>NC_088220.1:6816319-6818819 GCF_036934945.1 Oncorhynchus masou masou
CTCTCAGACAGAACCAGTGTCTCCAAGGAATAATAGTCCTTCAAGCACGGCTCTCTCAGACAGAACCAGTGTCTCCAAGGAATAATAGTCGTCTTCAAGCACGGCTCTCTCAGACAGAACCAGTGTCTCCAAGGAATAATAGTCGTCTTCAAGCACGGCTCTCTCAGACAGAACCAGTGTCTCCAAGGAATAATAGTCGTCTTCAAGCACGGCTCTCTCAGACAGAACCAGTGTCTCCAAGGAATAATAGTCGTCTTCAAGCACGGCTCTCTCAGACAGAACCAGTGTCTCCAAGGAATAATAGTCGTCTTCAAGCAAAAAAAAACACCAATGGTGAATGAAAGAATAGGGAGAAATGACCTTAGATCAGCATCTAGTGGAAACTTCACCAAATAGGGGGTGATATTTCTGATATCAAATGGTTTCTGAGGCATCATCACCCAGATAGCCTCCAGATTGGTAGTGGATAAGGGTTATCTTCCTTTCTTAACATGTAAAGTGAGCATTGGAGAGAGAAAAACAACCCCCCCCCTCTAACCAATCCATCAGCATGTGTGTCATGGGAACAATCCCCTGACTGCTTATTGTAAAATAGGCTTTTGTTTGATGACCATATGTTGAGCAGATGACCAGCGTAAAAAATTAAAACACCCACAAAAAAACATGGATGATCTAACCTATCAACCCTAATGAGTTCACCACCTATTCCTTATGTAGCGCAATACTTTGGACCAGGGCCCATAGGGAACAGGGGGGGGGGGGATTTGGTACACAGTCATAGCCTACATTACAATAACACAAAATCTTCTTCTAGCTGCTTAGTGTCTGTCTAGCTGGTTGGTTGGTTTGGATGTTGATATCCTGTTTGAGGACCTGGGCCAAGTGCCTCCTGGGTGCAAGGTACACGACTAGGACAAGGGGGAAGAAAGGAAAGAGGGATGGAGGGGGGCTTAGGGAGGGGAAGAGGGAGAAGGATGATGGGAAGAGACGGTGATGTCATATAGGAGTGTGTGTCTGTGTGTAATGTGTCTGTGTGTAATGTGTATCTTCTTCAGACATCTGGGGGCAAGGACACGGCTGCAGTCCAAGGAGTGGAGAGGTGAAGAACACAACCTACAGTAACCAGTCAAAAGTTTGGTCTCACCTACTCATTGAATGGTTTTTCTTATTTTTTTTTACTATTTTCTACATTGTAGAATAACACATATGGAATCCTGTAGTAACCAAAAAAAGTGTTAAACAAATCAAAATATATTTTAGATTCTTCAAAGTAGCCAACATTTACCTTGATGACAGCTTTGCATACTCTTGGCATTCTATCAACCAGCTTCATGAAGAATGCTTTTCAAACAGTCTTGAAGGAGTTCCCACATATGCTGAGCACTTGTTGGCTGCTTTTCCTTCACTCTACACAGTAACCCACAGGCACGTGGTGAAAATCATCAGTGAAGAGGACAACAAGAGTCTCAGACCCAGGCAGACAGATGTTTAATTGGGTTGAGGTCAGGTGATTGTGGAGACCCGGCCATCTGATGCAGCACTCCATCACTTTCCTTCTTGGACAAGTAGCCCTTACACAGCCTGGAGGTGTGTGTTGGGTTATTTTCCTGTTGAAAAACAAATGATAGTCCCACTAAGTGCAAACCAGTTGGGATGGCATATCGCTGCCGAATGCTGTGGTAGACATGCTGGTTAACTGTGCCTAAATAAATCACAGACAGTGTCACCAGCAAAGCACCATCACACCTCCTCCATGCTTCAAGGTGGGAACCACACATGCAGAGATCATCCGTTCACAAAGACACAGTGGTTGGAACCAAAAATCTCACATTTGTACTAATCAGACCATAGGACAGATTTCCACCGGTCTAATGTCCATTGCTCGTGTTTCTTGCCCCAATCAAGTCTCTTTTTCTTATTGGTGTCCTTTAGTAGTGGTTTCTTTGCAGCAATTTGACCACGAAGGCCTGATTCATGCAGTCTCCTCTGAACAGTTGATGTTGAGATGTGTTTGTTACTTTAGTTTTGGCTGCAATTTCTGAGGCTGGTACCTCTAATGAACTTATCCTTTGCAGCAGAGGTAACTCTGGGTCTTCCTTTCCTGTGGCGGTTTCATCATAGCGCTTGATGGTTTTTTGCGACTGCACTTGAAGAAACTTTCAAAGTTCTTGAAATGTTCTGCTTTGACTGTCCTAAAGTAATGATGGACTGTCATTTCTCCTTCCTTATCTGAGCTGTTCTTACCTTGATACCAATGGACTTGGTATTTTACCAAATAGGGCTAACTTCTGTATACCACCCCTACCTTGTCACAACACAACTGATTGGCTCAAACACATTAAGAAGGAAAGATATTCCACAAATTAACTTTTAAAAAGGCACACCTGTTAATTGAAATGCGTTCCAGGTGACTACCTTCTGAAGCTGTTTGAGAGAACGCCAAGAGTGTACAAAGCTGTCATCAAGGCAAAGGGTGCCAACTTTGAAGAGTCTCAACTAT
>NC_088220.1:6821319-6863819 GCF_036934945.1 Oncorhynchus masou masou
GGAACAGAACCTCTACATAATGTATTACTGATAGAGACAGATAACACAGTGGAACAGAAGCTATTCATCAGACCAGCCTGTTTTGTCTTTGTCCCAAATGACATCCTTTATTCTCTATAGTCCACCTAAAGGTCTCTGGTCAAACGTAGTGCACTTGTGTCTGTCTATAGGTGGAAAGGGTGTGATTTGGGCCGCACCCCATCTGTCCACCACCGTACTGCTTTCTCTTTGTTCCCGTAATGTGACCGCAGGGAGAGGAGAAGAGAAAAGCTCCAGACAAAACGCAGGTGTGCGTACTAGTTGTGGAGGTATAGCTGCCGAGTGGAAGAAGTCCACTGTTCTGCATTGACATGAAGAGGTTCGTTAACCTCTGCCGTTTGAATCACATGCAGACATCTGGTTTGAGTTTGAATGACTAACTTTGATTAGTTAGTTCAACTAAAGCCTGAAGCCTTTGGGTTTTCACAGTCAGGATTTAGAATGATGTTAGAAATACAACGCCCACTCTGGTTGAACTTGTATGTTGCTTCAGAAATACCCAGGGTGTAGAAATACAATTAAAAACAGCTAATGAATTACAATAACATTCTGATCAGACGTTTTCAACAGTAACAGAGCAGACGACCAACAGACACAAACAGAGTAGAATATAATCAGTTCACAGAATCACATACATACCCTGTTCAGAGAGCTGGCTTGGTCTCCCAGGCCTTACACAGGATACCATTAAGGAAGAGGTGGGTAGCTGCATGGGCCAGACTCCTGTCTACAAGTGGTAGACTTGTCTACATTAGACTGGGTCAGAGAGAGAAGGAGAAGAGAGAGAGGGGAGAGAGAGAGAGAGAGAGGAGAGAGGGAGAGAGAGAGAGAAGAGAGAGAAAGAGAGAGAGAGAGAACGAGAGTGAGAGAACGAGAGAGAGGAGTAGAGAGAGAGAATGAGAGAGAGGGAGAGAAGGAGAGGGAGAAGAGTGAGAGGGAGAGAGAGAGAGAGGAGAGAGGGAGAAGAGAGAGATGGGAGAGAGAGAGAGAGAGGGAACGAGAGAGAGAGAGAGAGAGAGAGAGAGAGAGAGAGAGAGAGAACGAGAGAGAGAAGTAGAGAGAGAGAATGAGAGAGACGGAGAGAAGGAGAGGGAGAAGAGAGAGAGGGAGAGAGAGAGAGACAGAGAGAGAGAGAGAGAGAGAGGGAGAAGAGAGAAAGAGAGAGAAAGGAGAGAGAAGGGAGAGAGAGACAGAAAGAGAGAGAGAGAGGAGAGAGGGAGAAGAGAGAGATGGGAGAGAGAGAGAGAGAGAGAGAGAGAGAGAACGAGAGAGAGAGAGGAGAGAGGGAGAAGAGAGAGATGGGGGAGAGAGAGAGAGAGAGAGAGAGAGAGAGAGAACGAGAGAGAGAACAATAGAAAGAAAGAGAGAGAGAGAGAGAAAGAGAGAGAGAAGGAGAGGGAGAAGAGAGAGAGAAAGAGGGGGAGAGGATAGAGAAGGGAGAGAGAGATACAGACAGAAAGAGAAAGAGGGAGAAAGAGGGAGAAGAGAGAGAGAATGAGAGAGATAGAGACAGAAAGAGAAACAGAGAAGGAGAGGAAGGAGAGAGAGGAGAGAGAGAACGAGAAACAGAGAGAGAAAGAGAGAGAAGGGAGAAGAGAGAGAGAGAGAATGAGAGAGAGAGCAAGACAGAAAGAGAAACAGAGAGAGAAAGAGAAAGAGAGAAGGAGAGAGAGAAGGAGAGAGAGAGAAGGAGAGAGAGAGAATGAGAGAGAGAGAAAGAGAACGAGAGAAACAGAGAGAGAAAGAGAAAGAGGGAAGGAGAGAGAGAGAAAGGGAGAGAGAGAAAGCGAGAGAGAAGGAGAAGAGAGAGAGAAGGAGAAGAGAGAGAGAGAGCGAGAGAGCGAGAGGGAGAAGAGAGACAGAGTCGGCCTGTGAGAGAGAGAGTCGGCCTGTGCTCACCCTAGAGAGGAATTGTCTTTCTTTCAAAGATCACCGGGGACTAAGGGAGGGGAACGGAATGGCGACCTCGCCACTTTGACCTTTGACATTACTGGACCGTCCTCTAAAAAATGTGGTCATTTCTTGAGGGCGTAACTTTGTCATTATGGAATAGCAAGCTGCTAGTACGTAGCCTGAACATGTTGTTTGAATTTAGGGTCATTCCATTATTAGTGGAACAGAGTATAGTAGAGGAAGACTTTCAACATTAAACGTTTGTAATATACTTTACTTGCGGGTATCTGAACGTATGTCAGGACTTTCCCTTACGTACAGCTGCCTTGTAACGTCCACATCAGATAGTCTTTCCTAAGATTCTGAGGAGCTCTCTGATGAATTAAAAAAATATATATATTTCACCTTTATTAAATTAACTAAGGTAGACCAGTTGAGAACAAGTTCTCATTTACAACTGCGACCTGGCCAAGATAAAAACAAAGCAGTGCGACAGAAACACCAACAACAGAGTTACACATGGGATAAACAAACACACAGTCAATAATACAATATAAAAAATGCAGTGATCTGTGAGCTGCTCTGGCTTCTGGTGATTAAAGTTAGTGAGGGAGATATGAGTCTCCAGCTTCAGTGATTTTTGCAGTTCATTCCAGTCATTGGCAGCAGAGAACTGGAAGGAAAGGCGGCCATTTTGGAATTGGCTTTGGGGATGACCAGTGAGATACACCTGCTGGAGCGTCTGCTACGGGTGGGTGCTGCTATGGTGACCAGTGAGCTGAGATAAGGTGGGGCTTTACCTAGCAAAGACTTATAGCTGACCTGGAGCCAGTGGGTTTGGTGACAAATATGAAGCGAGGGCCAGCCAATGAGAGCATACAGTTCGCAGTGGTGGGTGGTATATGGGGCTTTGGTGACAAAACGGATGAAACTGTGATAGACTGCATCCTATTTGCTGAGTAGAGTGTTGGAGGCTATTATATAAATGACATCACTGAAGTCGAGGATCGGTAGGATGGTCAGTTTTACAAGGGTATGTTTGGCAGCATGACTGAAGGATGCTTTGTTGCGAAATAGGATGTCGATGCTAGATTTGATTTTGGATTGGAGATGTTTGATATGGTTCTGGAAGGAGAGTTTACAGTCTAACCAGACACTTAGGTATTTGTAGTTGTCCACATATTCTAAGTCAGAGCCGTCCCGAGTAGTGATGCTGGACGGGCGGGCAGGTGCGGGCAGCAATCGGTTGAAGTGCATGCATATAGTTTTACTTGTATTTAAGAGCAGTTGGAGGCCACGGAAGGAGAGTTGTATGGCATTGAAGCTCGTCTGGAGGTTAGTTAACACAGTGTCCAAAGAAGGGCCAGATGTATACAGAATGGTGTCATCTGCGTAGATGTGGATCAGAGAATCACCAGCAGCAAGAGCGACATCATTGATGTATACAGAGAAGAGAGTCAGCCCGGGAATTTAACCCTGTGGCACCCCCATATAGACTGCCAGAGGCCCGGACAACAGGCCCTCCGATTTTACACACTGAACTCTAACAGATAAGTAGTTGGTGAACCAGGCGAGGCAGTCGTTTGAGAAACCAAGGCTGTTGAGTCTGCCGATAAGAATGTGGTGATTGACAGAGTCGAAAGCCTTTGCCAGGTCATAGGGTGCACGTTATGAGGAGCAGGGCACCATTTGGGATGCATCCTGTGTGATTGCACAGCCTGATACCCGAGGGAAGTATAAAATGATATGATTCATGAAGCCCGTTGTTAATCAATGTGAGGATTCTGGAGTGGAGGGGCTAAAAACTGATGCAGGTCAGTGCATCTATTGTCACTGTCAGGAAACCCACAGGGTGTGGGAGATTTATGCTCTATGGCCTAACTCTGGATGCATCCTGATTCTCCACCCTTGGGACATAGTTCAGGGAGATAGCCAGGGGGAAAGCCTTTCAGTCCAGGGAGATAGCCAGGGGGGAAGGCCCTTCAGTCCAGGGAGATAACCAGGGGGGAAGGCCCTTCAGTCCAGGGAGATAACCAGGGGGGAAGGCCCTTCAGTCCAGGGGGAGATAGCCAGGGGGGGGAAGGCCCTTCAGTCCAGGGAGATAACCAGGGGGGAAGGCCCTTCAGTCCAGGGAGATAACCAGGGGGAAGGCCCTTCAGTCCAGGGAGATAACCAGGGGGAAGGCCCTTCAGTCCAGGGAGATAGCCAGGGGGGAAGGCCCTTCAGTCCAGGGAGATAACCAGGGGGAAGGCCCTTCAGTCCAGGGAGATAACCAGGGGGAAGGCCCTTCAGTCCAGGGAGATAACCAGGGGGGAAGGCCCTTCAGTCCAGGGAGATAACCAGCGGGGATGCCCTTCAGTCCAGGGAGATAACCAAGGGGGAAGGCCCTTGGGAGATAGTCCAGGGAGATAACCAGGGAGATAACCAGGGAGAAGGCCCTTCAGTCCAGGGAGATAACCAGGGATAAGGCCCTTCAGTCCAGGGAGATAACCAGGGAGAAGGCTCTTCAGTCCAGGGAGATAACCAGGGATAAGGCCCTTCAGTCCAGGGAGATAACCAGGGGGAAGGCCCTTGGGACATAGTCCAGGGAGATAACCAGAGGAGAGTAACAAATTAAGGTAAATCAAATCAAATGTTATTGGTCATATACACATATTTAGCAGATTTATTGCGGGTGATAACCAAATGCTTGTGTTCCTAGCTCCAACAATTACAGTAATATGGAGAGAAGAAGAAGGGAGAAGACTCCGGGACTAACTTGAGCACCCACTTTGGGAGCATGGATGTCCACTATGGATCTCCACCTCAGTCTTCTGGTGAGAGGGGCTTATTCCTCTAGCCAGGAGATTCCACATGGCCCTGCTGTTGAGATAGTCCAGTAGAGGAAGAAAATAATAGTATTTTTTTCAGTGTTCAGGCTTGTGCATGCTGATTGAACTCATCAATATTGATCAAGCCCTTTATTGAATGCTGTGTGTTAGAACTGGACTAGAGCAAACATGTCCTCCCCAGTGAAGGAAAGGGTTGTCATGTACGTCTGTCTGCCTTGCCTGCCTGCCTGCCTGCCTGCCTGCCTGCCTGCCTGCCTGCCTGTCTGCCTGCCTGCCTGTCTGTCTGTCTGTCTGTCTGTCTGTCTGTCTGTCTGTCTGTCTGTCTGTCTGATATTCAGTCATTTAAGGCATCTGGAGGACAGCTCAGAGGAGGCCTTCCCCTGAGCTATCTGGAGCTTGGCCAAGTACATTATTACAAACCTGTCTAGTCTTCTGGTAAACCTTTACAGATGACTTATGGAGAGATGAAGATGAGTCCACTATGGATCTCCACCTTCTGTTTTTCTCTCTTCCGTTGTTCTACGGTAACTAGACTTGAGGGAGCTTGATGAATCATGACTAACATCACTGTTAGCCAGGAGTTCACCCCTCAATCAGTCATTTTTACATTAACTCAGGAAATCTTGTTAATCTATTTCCATGCGAGAGGAAGAAAATAAAGTATTTTTTTCAGAATGTTCAGGCTTGTGAATGAGAGAAAAAGCAGAGATGAGATAAGAAAAAGAGAGAACAAAAGTCCAATCAGAATACAAAATACCTCCAGCCTCAGGAAGGAAAAGATTTGACCTCTTTTAATTCAGGAAATAAAATGTGAAGGCCAGATGACTGGAAGTAGAACTGAATCACATCAGATAGACCTAACAAGACCAGTGGGGATAGGTACTGTCAGTTGAACAGACCTGGGTCTAACTAGGGGGATAGGTACTGCCTTGAACAGACCTGGGTCTAACTAGGGAGATAGGTACTGTAGTTGAACAGACCTGAGTCTAACTAGTAGATAGCAGATCAGACCTGGGTCTAACTAGGGAGATAGGTACTGTAGTTGAACAGACCTGGGTCTAACTAGGGGGATAGGTACTGTAGTTGAACAGACCTGTCTGATATTACTGTAGTTGAACAGACCTGGGTCTAACTAGGGGGATAGGTACTGGAGTTGACAGCCTTGAAGATAGCAGATCCCCCCTGGGTCTAACTAGGGAGATAGGTACACAGTACATTATTACAACCTGACCTGGTCTTCTGGTAAACCTTTACAGACTGTATTTGAACTGGGTCTAACTAGGGGGATAGGTAGATAGCAGATCAGACCTGGGTCTAACTGTGTAGGAACAGACCTGAACTAGATAGGTAGATAGCAGACAGACCTGGGTTTAACTAGGGAGATAGGTACTGTAGTTGAACAGACCTGGGTCTAACTAGGGGGATAGGTACTGTAGTTGAACAGACCTGGGTCTAACTGATCCGTACTGTATTTGAACAGACCTGGGTCTAACTAGGGGGATAGGTAGATAGCAGATCAGACCTGGGTCTAACTAGGGAGATAGGTAGATAACATCAGACCTGGGTCTAACTAGGGGTAGGTAGATAGCAGATCAGACCTTTTTCTAACTAGGGGGATAGGTACTTGTTGAACAGACCTGGGTCTAACTAGGGGGATAGGTAGATAGCAGATCAGACCTGGGTCTAACTAGGGAGATAGGTACTGTAGTTGAACAGACCTGGGTCTAACTAGGGGGATAGGTAGATAGCAGATCAGACCTGGGTCTAACTAGGGAGATAGGTAGATAGCAGATCAGACCTGGGTCTAACTAGGGGGATAGGTAGATAGCAGATCAGACCTGGGTCTAACTAGGGGGATAGGTACTGTAGTTGAACAGACCTGGGTCTAACTAGGGGGATAGGTAGATAGCAGATCAGACCTGGGTCTAACTAGGGGGATAGGTACTGTAGGTTGAACAGACCTGAGTCTAACTAGGGGGATAGGTACTGTAGTTGAACAGACCTGGGTCTAACTAGGGGGATAGGTACTGTAGTTGAACAGACCTGGGTCTAACTAGGGAGATAGGTACTGTAGTTGAACAGACCTGGGTCTAACTAGGGGGATAGGTACTGTATTTGAACAGACCTGGGTCTAACTAGGGGATAGGTACTGTAGTTGAACAGACCTGGGTCTAACTAGGGGGATAGGTAGATAGCAGATCAGACCTGGGTCTAACTAGGGAGATAGGTACTGTAGTTGAACAGACCTGGGTCTAACTAGGGGGATAGGTACTGTAGTTGAACAGACCTGGGTCTAACTAGGAGGATAGGTACTGTAGTTGAACAGACCTGGGTCTAATTAGGGAGATAGGTACTGTAGTTGAACAGACCTGGGTCTAACTAGGGAAATAGGTACTGTAGTTGAACAGACCTGGGTCTAACTAGGGGGATAGGTAGATAGCAGATCATACCTGGGTCTAACTAGGGGGAAAGGTAGATAGCAGATCAGACCTTGGTTTAACGAGGGGGGGAAGGTAGATAGCAGATCAGACCTGGATTTAACGAGGGGGGAAGGTAGATAGCAGATCAGACCTGAGTCTAACTAGGGGGAAAGGTAGATAGCAGATCAGACCTGAGTCTAACTAGGGGGAAAGGTAGATAGCGGATCATTCATATAAATCAGAAATAATAGCAGTCCAGGAATCGTACCCAGTGGAACACCACATTTGGGTTAGGGTCACAACGTGACCGAAATTTTGTGGACACCTGCTCGTCGAACCTCTCATTTCAACGTCATGGGCATTAATATGGAGTTGGTCCCCCCTTTGCTGCTATAACAGCCTCCACTCCTCTGGGAAGGCTTTCCACTAGATGTTGTAACATTGCTGCAGGGACTTGCTTCCATTCAGCCACAAGAGCATTAGTGAGGTCGGGTCACTGATGTTGGGCGACTAAGCCTGGATCGCAATCGGCATTCCAATTCATCCCAAAGGTTTTCAATGGGGTTGAGGTCAGGGTTCTGTGCAGGCCAGTCAAGTTATTCCAAACCGATTTCGACAAACCATTTATGTATGGACCTGGCTTTGTGCACGGGGGCATTGTCATGCTGAAACAGGAAAGGACCTTCCCCAAACTGTTTCCACATAGTTGGAAGCACAGAATTGTCTAGAATGTCATTGTATTCTATACCATTAATATTTATCTAATTGGCCGAGTGCGAACCATGAAAAACAGCCTCAGATCATTATTCATTCTCCACCAAACTTTACAGTTGGCACTATGTATTGGGGCAGGTAGTGTTCTCCTGGCATCCGCCCTACCTAGAATTAGTTAGTCGAGTTGGTCGAACTGCTAGATCCATGATTCAGCATGTTTCCACTGCTCCAGCGTCCAATGGAGGCGATCTTAACATCACTCCAGCCGACGCTTGGCATTGTGCATGATGGTGATCTTAGGCTTGTGTATGCAGCTGTTCAGCCATGGAAACCCATTTCACGAAGCTCCCAACTAACAGTTCTTGTGCTGACGTTACTTCCAGAGTCAGTTTGGAACTCGGTAGTGAGCGTTGCAACCGAGGACAGAGCATTTTTACACGTTTCGTCACTTGGCGGGCCCGTTCTGTGAGCTTGTGTGGCCTATCACTTCGTGGCGGAGTTGTTGTTGCTCCTAGACTTTTCCGCTTCACAATAACAGCACTTACAGTGGACCTGGGCAGCTCTAGCAGGGCACAAATTTGATGAACTGACTTGTTGGAAAGGTGGCATCCTATGACGGTTCCATGGTTGGAAGCCACTGAGCTCTTCAGTAAGGCCATTCTACTGCCAATGTTTGGCTATGGAGATTGCATGGCGGGGCGCTTGATTTTATACACCGGTCAGCAAAGCTGAAACACATTTCCGCATCCCAAAATGGCTGCCTATTCTCTATATAGTGCACTTCCATTGAGTGCTCTATTCAAAATTAGTGCACTATATAGGAGATAGGGTGCCATTTGGGAAGCACATATACTCCTCATCAACCAGGGACTGATTCAGACCTCCTGAGGAGTCTCTGGCCAATCAAATCAACCAATAAACTACTGCACCAGGGAGAAGAGGAACACTTAGAACCGAGAGGTCATGAACTACTGCACCAGGGAGAAAATTAACAATTAGGCCCTAGAGGTCCAGGGAACGGAATAGGCTTCATCTGATCTCGGTCAATTAGGAAGTGAGTTATCAGAGAGAAACAGAGCCCACATCAAACTGTGAATGGCAGTTTGTTTTCTGCACCGTGGACATTACTGAGGCTAGGCGTTGTTGGATGTTTAATATCGTCATCTTTGTTGATATAAAGGCTGTCGATTGATCTCACCACAACCTGCACCTCAGAGAGACACACAGCAGGGACAAAAGATTCCTTCTTCCCACAGATGCAGTCATGCAGGCACACCCACCGTTGTGTTGACCTTGGATCATGGTGTGTGGATTGATGTAATGTGTTTGAGGTGAGGCTCTCTAGCAGTGGGAATGGTAGGACTCACCTAAATATAATGATCATCAGAATGAAGAAACTGACTTAATGACATACTACTGAACAACACGATTGTACACACAGACAGACAGACAGACAGACAGACAGACAGACAGACAGACAGACAGACAGACAGACAGACAGACAGACAGACAGACAGACAGATACACCTGCATATAAATATATACACACACACACACACACACACACACACACACACACACACACACACACACACACACACACACACACACACACACACACACACACACACACACACACACACACACACACACACACAAGGGGCTTCTGATTTCCTGGAATGCCATGGTCTACAGTGATTGCTGATATTTCAGGCTCAGTCACTAATGTCCTTTAGGGCCGTTAGGGGAGAAGAGAAGAATAAATAGTTTGTTGAGGCCAAGATGCTGTGTGACTCAGATTAAGCCTTTAGCGTGTGTGTGTGTGTGTGTGTGTGTGTGTGTGTGTGTGTGTGTGTGTGTGTGTGTCTGGCATTTGTGTGGAAACGTACAGGGCCGGACTGAACTTGGACCGTTGCTTGGGCTGTGTTGTTTGTGTCTCCTGGTTGGTATGATTTTGATTAGATTCTAGAGAGCATTGAACCAAACAAAGAGAGAACTTCTTTTTGGGAGAAGAATTCCACCCTTGTTCCCAGCCAGGCAGGCCCACAGAGGCCCTGCTAGAGATGGGAAGAGAGGCGTGAACCGAACCAAACAGTTAGAGGGAGAAGTGAAGGCATGGACCGAACCAAACAGCTAGATGGAGAAGTGAAGGCATGGACCAAACCAAACAGCTAGATGGAGAAGTGAAGGCATGAACCGAACCAAACAGTTAGATGGAGAAGTGAAGGCATGGACCAAACCAAACAGTTAGAGGGAGAAGTGAAGGCATGGACAAAACCAAACAGTTAGATGGAGAAGTGAAGGCATGGACCGAACCAAACAGCTAGATGGAGAAGTGAAGGCATGGACCGAACCAAACAGTTAGATGGAGAAGTGAAGGCATGGACCAAACCAAACAGTTAGAGGGAGAAGTGAAGGCATGGACAAAACCAAACAGTTAGATGGAGAAGTGAAGGCATGGACCAAACCAAACAGTTAGAGGGAGAAGTGAAGGCATGGACCAAACCAAACAGTTAGAGACGAAAGACATGGACCGAACCAAACATTTAGAGAGGAAAGACATGGACCGAACCAAACATTTGGAGAGGAAAGACATGGACCCAAACCAAACATTTAGAGACAAATTGCATAGAGGTGGGACCAGACCCAATCTGCTTGGCTTGGTGTTTTTGTTGTAGGGTAAATCCATTTTGAATTCAATCACTTTTTTGACAGCACCTGTTTTGAATTTGAACCACACCTTCCATACATATTTTCCCAGTGCTCAGAAAGTAACATTTTGGACATGAATGCCAAATAAAAAGGTACAACAACATGATCTTGAATACAGGGTAGATGTCATGTTCTGGCTGATAAATGTACTGAAATGGAAATAAAATATACATTTAAACTTTCAAGTGGTACCATAAATGATGGCTGGAGGTCAAGACATCAGAAAATGCTGACTTTAAAGGCGAATAAATGACACTGTCACTCCTCCATAGGAAACCTACTGAAATCATAAACCTGTAGACAGGACAATAGACATGACCTTTTAAGTCACGAGTGTCAAACTCATTCCGGTGTTTGACACGAGTGGCGCAGCAGCGATCTAAGGCACTGCATCTCAGTGCAAGAAAAACAGACACACTGGTTCAATTCCAGGCTGAATCACATCCGGATGTGATTGGGAGTCCAATAGGGCAGTGCACAATTGGCCCAGCGTTGTCCGGGTTTGGCCAGTCTCCTCGCGCAGACTGCAGCGGTAATGGTCGATCAGGGCCCTGTCGCTCCATCCCGCGCCGGCAGCCAGGGTCCTAAACTCCAGGTCGAACTCCTGTGCGCTCCTCGTCTCCTGCCTCAGATGGAAGACCTGCCGATCTAGCCTCGGGTGTGTGGTCTGCCCGGAAACAGTGGGTGAACGGCTCAAACTGGTCCAACGCCACATCTCCCTCTCTCCACACGGCGTTGGCCCAATCCAGGGCTTTCCCGGTGAGCCACAAGACGAGGGCGGACACCCTCTCACGGCCTGATGGAGCCGGGCGGACGGTGGCCAGGTAGAGGTCCAGTTGAAGAAGGAACCCCTGGCAGCCTCTTCGTATTACTCCTGAGGCAGGGAGAGACGAATCCCACTGGGACCAGGAGGAAGAGGGGTGCTCAGAGGAGACCCCGGTTGTGCTGGTGGAGGCGCTGGAACAACTCCCTGTCTCTCCCAGCGGTCCATAGTCCGGCCAACGAGGTCCATCGCGGTGCCAAGATGGTGGAGCATTGCTGCGTGCCCCCGGACGCGCTCCTCCCCCCCTATAACCGGGGGCACCTGCTCCTGCTGACTCCAACTTCGGCGGAAGTCGTGACAACCAGTCCACCCACTGTTGAATTTCAACTTAATAAATCAGGTTTTATCAAACTCATTCCATGGAGGGCCTAGTGTCTCCAGGTTTTAGTTTTTTATCTCAATTAAGACCTAGACAACCAGGTGAGGGGAGTTCCTTACTAATTAGTGACCTAATTTTCGTCAATCATGTACAAGAGGGGAGAAAAAAATCCACACTTCAAGGATTATTATTTGTATTTAACTAGGCAAGTCAGTTAAGAACAAATTATTATTTACAATGACGGCCTACACCAGCACAGCCCGGACGACGTTGGGCCAATTATGCACCGCCCTATGAGACTCCCAATCACGGCCGGTTGTGATACAGCCTGGATTTGAACCAGGGTGTCTGTAGTGACACCTCAAGCACTGAGATGCAGTGCCTTAGACCGCTGTACCACTCAGGAGCCCCACTAGTAAAGGCCCAGAGTTACAGACTGCTATATCAGTCCACTAATACAGGACTAGTAAAGGTCTGTTAATAAAGGACTAGTAAAGGCCCAGTGTTACAGACTGCTATATCAGTCCACTAATACAGGACTAGTAAAGGTCTGTTAATAAAGGACTAGTAAAGGCCCAGTGTTACAGACTGCTATATCAGGCCCAGAGTTACAGACTGCTATATCAGTCCACTAATACAGGACTAGTAAAGGCCCAGAGTTACAGACTGCTATATCAGTCCACTAATACAGGACTAGTAAAGGTCTGTTAATAAAGGACTAGTAAAGGCTCAGTGTTACAGACTGCTATATCAGTCCACTAATACAGGACTAGTAAAGGCCCAGAGTTACAGACTGCTATATCAGGCCCAGAGTTACAGACTGCTATATCAGTCCACTAATACAGTACTAGTAAAGGCCCAGAGTTACAGACTGCTATATCAGTCCACTAATACAGGACTAGTAAAGGTCTGTTAATAAAGGACTAGTAAAGGCTCAGTGTTACAGACTGCTATATCAGTCCACTAATACAGGACTAGTAAAGGCCCAGAGTTACAGACTGCTATATCAGGCCCAGAGTTACAGACTGCTATATCAGTCCACTAATACAGGACTAGTAAAGGCCCAGAGTTACAGACTGCTATATCAGTCCACTAATACAGGACTAGTAAAGGTCTGTTAATAAAGGACCAGTAAAGGCTCAGTGCTACAGTTGTCTATATAGGTCTGTTAAAACAGGACTAATAAAGGCCTAGTGCACTACTTTTGTGAAATCATATTTTTTCCCCGTTGTTTCAGGGACCATCAGCACTATGTCACACTTCCGGCGCCGACAGAGATGGCCGCCTCGCTTCGCGTTCCTAGGAAACTATGCAGTTTTTTGTTTTTTTACGTGTTATTTCTTACATTAGTACCCCAGGTCATCTTAGGTTTCATTACATACAGTCGAGAAGAACTACTGAATATAAGATCAGCGTCAACTCACCATCAGTACGACCAAGAATATGACTTTCGCAAAGCGGATCCTGTGTTCTGCCTTTCAACCAGGACAACGGAATGGATCTCAGCCGGTGACCCAAAAAAACGACTTCGTAAAAGAGGGAAACGAGGTGGTCTTCTGGTCAGACTACGTTGACGGGCACATCGTGCCCCACTTCCTAGCATTCTTCTCACCAATGTCCAGTCTCTTGACAACAAGGTTGATGAAATCCGAGCAAGGGTAGCATTCCAGAGGGACATCAGAGACTGTAACGTTCTTTGCTTCACGGAAACATGGCTCACTGGAGAGACGCTCTCGGTGGCGATGCAGCCAGCGGGTTTCTCCACACATCGTGCCGACAGAAACAAACAACTTTCTGGTAAGAAGAGGGGCGGGGACGTATGCCTTATGGCTAACGAGACGTGGTGTGATCACAGAAACATACAGGAACTCAAATCCTTCTGTTCACCTAATTTAGAATTCCTCACAATCAAATGCAGACCGCATTATCTACCAAGAGAATTCTCTTCGATTATAATCACAGCCGTATATATTCCCCCCCAAGCAGACACATCGATGGCTCTGAACTAACTTTATTAGACTCTTTGCAAACTGGAATCCATACATACTGAGGCTGCATTCATTGTAGCTGGGGATTTTAACAAGGCTAATCTGAAAACAAGACTCCCTAAAATGTATCAGCATATCGATTGCGCCACCAGGGCTGGCAAAACCTTGGATCACTGTTATTTTAACTTCCGCGACGCATATAAGGCCCTGCCCCGCCCCCCTTTTGGAAAAGCTGACCACGACTCCATTTTGCTGATACCTGCCTACAGACAGAAACTGAAACAAGAAGCTCTCACGCTGAGGTCTGTCCAACGCTAGTCCGACCAAGCTGATTCCACACTCCAAGACTGCTTCCATCACGTGGACTGGGACATGTTTCGTATTGCGTCAGGCAACAATATTGACGAATACGCTGATTCGGTGTGCGAGTTCATTAGAACGTGCGTTGAAGATGTCGTTCCCATAGCAACGATTAAAACATTCCCAAACCAGAAACCGTGGATTGATGGCAGCATTCGCATGAAACTGAAAACGCGAACCACTGCTTTTACTCAGGGCAAGGTGACTGGTAATATGACTGAATTCCATTGAGTGCAGCTATTCCCTCCGCAAGGCAATCAAACAAGCTAAGCGTCAGTATAGAGACAAAGTAGAATCTGTTAACCCTCGCAAGGCTGCAGGCCCAGACGGCATCCCCAGCCGCGCCCTCAGAGCATGCGCAGACCAGCTGGCTGGTGTGTTTACGGACATATTCAATCAATCCCTATACCAGTCTGCTGTTCCCACATGCTTCAAGAGGGCCACCATTGTTCCTGTTCCCAAGAGAGCTAAGGTAACTGAGCTAAACGACTACCGCCCCGTAGCACTCACTTCCGTCATCATGAAGTGCTTTGAGAGACTAGTCAAGGACCATATCACCTCCACCCTACCTGACACCCTTGACCCACTCCAATTTGCTTACCGCCCAAATAGGTACTTAGACGACGCAATCTCAACCACACTGCACACTGCCCTAACCCATCTGGACAAGAGGAATACCTATGTGAGAATGCTGTTCATCGACTACAGCTTGGCATTTAACACCATAGTACCCTCCAAGCTCGTCATCAAGCTTGAGACCCTGGGTCTCGACCCCGCCCTGTGCAACTGGGTACTGGACTTCCTGACGGGCCGCCCCCAGGTGGTGAGGGTAGGCAACAACATCTCCACCCCGCTGATCCTCAACACTGGGGCCCCACAAGGGTGCGTTCTGAGCCCTCTCCTGTACTCCCTGTTCACCCACGACTGCGAGGCAACGCACGCCTCCAACTCAATCATCAAGTTTGCGGACGACACAACAGTGGTAGGCTTGATTACCAACAACGACGAGATGGCCTACAGGGAGGAGGTGAGGGCCCTCGGAGTGTGATGTCAGGACAATAACCTCACACTCAACGTCAACAAAACTAAGGAGATGATTGTGGACTTAGTGGAGAGGGTAGTAAGTTTTAAGTTCCTCGGCATACACATCACAGACAAACTGAATTGGTCCACTCACACAGACAGCATCGTGAAGAAGGCGCAGCAGCGCCTCTTCAACCTCAGGAGGCTGAAGAAATTCGGCTTATCACCAAAAGCACTCACAAACTTCTACAGATGCACAATCGAGAGCATCCTGGCGGGCTGTATCACCGCCTGGTACGGCAACTGCTCCGCCCACAACCGTAAGGCTCTCCAGAGGGTAGTGAGGTCTGCACAACGCATCACCGGGGGAAAACTACCTGCCCTCCAGGACACCTACACCACCCGATGTTAAAGGAAGGCCACAAAGATCATCAAGAACAACACCCACCCGAGCCACTGCCTGTTCACCCCGCTATCATCCAGAAGGCGAGGTCAGTACAGGTGCATCAAAGCTGGGACCGAGAGACTGAAAAACAGCAACCACTAACATTGAGTGGATGCTGCCAACACACTGACTCAACTCCAGCCACTTCAATAATGGGAATTGATGGGAAAGGATGTAAAATATATCACCAGCCACTTTAAACAATGCTACCTAATATAATGTTTACATACCCTACATTATTCATCTCATATGTATACGTATATATTGTACTCTATCATCTACTGCATCCTTATGTAATACATGTATCACTAGCCACTTTAACTATGCCACTTTGTTTACATACTCATCTCATATGTATATACTGTACTCGATACCATCTACTGTATCTTGCCTATGCTGCTCTGCACCATCACTCATTCATATATTTATGTACATATTCTTTATCCCCTTACACTGTGTATAAGAAATTAGTTTTGGAATTGCTAGTTAGATTACTTGTTGGTTATTACTGCATTGTCGGAACTAGAAGCACAAGCATTTCGCTACACTCGCATTACATTTACATTTACATTTAAGTCATTTAGCAGACGCTCTTATCCAGAGCGACTTACAAATTGGTGAATTCACCTTCTGACATCCAGTGGAACAGCCACTTTACAATAGTGCATCTAAATCATTTAAGGGGGGTGTGAGAAGGATTACTTATCCTATCCTAGGTATTCCTTGAAGAGGTGGGGTTTCAGGTGTCTCCGGAAGGTGGTGATTGACTCTGCTGTCCTGGCGTCGTGAGGGAGTTTGTTCCACCGTTGGGGGGCCAGAGCAGCGAACAGTTTGACTGGGCTGAGCGGGAACTGTACTTCCTCAGTGGTAGGGAGGCGAGCAGGCCAGAGGTGGATGAACGCAGTGCCCTTGTTTGGGTGTAGGGCCTGATCAGAGCCTGGAGGTACTGCGGTGCCATTCCCCCTCACAGCTCCGTAGGCAAGCACCATGGTCTTGTAGCGGATGCGAGCTTCAACTGGAAGCCAGTGGAGAGAGCGGAGGAGCGGGGTGACGTGAGAGAACTTGGGAAGGTTGAACACCAGACGGGCTGCGGCGTTCTGGATGAGTTGTAGGGGTTTAATGGCACAGGCAGGGAGCCCAGCCAACAGCGAGTTGCAGTAATCCAGACGGGAGATGACAAGTGCCTGGATTAGGACCTGCGCCGCTTCCTGTGTGAGGCAGGGTCGTACTCTGCGGATGTTGTAGAGCATGAACCTACAGGAACGGGCCACCGCCATGATGTTGGTTGAGAACGACAGGGTGTTGTCCAGGATCACGCTAAGGTTCTTAGCGCTCTGGGAGGAGGACACAATGGAGTTGTCAACCGTGATGGCGAGATCATGGAACGGGCAGTCCTTCCCCGGGAGGAAGAGCAGCTCCGTCTTGCCGAGGTTCAGCTTGAGGTGGTGATCCGTCATCCACACTGATATGTCTGCCAGACATGCAGAGATGCGATTCGCCACCTGGTCATCAGAAGGGGAAAGGAGAAGATTAATTGTGTGTCGTCTGCATAGCAATGATAGGAGAGACCATGTGAGGTTATGACAGAGCCAAGTGACTTGGTGTATAGCGAGAATAGGAGAGGGCCTAGAACAGAGCCCTGGGGGACACCAGTGGTGAGAATGGCGAGGAGACAGATTCTCGCCACGCCACCTGGTAGGAGCGACCTGTCAGGTAGGACGCAATCCAAGCGTGGGCCGCGCCGGAGATGCCCAACTCGGAGAGGTGGAGAGGAGGATCTGATGGTTCACAGTATCGAAGGCAGCCGATAGGTCTAGAAGGATGAGAGCAGAGGAGAGAGTTAGCTTTAGCAGTGCGGAGCGCCTCCGTGATACAGAGAAGAGCAGTCTCAGTTGAATGACTAGTCTTGAAACCTGACTGATTTGGATCAAGAAGGTCATTCTGAGAGAGATAGCGGGAGAGCTGGCCAAGGACGGCACGTTCAAGAGTTTTGGAGAGAAAAGAAAGAAGGGATACTGGTCTGTAGTTGTTGACATCGGAGGGATCGAGTGTAGGTTTTTCAGAAGGGGTGCAACTCTCGCTCTCTTGACATTAACATCTGCTAGCCATGTGTATGTGACAAATAAAATTTGATTTGATTTGGATTTGATTTGATTTTGTTCCATGTCAAAGCAGTTCTGAAGCACTGAAAGAAAACGCTCCCACCCATTTCCTTTCATTCTTCACCAACAGTCAGCGTAATAGAGCGAGTAAAGAGAGAGAAGGTTGCCGAGCCACATTCTTATAAACGTCAGTCACATCCTGTATGAGATAGGAACTGCATCCTGTACTTTACATGCTCATCGTTTACACAACCACACCCTCTGATTTGCCTAGCTAGCACACTTTCTCTGAATGATCACTAAACATCAGTAAATAATGCAGATTTGATAAGTTATAATGCGGGGGGTGGAATAGCTGGGGGGGTAATAGCCGGGGGGGTAATAGCCGGGGGGTAATAGCCGGGGGGGTAATAGCCGGGGGTAATAGCGGGGGGTAATAGCCGGGGGGGTGTAATAGCCGGGGGTAATAGCCGGGGGCGGGGGGGTAATAGCCGGGGGCGGGAGGGGTAATAGCCGGGGGTGGGGGGGGGTAATAGCCGGGGCGGGGGTAATAGCCGGGGGTAATAGCCGGGGCGGGGTAATGGCCGGGGCGGGGTAATAGCCGGGGGGGTAATAGCCGCGGGGGGGGTGCAATAGCCGGGGGGGAGGGTAATAGCCGGGGGGTAATAGCCGGGGGGGGGTAATAGCCGGGGGGAGGGTAATAGCCGGGGGCGGGAGGACGACGGTGAGATAATGTTGTTAGGAACGTTGGAAAGACGTCTTATTCTCTCCCTAATAAACGAAAAGCTCCTTTATTTTGGGATTTCACAGCAACATCCGGTGTTTGTTTGTGTTGGCGGCCGGCGGTAACCTGCTATAGCCTGTCTCTGTGTAACGAGTGTGATTATGTGCTGGGAACTGGAGCCGTGTCTCACAGGATTCATTTGTGTGTATTTATGCTGGTGCGTCTTCACAGAAATCTGTCCTGGAGTACATTCAAGAAGCAGTACACGCAAGATGCAGTACACTCAAGAAGCAGTACACTCAAGAAGCAGTACACTCAAGAAGCAGTACACTCAAGAAGCAGTATACTCAAGAAGCAGTACACTCAAGAAGCAGTACACTCAAGAAGCAGTACACTCAGGAAGCAGTACACTCAAGAAGCAGTACACTCAAGAAGCAGTACACTCGGAAGCAGTACACTCAAGAAGCAGTACACTTGGGAAGCAGTACACTCGGGAAGCAGTACACTCGGGAAGCAGTACACTCGGGAAGCAGTACACTCAAGAAGCAGTACACTCAAGAAGCAGTACACTCGGGAAGCAGTACACTCGGGAAGCAGTACACTCGGGAAGCAGTACACTCGGGAAGCAGTACACTCAGGAAGCAGTACTCTCAAGGAGTGAGTACTATACATTGATGTGGAGAGAGACAGCACTGTACATTGATGTGGAGAGACAGCACTACACATTTTATTTCAACCTGGTCTCTGCAGCTCTCTGAACACCCCACTAAATATGTCCCTGGTCTCTCTCTATGAACACACCATCTTTGTTTGATCGAGGGTTGGATTCTCTCATAAACTCCACGAAACTAAATCCAATTCCTCCCTCCCACTCTGATGAGTGTCTTAAGAATAGAAAGGGTGTGGAGTTGAAGTGCTTCCTACCATATTCATCCAGAGGCAGAAGAGAGAAAATTTACTTTAGAGAATAAAAAGTGATTCTAAGCTCTCTGAGGAGGAGAGCCGAGGGAGGCAGCTGTAGCTAGAAGAGAGACAGAGAGAGGAGTGGGAGAGAGAGAGAGGAGGGGGAGAGAGAGAGGAAGGGGAGAGAGAGAGAGGGGAGAGAGAGAGGAGAGAGAGAGAGGAGAGAGAGAGAGAAAGAGAGAGAGAGGAGGGGGTGGGGAGAGAGAGAGAGGGGGGTGGGGAGAGAGAGAGGGGGTGGGAGAGAGAGAGAGAGAGGGGGAGAGAGAGAGAGAGAGGGGGAGAGAGAGAGAGGAGGGAGAGAGAGAGAGGAGGGGGAGAGAGAGAGAGAGAGAGAGGAGGAGGGAGAGAGAGAGAGGAGGGGGAGAGAGAGAGAGAGAGAGAGAGAGACAGAGAGACAGAGAGAGAGAGAGAGCAAGAGAAGAGAGCAAGAGAGAGAGAGAGAGAGAGAGAGAGAGAGAGAGAGAGAGAGAGAGAGAGAGAGAGAGAGAGAGAGAGAGAGAGAGAGAGAGAGAGAGAGAGAGAGAGAGAGATGACTGTGGTCAGGCAGACTAAGCCAAGGACTTCCCCACCACATCACCAGCTATATGTCGGAGCAGGACTACAACACTCAGAACAGTCCCACAGCACTCAGAACAGGCCCACAGCACTCAGAACAGGCCCACAACACTCAGAACAGGCCCACAGCACTCAGAACAAGCCCACAGCACTCAGAACAGGCCCACAGCACTCAGAACAGGCCTACAACACTCAGAACAGGCCCACAGCACTCAGAACAGGCCCACAGCACTCAGAACAGGCCCACAGCACTCAGAACAAGCCCACAGCACTCAGAACAGGCCCACAGCACTCAGAACAGGCCCACAACACTCAGAACAGGCCCACAGCACTCAGAACAAGCCCACAGCACTCAGAACAGGCCCACAACACTCAGAACAGGCCTACAACACTCAGAACAGGCCTACAACACTCAGAACAGGCCCACAGCACTCAGAACAGGCCTACAACACTCAGAACAAGCCCACAGCACTCAGAACAGGCCCACAGCACTCAGAACAGGCCCACAACACTCAGAACAGGCCCACAGCACTCAGAACAAGCCCACAGCCCAATATAGCAGGCTGAGAGCCCTATGTAGCAGGCTGAGAGCCCTATGTAGCAGGCTGAGAGCCCTATGTAGCATTCTGAGAGCCCTATGTAGCAGGCTGAGAGCCCTATGTAGCAGGCTGAGAGCCCTATGTAGCATTCTGAGAGCCCTATGTAGCAGGCTGAGAGCCCTATGTAGCAGGCTGAGAGCCCTATGTAGCAGGCTGAGAGCCCTATGTAGCATTCTGAGAGCCCTATGTAGCAGGCTGAGAGCCCTATGTAGCAGGCTGAGAGCCCTATGTAGCAGTCTGAGAGCCCTATGTAGCAGGCTGAGAGCCCTATGTAGCAGGCTGAGAGCCCTATGTAGCAGGCTGAGAGCCCTATATAGCAGGCTGAGAGCCCTATGTAGCAGGCTGAGAGCCCTATATAGCAGGCTGAGAGCCATATGTAGCAGGCTGAGAGCCCTATATAGCAGGCTGAGAGCCCTATGTAGCAGGCTGAGAGCCCTATGTAGCAGGCAGTCAGTACTATTGTATTATTATATTATTATTATTATTAATATTATAACAACATATGTGGAATATGGACCATAGTGTGTTTTTTCTGATTCATGCTATTGCTTTGGTAATAACAGGTAAACATGGCTATATACAGGGAGTACCAGATAATAACATGACTATGTACAGGGAGTACCAGGTAATAACATGGCTATTATACAGGGAGTACCAGGTAATAACATGGCTATATACAGGAAGTACCAGGTAATAACATGGCTATATACAGGGAGTACCAGGTAATAACATGGTTATATACAGGGAGTACCAGGTAATAACATGGCTATATACAGGAAGTACCAGGTAATAACATGGCTATATACAGGAAGTACCAGGTAATAACATGGTTATATACAGGAAGTACCAGGTAATAACATGGCTATATACAGGGAGTACCAGGTAATAACATGGCTATTATACAGGGAGTACCAGGTAATAACATGGCTATATACAGGAAGTACCAGGTAATAACATGGCTATATACAGGGAGTACCAGGTAATAACATGGCTATATACAGGAAGGTAATAGCATGGCTATATACAGGGAGTACCAGGTAGTAACATGGCTATTATACAGGGAGTACCAGGTAGTAACATGGCTATATACAGGAAGTACCAGGTAATAACATGGTTATATACAGGGAGTACCAGGTAGAGTCCAGTCAGTGTGTGGGTAGAGTCCAGTCAGTGTGTGGGTCGAGTCCGGTCAGTGTGTGGGTAGAGTCCAGTGAGTGTGGGTAGAGTCCAGTGAGTGTGGGTAGAGTCCAGTCAGTGTGGGTAGAGTCCAGTGAGTGTGGGTAGAGTCCAGTGAGTGTGGGTAGAGTCCAGTGAGTGTGGGTAGAGTCCAGTCAGTGTGGGTAGAGTCCAGTCAGTGTGTGGGTAGAGTCCAGTCAGAGTGTGGGTAGAGTTCAGTCAGAGTGTGGGTAGAGTCCAGTGAGTGTGTATAGACTCCAGTCAGTGTGTGGGTAGAGTCCAGTCGGTGTGTGGGTAGAGTCCAGTCAGTGTGGGTAGAGTCCAGTCAGTGTGTGGGTAGAGTCCAGTCAGTGTGTGGGTAGAGTCCAGTCAGTGTGTATAGAGTCCAGTCGGTGTGTGGGTAGAGTTCAGTCAGAGTGTGGGTAGAGTCCAGTGAGTGTGTATAGAGTCCAGTCAGTGTGGGTAGAGTTCAGACAGAGTGTATAGAGTCCAGTCAGTGTGGGTAGAGTCCAGTCAGTGTGGGTAGAGTCCAGTCAGTGTGTATAGAGTCCAGTCAGTGTGGGTAGAGTTCAGACAGAGTGTGGGTAGAGTCCAGTCAGTGTGTATAGAGCTGGTGCAAGAGAGTCAGTGCCCAAAAATGGGGTCAATACAGTCTTGTGTTCAGCAGTTGTCCAGGAAGCTGTTCAGGAAGCTGTCCAGGAAGCTGTCCAGGAAGTTGTTCAGGAAGCTGTCAGGAAGCTGTCCAGGAAGTTGTTCAGGAAGTTGTTCAGGAAGCTGTTCAGGAAGTTGTTCAGGAAGTTGTTCAGGAAGCTGTCCAGGAAGCTGTCCAGGAAGTTGTTCAGGAAGTTGTTCAGGAAGCTGTTCAGGAAGTTGTTCAGGAAGTTGTTCAGGAAGCTGTTCAGGAAGCTGTCCAGGAAGTTGTTCAGGTAGTTGTTCAGGAAGCTGTTCAGGAAGTTGTTCAGGAAGCTGTTCAGGAAGCTGTCCAGGAAGCTGTCCAGGAAGCTGTTCAGGAAGCTGTTCAGGAAGCAGTTCAGGAAAGCTGCTCATAAGCCTTTGCTGTGTGGTAGCAGAGAGAACAGCCTATGATTTTTCGGCCTTCCACTGACACCGCCTGGTATAGAGCGATGTACTGGACCGTACGCACCACCCTCTGTTGAGCCTTGCGGTCGGATGCCAATTAGTTGCCATACCAAGCGGTGATACAGCCAGTCAAGATGCTCTCAGTGATCCTTTGTGAGGATCTGAGGACCCTTGCCAAATATTTTCAGCCTCCTGAGGGGTAAGAGGTGTTGTCGTGCCCTGTTCACGACTGTGTTGCTGTGTTTGGATCAGGATAGGTCCTTAGTGACGTGGATACCGAGGAACCTGAGCGCGCAACCCGCTCCACTACAGCCATGTCGATGTGTATGGGGGGGTGTGCTCGGCCCTCCGTTTCCTGTAGTCTACGATCAGCTCCTTTGTCTTGATCACGTTGAGGTAGAGGTTGTGGTCCTGGCACCACACTGCCAGGTCTCTGACCTCCTTCCCTATAGGCTGTCTCCTTGTCGTCAGTGATCAGACATACCACCGCCATGTTTGTCGGCAAACGCAACAATGCTGTTGAAGTTGTGCGCGGCCACGCAGTCGTGGGTAAACAGGAAGTGCAAAAGGGGAATAAGCATGCACTGCTGAGGGGCCCCCATGTTGAGGGTCAGCGTGAAGCATGTGTTGCTGCCTACCCTCACCACCTGGGGGTGGGGCGTCCCGTCACAAAGTTCAGGATCCAGTTGCAGATGGAAGTGTTTAGTCCCAGGGTCCTTAGCCTTAGTGATGAGCTTTGTGAGCACTATGGTGTTGAACGCTGAGCTGTAGTCAATGAACAGCATTCACATGTAGGTGTTCCTTTTGTCCAGGTGAGAAAGAGGGCAGTGTGATTGAGATCGCGTCATCTGTGGATCAGTTTGGTGCGGTATGCAAATTGGAGTGGGTCTAGGGTTTCTGGGATGATGGTGTTGATGTGAGCCATTACCAGCCGTTCAAAGCACTTCAGGGCTATCGATGTGAGTGTTTTAAGTTCCTCTGTGTCCAAATCACAAGGACTTCACAAATGGACCAGCAACACCAACACAACTGACTCTAATTCCAAAGATAGCCGAAGAACCCCCCCACCCACCCCGGATCTTCTCCAAATACTACCACTACGCCATCGAGGGCGTCATGACCGGTTGCATCACATCCTTGTACAGGAATTGCTCCGTCCACAACCGCCTGGCCCTCCAGCGGGGGGTCCACCCATCCAGGACATCACTGGGACCGTGCTCCTCTCATCCAGGACATCACTGGGACCGTGCTCCTCTCATCCAGAACATCACTGGGACTGTGCTACTCTCATCCAGGACATCACTGGGACCGTGCTCCTCTCATCCAGGACATCACTCCGTCATCCAGGACATCACTGGGACCGTGCTCCTCTCATCCAGGACATCACTGGGACCGTGCTCCTCTCATCCAGAACATCACTGGGACCGTGCTCCTCTCATCCAGGACATCACTGGGACCATGCTCCTCTCATCCAGGACATCATTGGGACCGTGCTCACTCTCATCCAGGACATCACTGGGACCATGCTCCTCTCATCCAGGACATCATTGGGACCGCGGACATCCTCTCATCCAGGACATCACTGGGACCGTGCTCCTCTCATCCAGGACATCACTGGGACATCCAGGACATCATTGGGACCGTGCTCCTCTCATCCAGGACATCACTGGGACCGTGCTCCTCTCATCCAGGACATCACTGGGACCGTGCTCCTCTCATCCAGGACATCACTGGGACCGTGCTCCTCTCATCCAAGGACATCACTGGGACCGTGCTCCTCTCATCCAGGACATCACTGGGACCGTGCATCACTCCGTCTCATCCAGGACATCACTGGGACCGTGCTCCTCTCATCCAGGACATTACTGGGACCGGGCTCCTCTCATCCAGGACATCACTGGGACCGTGCTCCTCTCATCCAGGACATCACTGGGACCGTGCTCCTCTCATCCAATCTTAGACATCACTGGGACCGTGCTCACTCTCCATCCATGACATCACTGGGACCTTCCTGTGATGCTCCTCTCATCATGTTCAGGACATCACTGGGACCTTGAAACCAGATGCTCCTCTCATCCAGGACATCACTGGGTTACCGTGCATTGCCTAAGCAAGATAATCCAGGACATCACAAAAGTGGGACCGTGCTCCTCTCTCCCCCAGCCCCAGGACATCCCCCTCCCCCAGCCCCCCTTTCTCCTCCCCCAGCCCCCCATTCTCCTTCTCTCCCCCAGCCCCCCTTCTCCTTCTCTCCCCCAGCCCCCTTCTCCCTCTCTCCCCCAGCCCCCTTCTCCCTCTCTCCCCCAGCCCCCTTCTCCCTCTCTCCCCCAGCCCCCTTCTCCCTCTCTCCCCCAGCCCCCTTCTCCCTCTCCCCCCAGCCCCCCTTCTCCCCCCAGCCCCCCATCTCTCTCCCCCAGCCCCCTTCTCCCTCTCTCCCCCAGCCCCCTTCCCCTCTCTCCCCCAGCCCCCCCTTCTCCCTCTCCCCCAGCCCCCTTCTCCCTCTCTCCCCCAGCCCCCTTCTCCCTCTCCCCCCAGCCCCCCCCTTCCCTCCCCCCCTTCTCCCTCTCTCCCCCAGCCCCCTTCTCCCTCTCCCCCAGCCCCCTTCTCCCTCTCTCCCCAGCCCCCCTTCTCCCTCTCTCCCCCAGCCCCCTTCTCCCTCTCTCCCCCAGCCCCCCTTCTCCCTCTCCCCCAGCCCCCCTTCTCTCCCCCCAGCCCCCTTCTCCCTCTCTCCCCCAGCCCCCTTCTCCCTCTCTCCCCCAGCCCCCTTCTCCCTCTCTCCCCCCCCCTTCTCCCTCTCTCCCCAGCCCCCCTCCCTTCTCCCCCAGCCCCCCTTCTCCCTCTCTCCCCAGCCCCCTTCTCCTCTCCCCCAGCCCCCTTCTCCTTCTCCCCCTCCCCTCTCTCCCCAGCCCCCTTCTCCCTCTCTCCCCCCCCCTTCTCCCTCTCTCCCCCAGCCCCCTTCTCCCTCTCTCCCCCAGCCCCCTTCTCCCCAGCCCCCTTCTCCCCTCCCTCTCTCCCCAGCCCCCTTCTCCCCTTCTCCCTCTCTCCCCCCAGCCCCCTTCTCCCTTCTCCCCCAGCCCCCCTTCTCCCCCTTCCCTCCCCCAGCCCCCTTCTCCCCTCCCCCCAGCCCCCTTCTCCCTCTCTCCCCCAGTCCCCTCCATCACTATTGTTACTATACAGCTCCTTTGAACTGTCCCATGGCTGTATCATATTACCTACAGTGAGCCGAGCTGGTGGAGTCTGGTGGTAGTGTAGTGACTTAAGGAGCAGACCAGACCAGAGGAGATGCGTATGATTTTAATCAGAGCGGGCCAGGGATCAAGGCTGTGTCACAAAGGACACATATTCCCTATGTAGTGCACTACTTTTGACCAGATCCTTAAGGGTGCACTATATAGGGAATGGGGTGCCATTTGGGACACATTCTCTGTAATAACCTCTCCTCTGCATGGTGGAGGGAAGAATCTAGCTGACTTGTGAGGGAATGAAAAACAGATCAGTTAGGAAATTCTAAGCCTCTCTCTCTCTCTCTCTAATTGCTCCCTTCTTCTCCCCACCCAACTCTCTCTCCCCTGAGGTCTCTTCCTCTCTCTCTCTCTCTCTCTCTCTCTCTCTAATATATATATCTCTTTGCAGCAAAATCCCCTCATTTTGTTGATGGAATGTGTGCATTTCCTCTCGTCTCATCTCGCTCCCTCACTCTTTAATTTTCTCTCCCACATACACAGCTGCTCCCTAGGAGAGGAACACTAGCAGAGAGAAGGAGAGAGAGAGAGGAGAATACATTGAGATACATTGGTATCATAGAGTGGGTATTGATACATTACTCTAGGTTGTAATCTGCAGTGAAAATGTCATTTGAATAATGACGAAAAATAATGTTGAACATTTCATTCCATTTGGATCAGTTGTGGGTCTACTCTGGAGCAGTAGAATTGTACTCAATTGTACTAACTTGAAAATGATAACGTAAGTAATAATTCATTGAATTGTGGTGCTGTAGGCTTATAGAAAGAAACACCCGTCTACTAAACACAGGTCCTGGCAATCATCATTACCTACACCTGTTCTCCTTTACTACCCACAACCAGTTTGTGTCCAGTGGGTATTGGAATATAGAATCTCTGTAGGCTGTAGGCTTATAGAAAGAATCATCATTACCTACACCTGTTCTCCTTTACTACCCACAACCAGTTTGTGTCCAGTGGGTATTGGAATATAGAATCTCTGTAGGCTGTAGGCTTATAGAAAGAATCATCATTACCTACACCTGTTCTCCTTTACTACCCACAACCAGTTTGTGTCCAGTGGGTATTGGAATATAGAATCTCTGTAGGCTGTAGGCTTATAGAAAGAATCATCATTACCTACACCTGTTCTCCTTTACTACACACACCTGAACTTCATTATCACTTTGATTACCTTCCCTTTATTTAACTCTCAGTAGCCCTCTGTCATCAGACAGTTTTGGTTTGCTTTCATGTTCAGTACTCATCTCATGTTTTGTTCATTTGCCATGAATCTTTGTTATTGTAAACTCTTCTTCTGCACCTGTTTCCTGACTGCGTATGACGTGACAGAATACTGCCTCGGCATATGGAAGCGCAAAGGATAAAACCATCTTCCAGACGATCAAGAAACAGGATAATCTACTCCACCAACACCACGACCAGCTGGTGCAACTGGGTACTGCTCTGGAGGAGGTCCTCCTCGTTCTCCGCCGCCTCGACACCACCAACACCACAACCAGCTGGTGCAACTGGGTACGGCCCTGGAGGAGGTCCTCCTCGTTCTCCGCCGCCTCGACACCACCAACACCACGACCAGCTGGTGCAACTGGGTACGGCCCTGGAGGAGGTCCTCCCTCTTCTCCGACAGTTTTGACACCACCAACACCACGACCAGCTGGTGCAACTAGGTACGGCCCTGGAGGAGGTCCTCCTCGTTCTCCGCCGCCTCGACACCACCAACACCACGACCAGCTGGTGCAACTGGGTATGGCCCTGGAGGAGGTCCTCCTCGTTCTCCGCCGCCTCGACACCACCAACACCACGACCAGCTGGTGCAACTGGGTACTGCTCTGGAGGAGGTCCTCCTCATTCTCCACCGCCTCGACTCCACCAGCTAGGTTCTCAATACCCCTATCAGAGGGCCTCCTACAACTGGTTGTCACACTGAGCCAGTCCCCAAGCCTACACAGCCGTCCGCCCAGGTCAGCGATGCCTGACTCTCCCTCCCGGAAAAGTATGACTTTACTCCATCAAAATGCCTTGGATTTCTACTCCAGTGGTCCCTCTATTTCACCAATCAGACGGGAGCCCCCACCACCGAGAGGTCCAAGGTTTTCACGATATTTTGCCTACTGACCGGGCGGGTGTTGGTGTGGGCTACGGCCGTCTGGGAGAGAGGAGAGGAGGAGATGGGCTCCTGTGAGAGGTTCATGGCTCTGTTCAGGGGATCTTCGACCATCCTCCAGAGGGCAGAGTGGGAGGTGAGTGACTTCTCTGGGATCACCGGGATAAACTTCTTTGGGAGCGCCGGTGCCCACTTCACCACTTGCTTCCCTCATTCGGCTGTCCTGAGGCAGACCTGAACCCATGAAGGTAAGGGCATCACCGGAGACAGCTGGGGCTCTGTCTGTATTGTGACCAGAAGGGGCGCCAGCTTCAGCGGTGTCCGGTGCGTCCCAACCTGGGGTACACTAGAGCAGAGGGGCGACTCTTGACCTTCCGTCTCCCAGGGTAGGTGTGAGTTTTCCATTTTCATCGTTTTCCGCCAAACCCTTTCTGGTTCCCATTTCACTGGCTGGCTGTCCTTCAAGTGTTGTCTCTAAAGCTCTAGTGGACTCGGGGAATTTCATTGACCAGGCCCTTGCCTCCTCCCTGAACATAACCTCTTACCCGTTCTCCTCTAACTTTTTCCGGTCCAAGCCCTGGATAAACAGCCATTGGGATCTGGCACAATCACACACATCACAGCGCCCTTAACCCTCACAGTGGGACGCCATGCACCAGGAAAGCCTTCCCTTCCTCATCAACACTTCACACACAAAGTAATCCTCAGCCACAACTCCACCATCTCCTGATCGAAGATGAAAATTACTGCCTGGGGACCGGGATGCCGGAGGACCTGCTTTTCCATACCCTGTGGTTTCACGCAGGTTGAGAGTCCTAGTAAGTGCCCTCCAGCCCGTCAATCCGTCCTCCCGTATCGTTGGCCCCGTGTTTTGGTACATAGAAGTGGACATCCGCCAGGCTCTGGAGAGGGAAGTCGCTCCTGCTGTCTGCCCTCCAGAACGCATCTACTCCCCATCACATCCACCCCTGGACTTCACCTTGACTACCTTCCCTTTATTTAACCCTCAGTAGCCTCAGTCATCAGGGAGTATTGGTTTGTTTTTATGTTCATTACGCATCTTCTGTGTTATTCATTTGCCTTTCATCGTTGTTATTAAACTCTCCTTCTGTCTCCTGATTCCCTACATATATACGTGACATACACATGTTCATCATTTACAACTATAATATAATTCCAGCATCAAAACTGTGCAACGGCCATTCAATTAATGGGAACAGATATGTGAAAATATATATATTTTTTTTACGTTGGGGAGGGAGATGCATTTAATTTAATGGCACCTTTAAGTTGGACGAGAACCATTTCCGGTTCCATGTAGAATCCTTTTCACTGAGGGTCCTACATGGAACCCAAAACCCTTTTGTCCTTCTGTCCCGTGGTCTATGTCTGTCTGCCGATCTAAATCTCTAGAGGAAATATTACCCTGTTCTCGACAGGTGACCTCTCCGTTCCGTAACTCACAACACTCAGGGAACCATGTAAACAACTGGCTCTTAAGGCTTGGTCTTTGGTACCACTTTATAGTTAAATATCCTTGCAGTATATATTTCATTATTTGTTCGGGCAGATTCTTGTCCCTGATGTTATGGAGGGAAAAACGGGGTTGAAAAAGGGGGATGGGGGGGTGGAGAGGGGGCTCCCTCCTAGGTCAGCCCCATACATGCCTGTATTGAATATGAAAATATATGATGGCATAACGTGTTCAGTATGCAAGCATGAAGGAAACCATATGAACAGGAGGCCAGACAAAGAGCCCACTGTGCTCCATGTACGACCACTCCCCCTCTTCTCCCTTCCCCTTCTCTCTTTCCCCTCTGTCTTATTCAATTGAGGGAGCAGGAGGAGAGAGAGAGAGAGAGAGAGAGAGAGAGAGAGAGATGAGAACAGAGCCCTGCTCAGCGAGAAAGAGAGAGAAAGTCCTACTCAGAGAGTGAGAGGGGAAGGGGGGAAGTCCTACTCAGAGAGCGAGAGAGAGAGAGAGAGAGAGAGAGAGAGAGAGAGAGAGAGAGATATGAGAGATATGAGAGAGTTCGACCCAGACAGAGGTAGAAGCGGGAGCCCTGAGGACCTAAAAAGGGGCAGGACAAACTAGCCACGCGCCTCGCACACACAGACCCACCGGAGTACAGGTGAGCTGCAACTACTAGTGTACAGCTGCTATCTGTTATACAGGAAACATCTCCAATCGGTTGCTTTGTAACGGCTAGATTAGACTTTTTGGCTTTTTGGCACAGTGACGTTTCGATGCACTTTGAGTTTTACCAACAGTTAATGACGTTGATCTTTAAGTTGTGAGACTCTATCTCTCCCTGAGGGGGAGCGAGTGCATGGGACTGAAAAGAAATACAAATGGGGGGGAAACATGAACTCTGAAACATTAACCTTTGAACTAACTGATGACAAACAGCTGTCGGTTGCTGTTTAGTCACTTCCCCTTTGTACAGGCTGTAGGTTTGCAGAGGGGGCTGGTTAACTAACTGGTGGTCACATTACCACTGCGGTCAGCTAGAGCTGTCACTGATAGACTAGCTTATTGTCTTGACTGTGACTGTGTGGAGTCTTGATGTGGCCAGTCCCAGTTAGAGACTTAGAGCAGCAGTGTAGAGTATTGACTGTGTAGAGTCTTGATGTGGCCAGTCCCAGTTAGAGACTTAGAGCAGCAGTGTAGAGTATTGACTGTGTGGAGTCTTGATGTGGTCAGTCCCAGTTAGAGACTTAGAGCAGCAGTGTAGAGTATTGACTGTGTGGAGTCTTGATGTGGCCAGTCCCAGTTAGGGACTTAGAGCAGCAGTGTAGAGTATTGACTGTGTGGAGTCTTGATGTGGCCAGTCCCAGTTAGGGACTTAGAGCAGCAGTGTAGAGTATTGACTGTGTAGAGTCTTGATGTGGCCAGTCCCAGTTAGGGACTTAGAGCAGCAGTGTAGAGTATTGGCTGTGTGGAGTCTTGATGTGGCCAGTCCCAGTTAGGGACTTAGAGCAGCAGTGTAGAGTATTGACTGTGACTGTGTAGAGTCTTGATGTGGCCAGTCCCAGTTAGAGACTTAGAGCAGCAGTGTAGAGTATTGGCTGTGTGGAGTCTTGATGTGGCCAGTCCCAGTTAGGGACTTAGAGCAGCAGTGTAGAGTATTGACTGTGTGGAGTCTTGATGTGGCCAGTCCCAGTTAGGGACTTAGAGCAGCAGTGTAGAGTATTGACTGTGTGGTGTCTTGATGTGGCCAGTCCCAGTTAGGGACTTAGAGCAGCAGTGTAGAGTATTGACTGTGTGGAGTCTTGATGTGGCCAGTCCCAGTTAGGGACTTAGAGCAGCAGTGTAGAGTATTGACTGTGTGGAGTCTTGATGTGGCCAGTCCCAGTTAGAGACTTAGAGCAGCAGTGTAGAGTATTGACTGTGTGGTGTCTTGATGTGGCCAGTCCCAGTTAGGGACTTAGAGCAGCAGTGTAGAGTATTGACTGTGTAGAGTCTTGATGTGGCCAGTCCCAGTTAGAGACTTAGAGCAGCAGTGTAGAGTATTGACTGTGTAGAGTCTTGATGTGGCCAGTCCCAGTTAGAGACTTAGAGCAGCAGTGTAGAGTATTGACTGTGTGGAGTCTTGATGTGGTCAGTCCCAGTTAGAGACTTAGAGCAGCAGTGTAGAGTATTGACTGTGTGGAGTCTTGATGTGGCCAGTCCCAGTTAGGGACTTAGAGCAGCAGTGTAGAGTATTGACTGTGTGGAGTCTTGATGTGGCCAGTCCCAGTTAGGGACTTAGAGCAGCAGTGTAGAGTATTGACTGTGTAGAGTCTTGATGTGGCCAGTCCCAGTTAGGGACTTAGAGCAGCAGTGTAGAGTATTGACTGTGTAGAGTCTTGATGTGGCCAGTCCCAGTTAGGGACTTAGAGCAGCAGTGTAGAGTATTGACTGTGTGGAGTCTTGATGTGGCCAGTCCCAGTTAGAGACTTAGAGCAGCAGTGTAGAGTATTGACTGTGTGGAGTCTTGATGTGGCCAGTCCCAGTTAGGGACTTAGAGCAGCAGTGTAGAGTATTGACTGTGTAGAGTCTTGATGTGGCCAGTCCCAGTTAGGGACTTAGAGCAGCAGTGTAGAGTATTGACTGTGTAGAGTCTTGATGTGGCCAGTCCCAGTTAGGGACTTAGAGCAGCAGTGTAGAGTATTGACTGTGTGGAGTCTTGATGTGGCCAGTCCCAGTTAGAGACTTAGAGCAGCAGTGTAGAGTATTGACTGTGTGGAGTCTTGATGTGGCCAGTCCCAGTTAGAGACTTAGAGCAGCAGTGTAGAGTATTGACTGTGTAGAGTCTTGATGTGGCCAGTCCCAGTTAGGGACTTAGAGCAGCAGTGTAGAGTATTGACTGTGTGGAGTCTTGATGTGGCCAGTCCCAGTTAGGGACTTAGAGCAGCAGTGTAGAGTATTGACTGTGTGGAGTCTTGATGTGGCCAGTCCCAGTTAGGGACTTAGAGCAGCAGTGTAGAGTATTGACTGTGTGGAGTCTTGATGTGGCCAGTCCCAGTTAGGGACTTAGAGCAGCAGTGTAGAGTATTGACTGTGTGGAGCCTTGATGTGGCCAGTCCCAGTTAGGGACTTAGAGCAGCAGTGTAGAGTATTGACTGTGTGGAGTCTTGATGTGGCCAGTCCCAGTTAGGGACTTAGAGCAGCAGTGTAGAGTATTGACTGTGACTGTGTAGAGTCTTGATGTGGCCAGTCCCAGTTAGAGACTTAGAGCAGCAGTGTAGAGTATTGGCTGTGTGGAGTCTTGATGTGGCCAGTCCCAGTTAGGGACTTAGAGCAGCAGTGTAGAGTATTGACTGTGTGGAGTCTTGATGTGGCCAGTCCCAGTTAGGGACTTAGAGCAGCAGTGTAGAGTATTGACTGTGTGGTGTCTTGATGTGGCCAGTCCCAGTTAGGGACTTAGAGCAGCAGTGTAGAGTATTGACTGTGTGGAGTCTTGATGTGGCCAGTCCCAGTTAGGGACTTAGAGCAGCAGTGTAGAGTATTGACTGTGTGGAGTCTTGATGTGGCCAGTCCCAGTTAGAGACTTAGAGCAGCAGTGTAGAGTATTGACTGTGTGGTGTCTTGATGTGGCCAGTCCCAGTTAGGGACTTAGAGCAGCAGTGTAGAGTATTGACTGTGTGGAGTCTTGATGTGGCCAGTCCCAGTTAGGGACTTAGAGCAGCAGTGTAGAGTATTGACTGTGTGGAGTCTTGATGTGGCCAGTCCCAGTTAGGGACTTAGAGCAGCAGTGTAGAGTATTGACTGTGTGGAGTCTTGATGTGGCCAGTCCCAGTTAGAGACTTAGAGCAGCAGTGTAGAGTATTGGCTGTGACTGTGTGGAGTCTTGTAGCCGTGTAGAGTAATGCTAGAGGATGTAACAGATGGAGGGGTAGCTAGCTGGAGACTGTATTATCTTTACTTCCTATGATACAGCAGGTGAGGAACCTGTATAATGTTTAAAGAGAGCCATAACAGTCTGTTTTTTACCCCTATGTTAATTAATTAATTAATTAGTTATTACAGATGTAACGTATTCGTGTCGATGCCATGAAATCGACACCTCATTTATTCAGGTAACTGTGTTGATGTCTTGGGAATGCAGTATACTTGTACATAACTTTTAATAAACAGCTAATTAATCTTTTTTTTTTGCACGTTTTTCTCACAACGGCTTTTATGTTGTTGTTTCCGAGTGCTGCCCAGCCCACACATACACCGAACAAAAATATTAACACAACATGCAACAATTTCAACGTTTTTACTCGGGCACCCGAGTGGCGCAGCTGTCGAAAGTAACTGCATCTCAGTGTAACAGGTGACACTACAGTCCCTGGTTCAAATCCAGGCTGTATCACATTGAGCTGTGATTGGGAGTCCAATCCTCAGCAAAATGTGCACCTGTGTAATGATCATGCTGTTTCATCAGCTTCTTAATATGCCACACCTGTCAGGTGGATGGATTATCTTGGTAAAGGAGAAATGCTCACTGACAGGGATGTAAACACATTTGTGCAGAAAAAAATAAATAATTAAGCTATTTGTGCGTATAGAACATTTCTGGCAATTTTTATTTCAGCTCATGAAACATGAGACCAATACTTTACATTTCTATTGCGTTCATATTGTTGTTAAATATTTCAACACCTCCCTTCTCTGAAGATTTAAACTCTTAAGTGTTTTATTCCATCTTCTAAGAGTTTTGGATGAAAGAAACTCTTGGAAGGCTGTGATGTCTTAACACACCTATTGTAGGTCATCTATTTATCATTGAATCATTATTTAAAGTCTCCACCTGCAGCTCCCAGCGTGGACTGTGTTTCAGATCTCACACACTGAATTACAGGCTTTATTCTCACATAATGTAGGAGATAAATATATATATATGGGAGAGAATTAGAGAGAGACAGAGAGAGAGAGAGAGAGAGGTAGAGGTAGAGAGGTAAAGAGGTGTAGAGGTGTAGAGGTAGAGAGGTAGAGGTAGAGAGGTAGAGGTAGAGAGAGGTAGAGATGTTGAGGTAGAGAGAGAGAGGTAGAGGTAGAGAGAGAGAAGTAGAGGTAGAGGTAGAGAGAGAGGTAGAGATGTTGAGGTAGAGAGAGAGAGGTAGAGGTAGAGAGGTAGAGGTAGAGAGAGAGAGGTAGAGAGAGGTAGAGAGAGAGAGGTAGAGAGGTAGAGAGGTAGAGAGAGAGAGAGAGAGAGAGAGAGAGAGAGAGGGGTAGAGAGAGAGAGAGAGAGAGAGAGAGAGAGAGAGAGAGAAAAACATCATTTCTGAGGTTGATTGAAGTCTGTGCTTGACTTTGTTTTGATTGTCAGTCATCACCTCCAACACAAGCCAAGGCATGCCGGGGCTATGACTGCCCCCTCCCTCCACCCCTCCCCATTCTTCTCACTCCTCCTCCTCCTCTTCTGAAGAGGAATCACAAACCAGGAATGCAATTTTTTTGAGGAAAACCCAAAATTATTTTGTAAGTCATTAAATGGCCCTTTGTGTCTGAACAGGAAAGAGTAGAGTAGATCCTGCCAGACCCCTGTCTGTGCTGCGTGTGTGTGTGTGTGTACCTACAGCCCCCGGGGGTTGTCATGGCAACCTGTCAGTCAAGGTATGCACTAGCCTGAATAATATGACATAGGTAAAGGATACACTTGAAATCCTCTCAGGAATGCTCTCTCTCACTCATCTGATATTCATACTCACATATCACATTATTCTATTAGTACATAGAGTGGGCACTGCATAGAGTGGGTCCCACAGAGTGGGTATTACATAGAGTGGGTATTACATAGAGTGGGTATTACATAGAGTGGGTACTGCATAGAGTGGGCACTGCATAGAGTGGGTCCCACAGAGTGGGTATTACATAGAGTGGGTATTACATAGAGTGGGTACTGCATAGAGTGGGTACTACATAGAGTGGGTACTGCATAGAGTGGGTATTACATAGAGTGGGTATTACATAGAGTGGGTATTACATAGAGTGGGTAGCATAGAGTGGGTACTGCATAGAGTGGGTATTACATAGAGTGGGTATTACATAGAGTGGGTAGCATAGAGTGGGTATTACATAGAGTGGGTATTACATAGAGTGGGTATTACATAGAGTGGGTACTACATAGAGTGGGTATTACATAGAGTGGGTATTACATAGAGTGGGTATTACATAGAGTGGGTACTACATAAAGTGGGTACAACATAGAGTGGGTACTACATAGAGTGGGTATTACATAGAGTGGGTATTACATAGAGTGGGTATTACATAGAGTGGGTATTGCATAGAGTGGGTACTGCATAGAGTGGGTACTACATAAAGTGGGTACAACAGAGTGGGTACTACATAGAGTGGGTATTACATAGAGTGGGTATTACATAGAGTGGGTACTACATAGAGTGGGTACTACATAAAGTGGGTACAACATAGAGTGGGTACTACATAGAGTGGGTATTACATAGAGTGGGTATTACATAGAGTGGGTATTACATAGAGTGGGTACTACATAGAGTGGGTATTACATAGAGTGGGTATTACATAGAGTGGGTACTACATAGAGTGGGTATTACATAGAGTGGGTACTACATAGAGTGGGTACTACATAGAGTGGGTACTGCATAGAGTGGGTATTACATAGAGTGGGTACTGCATAGAGTGGGTACTACATAGAGTGGGTACTGCATAGAGTGGGTATTACATAGAGTGGGTACTACATAGAGTGGGTATTACATAGAGGGGGTACTACATAGAGTGGGTACTACATAGAGTGGGTACCGCATAGAGTGGGTACCACATAGAGTGGGTACCGCATAGAGTGGGTACTGCATAGAGTGGGTATTACATAGAGTGGGTATTACATAGAGTGGGTATTACATAGAGTGGGTACTACATAGAGTGGGTACTACATAGAGTGGGTATTACATAGAGTGGGTAGCATAGAGTGGGTATTACATAGAGTGGGTATTACATAGAGTGGGTATTACATAGAGTGGGTAGCATAGAGTGGGTACTGCATAGAGTGGGTATTACATAGAGTGGGTATTACATAGAGTGGGTAGCATAGAGTGGGTATTACATAGAGTGGGTATTACATAGAGTGGGTACTACATAGAGTGGGTAGCATAGAGTGGGTATTACATAGAGTGGGTATTACATAGAGTGGGTATTACATAGAGTGGGTATTACATAGAGTGGGTATTACATAGAGTGGGTACTACATAGAGTGGGTATTACATAGAGTGGGTACTACATAGAGTGGGTATTACATAGAGGGGGTACTACATAGAGTGGGTACTACATAAAGTGGGTACTACATAGAGTGGGTATTACATAGAGTGGGTATTACATAGAGTGGGTATTACATAGAGTGGGTACTACATAGAGTGGGTATTACATAGAGTGGATATTACATAGAGTGGGTACTACATAGAGTGGGTATTACATAGAGTGGGTATTACATAAAGTGGGTATTACATAGAGTGGGTATTACATAGAGTGGGTATTACATAGAGTGGGTACTACATAGAGTGGGTATTACATAGAGTGGGTATTACATAGTGTGGGTATTACATAGAGTGGGTACTACATAGAGTGGGTATTACATAGAGTGGGTATTACATAGAGTGGGTACTACATAGAGTGGGTATTACATAGAGGGGGTACTACATAGAGTGGGTACCACATAGAGTGGGTACCGCATAGAGTGGGTACCACATAGAGTGGGTACTACATAGAGTGGGTACTGCATAGAGTGGGTATTACATAGAGTGGGTATTACATAGAGTGGGTATTACATAGAGTGGGTACTACATAGAGTGGGTACTACATAGAGTGGGTATTACATAGAGTGGGTATTACATAGAGTGGGTATTACATAGAGTGGGTACTACATAGTGTGGGTATTACATAGAGTGGGTATTACATAGTGTGGGTATTACATAGAGTGGGTATTACATAGAGTGGGTACTACATAGAGTGGGTACTACATAGAGTGGGTATTACATAGAGTGGGTATTACATAGAGTGGGTATTACATAGAGTGGGTATTACATAGAGTGGGTATTACATAGAGTGGGTACTACATAGAGTGGGTATTACATAGAGTGGGTACTGTATGGCAGCATATACATGTGAACTGTAGACAGATGAACGGTATGACAGTCCTGTTAAGGTAAACTGATTGACAGGTGAACTGAAAGACATGTAAACTGATAGACAGGTAAGCTTATAGACAGGTGAACTGAAAGACATGTAAACTGATAGACAGGTAAGCTGAGAGACAGGTGAACTGATAGACAGGTAAACTGATAGACAGGTGGACTGATAGACAGTTGGACTGACAGACAGGTAAGCTGATAGACAGGTGAACTGATAGACAGGTAAGCTGATAGACAGGTGAACTGATAGACAGGTAACCTGACAAACAGGTGAACTGAGAGACATGGATTTTATAGACAGGTAACTGACAGACAGGTGGACTGATAGACAAGTGAACTGATAGACAGGTAAGCTTATAGGCAGGTGAACTGATAGACAGGTAAACTGATAGACAGGTAAGCTGATAGACAGGTGAACTGACAGACAGGTAAGCTGATAGACAGGTAAGCTGATAAACAGGTAAGCTGATAGACAGGTAAGCTTATAGACAGGTGAACTGATGGACAGGTAAACTGATAGACAGGTAAGCTTATAGACAGGTGAACTGATGGACAGGAAAGCTGATAGACAGGTGAACTGATAGACAGGTGAACTGATGGACAGGTAAACTGATAGACAGGTGAACTGATAGACAGGTGAACTGATAGACAGGTGAACTGATAGACAGGTGAACTGATAGACAGGTGAACTGATAGACAGGTGAACTGATAGACAGGTAAACTGATAGACAGGTGAACTGATAGACAGGTGAACTGATAGACAGGTGAACTGATAGACAGGTGAACTGATAGACAGGTAAGCTGATAGACAGGTGAACTGATAGACAGGTGAACTGATAGACAGGTGAACTGATAGACAGGTAAGCTGATAGACAGGTGAACTGATAGACAGGTGAACTGATAGACAGGTAAGCTGATAGACAGGTGAACTGATAGACAGGTAAGCTGATAGACAGGTGAACTGATAGACAGGTGAACTGATAGACAGGTGAACTGATGGACAGGTAAGCTGATAGACAGGTGAACTGATGGACAGGTGAACTGATAGACAGGTGAACTGATAGACAGGTAAGCTGATAGACAGGTGAACTGAGAGACATGGATTTTATAGACAGGTAACTGACAGACAGGTGGACTGATAGACAAGTGAACTGATAGACAGGTAAGCTTATAGGCAGGTGAACTGATAGACAGGTAAGCTGATAGACAGGTGAACTGACAGACAGGTAAGCTGATAAACAGGTAAGCTGATAGACAGGTAAGCTTATAGACAGGTGAACTGATGGACAGGTAAACTGATAGACAGGTGAACTGATAGACAGGTAAGCTGATAAACAGGTAAGCTGATAGACAGGTAAGCTTATAGACAGGTGAACTGATGGACAGGAAAGCTGATAGACAGGTGAACTGATAGACAGGTGAACTGATAGACAGGTAAACTGATAGACAGGTGAACTGATAGACAGGTGAACTGATAGACAGGTGAACTGATAGACAGGTAAACTGATAGACAGGTGAACTGATAGACAGGTAAGCTGATAGACAGGTGAACTGATAGACAGGTGAACTGATAGACAGGTAAGCTGATAGACAGGTGAACTGATAGACAGGTGAACTAACAGACATGTAATCTGATAGACAGGTGAAATGACAGACAGGTGAACTGACAGACAGGTAATCTGATAGACAGGTGAACTGACAGACAGGTAAGCTGATAAACAGGTAAGCTGATAGACAGGTGATCTTATAGACAGGTAAGCTGATAGACAGGTGAACTGACAGACAGGTAAGCTGATGGACAGGTGAACTGACAGACAGGTAATCTTATAGACACGGGAAATGACAGACAGGTAATCTTATAGACAGGTGAACTGATAGACAGGTGAACTGACAGACAGGTGAACTGATAGACAGGTGAACTGACAGACATGTAAACAGGGGGCTCAGGGAGCGATGGGGTCAGGGGGCAATGCTGTCAGGGAGCGATGGGCTCTGTGAGCGATGAAGTCAGGGGGCGATGCTGTCAGGGAGAGATGGGGTCAGGGGGCAATGCTGTCAGGGAGCGATGAGGTCAGGGGGGCGATGCTGCCAGGGAGCGATGGGCTCAGGGAGCGAAGAGGTCAGAGGGCGATGCTGTCAGGGAGTGATGAGGTCAGGGACGGATGCTGTCAGGGAGCGATGAGGTCAGGGGGCGATGAGGTCAGGGGGCGATGAGGTCAGGGAGCGATGGGGTCAGGGTTCGATGAGGTCAGGGAGCGATGAGGTCAGGGGGCGATGCTGTCAGGGAGCAATGGGCTCAGGGAGCGATGAGGTCAGGGGGCGATGCTGTCAGGGAGCGATGGGGTCAGGGACGGATGCTGTCAGGGCGCGATGAGGTCAGGGATCGATGAGGTTAGGGGGGCGATGCTGTCAGGGAGCGATGAGGTCAGGGATCGATGAGGTCAGGGAGCGATGAGGTTAGGGGGGCGATGCTGTCAGGGAGCGATGGGCTCAGGGAGCGATGAGGTCAGGGGGCGATGCTGTCAGGGAGCGATGGGGTCAGGGACGGATGCTGTCAGGGAGCGATGAGGTCAGGGGGCGATGCTGTCAGGGAGCGATGGGGCTCAGGGAGCGATGAGGTCAGGGGGCGATGCTGTCAGGGAGCGATGAGGACAGGGGGCGATGCTGTCAGGGAGCGATGAGGTCAGGGGGCGATGCTGTCAGGGAGCGATGGGGCTCAGGGAGCGATGAGGTCAGGGGGCGATGCTGTCAGGGAGCGATGGGGTCAGGGGGCGATGCAGTCAGGGAGCGATGGGGCTCAGGGAGCGATGAGGTCAGGGGGCGATGCTGTCAGGGAGCGATGAGGTCAGGGATCGATGAGGTCAGGGAGCGATGAGGACAGGGATCGATGAGGTCAGAGAGCGATGGGGTCAGGGAGCGATGAGGACAGGGATCGATGAGGTCAGGGAGCGATGAGGACAGGGATCGATGAGGTCAGGGAGCGATGGGGTCAGTGAGTGTTGGATAGCGGGATGTTCCTGAACTTCAAATCCACAATTACATCATAATTCTACACACGTCCAAAAACCTAATCTCGGTACCCAGAACCAAATCTCCTGCATCAGATACTATCCACAGATAGTTCTGAATAATAAACCCAACACGAGGGTCGTATAGTTCAGTTCAGGGTTTTTGAGGGATATAATAAGACCTGTTGATGTTTGTAGAACACATCCGAGCAGCATGACTGTGGACTTATTGGTAATTATGATTGTTGGAATATTGACACAAAACAGAGGTTGTGGAGTTCAGGGTTTAACGTGTTTTTTTTTAATTTTTAAAAAAAAGTTATGAATCAGGAGAAACACAGAGTGTTGTGAAGTTTAGGATTTGATGGAAGCTTTCCCAGTGATTTCACTGTAGGGTTAGTGATATTTCTGAATACAGACAGACAGAGGTAGTGTAGTCCAGGATTTGAGAGATAGTAAGACAATTGCGACGTCTTGCTCATGTTTTTCTGAACTAGGAAGTTGTCTAACATTGGTCTAACTTGTGAAGGGGTAGTGCCGTTCTGGATTTGAGGAATATATATTAAGACAATTGAACATACGGGTTATGTTATTTCCTTCCAGATTTAGTAACACTTTTCCCAGTGATGTCACGTCAGTTTGAACGATTCCAACTCCAACACATGTTCACAGTCTTGTGGTGAACAAATATTTACATATTATATTAATTTAAAAGATCAGAACTGAATTCTAGACATTCTTCCAGCAGATGTCCTCAATGGAACAGATGGTCGCCGCTTTGTAGATCCAAGATTGTAAACATCAACTTGATGTGAACGTGTTGAAATTTACTCGACATCCGTATCTCAAACACTTCCCTCGTGATGAAATCTGTCAGAATGATGCTGTACAGTAAACGGAATAATACAAAACCCAAACCGTGTAATGAAATAGAATGTGGCAAACTCAAAATGATGTCGTAGAATCTAAACGATGATAACCAGATTGATGTCATCTGTCCTCCCTCCTTCCTTCACACGTCAACGAGACCTCTTGTCATTAATGTGTTCCAAATGGTATACTATATGTAAGTAGTGTACTATATAGGGGATAGGGAGCAAGTTTTTTTTACCTTTATTTAACTAGGCAAGTCAGTTAAGAACAAATTCTTATTTTCAATGACGGCCTAGGAACAGTGGGTTAACTGCCTGTTCAGGGGCAGAACGACAGATTTGTACAGCTCGGGGATTTGTCAGCACGGGGATTTGAACTCCGGTTGCTAGTCCACCGCTCTAAACACTAGGCTACCCTGCCACCCACGAGGTTACCCTGCCACCCACTAGGCTACCCTGCCACCCACGAGGCTACCCTGCCACCCACGAGGTTACCCTGCCGCCCACGAGGCTACCCTGCCACCCACGAGGCTACCCTGCGACCCACTAGGCTACCCTGCCACCCACTAGGCTACCCTGCCACCCACGAGGTTACCCTGCCACCCACTAGGCTACCCTGCCACCCACGAGGTTACCCTGCCACCCACTAGGCTTCCCTGCCACCCACGAGGCTACCCTGCGACCCACTAGGCTACCCTGCCACCCACTAGGCTACCCTGCCACCCACGAGGCTACCCTGCGACCCACTAGGCTACCCTGCCACCCACTAGGCTACCCTGCCACCCACGAGGCTACCCTGCGACCCACTAGGCTACCCTGCCACCCACTAGGCTACCCTGCCACCCACGAGGTTACCCTGCCACCCACTAGGC
>NC_088220.1:6871319-6898819 GCF_036934945.1 Oncorhynchus masou masou
CAGTGAAATGCTTACAGCATTATAGACACAGTGAAATGCTTACAGCATTATAGACACAGTGAAATGCTTATAGCATTATAGACACAGTGAAATGCTTATAGCATTATAGACACAGTGAAATGCTTATAGCATTATAGACACAGTGAAATGCTTATAGCATTATAGACACAGTGAAATGCTTATAGCATTATAGACACAGTGAAATGCTTATAGCATTATAGACACAGTGAAATGCTTATAGCATTATAGACACAGTGAAATGCTTACAGCATTATAGACACAGTGAAATGCTTATAGCATTATAGACACAGTGAAATGCTTATAGCATTATAGACACAGTGAAATGCTTATAGCATTATAGACACAGTGAAATGCTTACAGCATTATAGACACAGTGAAATGCTTACAGCATTATAGACACAGTGAAATGCTTACAGCATTATAGACACAGTGAAATGCTTACAGCATTATAGACACAGTGAAATGCTTACAGCATTATAGACACAGTGAAATGCTTACAGCATTATAGACACAGTGAAATGCTTACAGCATTATAGACACAGTGAAATGCTTATAGCATTATAGACACAGTGAAATGCTTATAGCATTATAGACACAGTGAAATGCTTATAGCATTATAGACACAGTGAAATGCTTACAGCATTATAGACACAGTGAAATGCTTATAGCATTATAGACACAGTGAAATGCTTATAGCATTATAGACACAGTGAAATGCTTATAGCATTATAGACACAGTGAAATGCTTATAGCATTATAGACACAGTGAAATGCTTACAGCATTATAGACACAGTGAAATGCTTATAGCATTATAGACACAGTGAAATGCTTACAGCATTATAGACACAGTGAAATGCTTATAGCATTATAGACACAGTGAAATGCTTATAGCATTATAGACACAGTGAAATGCTTACAGCATTATAGACACAGTGAAATGCTTATAGCATTATAGACACAGTGAAATGCTTATAGCATTATAGACACAGTGAAATGCTTATAGCATTATAGACACAGTGAAATGCTTACAGCATTATAGACACAGTGAAATGCTTATAGCATTATAGACACAGTGAAATGCTTACAAGCCCTTAACCAACAGTGCCTTATTAGGAAGTTACGGAAAAATAAGTGTTAAGTAAAAAATAGAAAAAGGAAGTAACAAATAATTAAAGAACAGCAGTAAAATAACAGCAGTGAGGCTTTATACTGGGTGTTACGGTACAGAGTCAATGTGGAGGCTATATGCAGGTTGTTACGGTACAGAGTCAATGTGGAGGCTATATACAGGGGGGTACTGGTACAGAGTCAATGTGGAGACTATATACAGGGGGGTACTGGTACAGAGTCAATGTGGAGGCTATATACAGGGTGTTACGGTACAGAGTCAATGTGGAGGATATATACAGGGGGTACCGGTACAGAGTCAATGTGGAGACTATATACAGGGTGTTACGGTACAGAGTCAATGTGGAGACTATATACAGGGGTTACCGGTACAGAGTCAATGTGGAGACTATATACAGGGTGTTACGGTACAGAGTCAATGTGGAGACTATATACAGGGTGTTACGGTACAGAGTCAATGTGGAGACTATATACAGGGGGTACTGGTACAGAGTCAATGTGGAGACTATATACAGGGGGGTACTGGTACAGAGTCAATGTGGAGACTATATACAGGGGGTACTGGTACAGAGTCAATGTGGAGACTATATACAGGGGGTACTGGTACAGAGTCAATGTGGAGACTATATACAGGGGGTACTGGTACAGAGTCAATGTGGAGACTATATAGAGGGGGGTACTGGTACAGAGTCAATGTGGAGACTATATACAGGGGGGTACTGGTACAGAGTCAATGTGGAGGCTATATACAGGGTGTTACGGTACAGAGTCAATGTGGAGGCTATATACAGGGTGTTACGGTACAGAGTCAATGTGCGGGGGCACTGGTTAGTCGAGGTAATTGAGGTAATATGTACATATAGGTAGAGTTAAAGTGACTATGCACAGATGATTAACAGAGAGTAACAGTAGCGTAAAAGAGGGGTATGGGTAGGCCTGTGATTAGATGTTCAGGAGTCTTATGGCTTGGGGGGGTAGAAGTGTTTAGAAGCCTCTTGGACCTAAACTTGGCGCTCCGGTACTGCTTGCCGTGCAGTAGCAGAGAGAACAGTCTATGAGTAGGGTGGCTGAGGTCTTTGACAATTTTTAGTGTCTTCCTCTGACACCGCCTGGTATAGAGGTCCTGGATGGCAGGAAGGAAGCTTGGCCCCAGTGATGTACTGGGCCGTACTCACCACCCTCTGTAGTGCCTTGCGGTCGGAGGCCGAGCAGTTGCCATACCATGCAGCATGCAACATGCTCTCGATGGTGCAGCTGTAGAACCTTTTGAGGATCTGAGGACCCATGCCAAATCTTTTCAGTCTCCTCGGGGGGAAGAGGCTTTGTCATGCCCTCTTAATGACTGTCTTAGTATGTTTGGACCATGATAGTTTGATTGTGATGTGGACACCAAGGAACATAAAGCTCTCAAGCTGCTGAACTACCGCCCCATCTAAAATGGGGCGTGCTCGGTACTCTTTCTCCTGTAGTCCACAATCATCTCCTTTGTCTTGAACACGTTGAGGGAGAGGTTGTTGTCTGTTGTCCCGGCACCACACTGCCAGGTCTCTGACCTCCTCCCTATAGGCTGTCTCATTGTTGTCGGTGATCAGGCCTACCACTGTTGTGTCATCAGCAAACTTGATGATGGTGTTGGAGTCGTGCCTGGCCGTGCAGTCATGAGTGCAGTCATGAGTGAACAGGGAGTCCAGGAGAGGACTGAGCACGCACCCCTTAGGGGCCCCCGTGTTGAGTATCAGCATGGCGGATGTGATGTTACCTACCCTTACCACATGGGGGTGGTGACCCGTCAGGAAGTCCAGGATCCAGTTGCAGAGGGAGGTGTTTAGTCCCAGGGTCCTTAGCTTAGTGAAAAGCTTTGAGGGCACCATGGTGTTGAACACTGAGCTGTAGTCTATGAAAAGCATTCTCACATAGGTGTTCCTTTTGTCCAGGTGGGAAAGGGCAGTGTTGAGCGCAATTGAGATTGCATCATCTGTGGATTTGTTGGGGAGGTATGCAAATTGGAGTGGGTCTAGGGTTTCTGGGATAATGGTGTTGATGTGAGCCATGACCAGCCTTTCAAAGCACTTCATGGCTACAGATGTGAGTGCTACAGGTCGGTAGTCATTTAGGCAGGTTACCTTAGAGTTCTTGAGCACAGGGACTATGGTAGTCCACATGGAGAGGTTCTGTTCCACTGTGTTATCTGTCTCTATCAGTAATACATTATGTAGAGGTTCTGTTCCACTGTGTTATCTGTCTCTATCAGTAATACATTATGAAGAGGTTCTGTTCCACTGTGTTATCTGTCTCTATCAGTAATACATTATGTAGAGGTTCTGTTCCACTGTGTTATCTGTCTCTATCAGTAATACATTATGTAGAGGTTCTGTTCCACTGTGTTATCTGTCTCTATCAGTAATACATTATGTAGAGGTTCTGTTCCACTGTGTTATCTGTCTCTATCAGTAATACATTATGTAGAGGTTCTGTTCCACTGTGTTATCTGTCTCTATCAGTAATACATTATGTAGAGGTTCTGTTCCACTGTGTTATCTGTCTCTATCAGTAATACATTATGTAGAGGTTCTGTTCCACTGTGTTATCTGTCTCTATCAGTAATACATTATGTAGAGGTTCTGTTCCACTGTGTTACACACACACACACACACACACACACACACACACACACACACACACACACACACACACACACACACACACACACACACACACACACACACACACACGGAGAGAGAGGTTCCTCCCTCTTTGTCTTATGTAGTCCATTATAGACTGAGACATCAAGCATGTCATCATTAATCCACATTAACCTTGTCAGCGCCTGAGTGTAATACAATACAATATTTTGATCTCTCACCACCTAATAGAGGCGGACAGAGATACAGCTAATAGAGGCAGACAGAGATAAAGCTAATAGAGGCAGGCAGAGATAAAGCTAATAGAGGCAGACAGAGATAAAGCTAATAGAGGCAGACAGAGATAAAGCTAATAGAGGCAGATAGAGATAAAGCTAATAGAGGCAGACAGAGATAAAGCTAATAGAGGCAGACAGAGATAAAGCTAATAGAGGCAGACAGAGATAAAGCTAATAGAGGCAGACAGAGATAAAGCTAATAGAGGCAGGCAGAGATAAAGATAATAGAGGCAGACAGAGATAAAGCAAATAGAGGCAGACAGAGATAAAGCTAATAGAGGCAGACAGAGATAAAGCTAATAGAGGCAGACAGAGATAAAGCTAATAGAGGCAGACAGAGATAAAGCTAATAGAGGCAGATAGAGATAAAGCTAATAGAGGCAGACAGAGATAAAGCTAATAGAGGCAGACAGAGATAAAGCTAATAGAGGCAGACAGAGATAAAGCTAATAGAGGCAGACAGAGATAAAGCTAATAGAGGCAGACAGAGATAAAGCTAATAGAGGCAGACAGAGATAAAGCTAATAGAGGCAGACAGAGATAAAGCTAATACAGGCAGACAGAGATAAAGCTAATAGAGGCAGATAGAGATAAAGCAAATAGAGGCAGACAGAGATAAAGCAAATAGAGGCAGACAGAGATAAAGCTAATAGAGGCAGATAGAGATAAAGCAAATAGAGGCAGACAGAGATAAAGCAAATAGAGGCAGATAGAGATAAAGCTAATAGAGGCAGACAGAGATAAAGCTAATACAGGCAGACAGAGATAAAGCTAATAGAGGCAGATAGAGATAAAGCAAATAGAGGCAGACAGAGATAAAGCAAATAGAGGCAGACAGAGATAAAGCTAATAGCTGGCAGCTTTAGTCGTGTAGTGAGATTTCCTGACATTAATGAGTCCTGACCTTTCACCTGTAGTAGAACACTGGGGTTATCCTTCCTCATGGTCACAACTCTTATTAAAGCTTTTCCTGTTTCCTTCTCTCTCGCTCTCTGTGTGTGTGTCCCATTTTTAGTTTTTTGGGGGTGTCTTGCTGTCTCTATAATTTGCGTAGAGTTACAATATTTACAATATTTGTCAACACAGAAGAGCTCACCACAACGCATTAGACTGGTAGAGAACCAGACAAACATATTACAGTATATTAGCTAAAGATGTAGAAACCAAAAACCACTCCCAGTGTCCCCCTTCCAAAACTGTAAAAAATGTCAGACTTTGTTTTTGACTCAAAACTCTGAACTGTACAGTTCCTTATGGATGATTTTGCATTGAATCAGTGGTGACTGGAGTAACCCTAGAGATCCTCATTGAACCATTGCTAGTCAATGGTTCATATTTGCATCTTTGGTTAGTTGAGGGGTTATTGGAGAAATCTTTAATTATTCAACGTAGCAACTGGTTCTTGGAAGAACCCTGGAGTGGAGGAGTGGCTTACGTGAGGCGTGGCTTAAAGATATATTTAATTTTGTGCCACCCGTTAGAGTAAATGTCATTCATGTTCATCTGTTCTGTTGTATTGTCTTCACGTGTCAATGAGCCTAACACAAATGCACATTTTGAACTGCAGAGGTTCTGCTGGCGTGGCAAGCTACAAGGTTCTTCCAAGCATCTTTACTTCTAAGAGTGTAAACCTAGGAGCATTGGATGGCGCTCTTCTTTCTGTATCAAGCAGGTGTTATCAGTGGCGCACTGCAGTTTTGCCAGCTCCGCCCCCAGCCAGGTTCGAGCAAGGCTCTCTCCTCACTTCCTGCTATTCTACACATTTTTGTCACGGGGCAAAAGAGAAAAATGTGCAGTTTTTATATATAATCTCATGCTATTCTGCACATTTTTGTCATGAGGCTGAGAGAAAATGTTGCTGTTTTCTAGCTAATTTCCTGCGATTATACACATTTTTGTAACGCTCAATGAGTGAATGGGTGTGGAGTCAGGCGCAGAGAGCAAAGGATTCGGGAAAAACACGCTTTAATGTCCAAAAATACACAGGAACAAAAATAGTATACCCAACACAGGAGTAACTATAAAACAAAATAGTATACCCAACACAGGAGTAACTATAAAACAAAATAGTACCCTGATGTGAAATACTAGGACAGCGAGAAAACCCAACAAAAACACTAACACCTCTCAGACATACAGAAGAACAAGCACAAACAGAAGCTAAACGAACTTAAATAACCCTACCCTAACAACCAAACAATAAACAGGTGAAACCAATTAGACAAAACCAAACGAACATGGAACAAAAGATCGGTGGCAGCTAGTAGCCCGGCGACGACGAACGCCGAGCGCCACCCGAACATGAAGGGGAGCCACCTTCGGTAATATTCGTGACACATTTTGCGAGAGAAAATGTTGCTGTTTTAAAGCTAATTTCCTGAGATTATACACATTTTACCACGGGGCAGAGAGAAAATGTTGCATTTTTAAAGTGGCAATCAGCAGTTGAAACAATAACAGTGTGTTTTCCCTGCCCCTGTTTTGGATACAAATGGTCCTGGAGACACTCTCAGATTAATAGACAGAGCTGTGGATGCAAGGACTGACCATCCATCATATAACAATTATAGATATAACCGTGTTTTGAACCTGTGGGTCCTTCTCACACTGAATACAGGGGCGGCAGGTAGCCTAGTGGTTAGAGCGTTGGACTAGTAAAAAGGTTGCAAGTTGCAAGTTCAAATCCCCGAGCTGACAAGGTAAAGAAATTAATTCAGACAAAGAAATTAATTCAGTTTATAGATTAATTTATAGATGAATACATCAGGGAGGGTAGAAATGAATTCAGTTCACAGATTAATACGTCAGAGAGAGTAGAAATGAATTCAGTTTACAGATCTTCTTCTAATTATTTTTGTCCCGTCTTTCAGGTGGACGTGGACGTGGACACTGCATGGGCTTGGAGACCAATGGAGCTCAGTCTCTCATGACAACAACATCTTGACTCCTCCTGAATACTACAGCATCACGTTCTACCGTACACTCCTTCAATAGGGACTGGAGAGACAGATCACCCAGACTTAGAGTTGAAGTATCACCCCACACTGTATAAACAACTAACTTCCCTTAACATAGACAATGTTATCTCCTCTAAAAGCAACCTAAATAAACCAACTGACAGCTGGAATTGCAGAGGGATCAGACTGAGCACTCTGCTGCCTGGGCCTCAGCTCAAATGACAATGTACGGATATAAAGGTAATGTATTGATATAGTGGTAATGTATGGATATAATGGTAATGTATTGATATAGTGTTAATGTATGGATATAAAGGTAATGTATTGATATAGTGGTAATGTATGGATATAATGGTAATGTATTGATATAGTGTTAATGTATGGATATAAAGGTAATGTATTGATATAGTGTTAACGTATGGATATAATGGTAATGTATTGATATAATGGTAATGTATTGATATAGTGGCAATGTATGGATATAATGGTAATGTATTGATATAATGGTAATGTATGGATATAATGGTAATGTATTGATATAGTGGTAATGTATGGATATAATGGTAATGTATTGATATAGTGTTAATGTATGGATATAAAGGCAATGTATTGATATAGTGGTAATGTATGGATATAATGGTAATGTATTGATATAGAGTTAATGTATGGATATAAAGGTAATGTATTGATATAGTGGTAATGTATGGATATAATGGTAATGTATTGATATAGTGTTAATGTATGGATATAAAGGTAATGTATTGATATAGTGGTAATGTATGGATATAATGGTAATGTATTGATATAGTGTTAATGTATGGATATAAAGGTTATGTATTGATATAGTGGTAATGTATGGATATAATGGTAATGTATTGATATAGTGGTAATGTATGGATATAATGGTAATGTATTGATATAATGACAATGTATTGATATAGTGGTAATGTATGGATATAATGGTAATGTATTGATATAGTGTTAATGTATGGATATAAAGGTAATGTATTGATATAGTGGTAATGTATGGATATAATGGTAATGTATTGATATAGTGTTAATGTATGGATATAAAGGTAATGTATTGATATAGTGGTAATGTATGGATATAATGGTAATGTATTGATATAGTGTTAATGTATGGATATAAAGGTAATGTATTGATATAGTGGTAATGTATGGATATAATGGTAATGTATTGATATAATGGTAATATATGGATATAATGGTAATGTATTGATATAGTGGTAATTTATTGATATGGTGGTAATGTATTGATATTTACATTTACATTTAAGTCATTTAGCAGACGCTCTTATCCAGAGCGACTTACAAATTGGTGAATTCACCTTCTGACATCCAGTGGAACAGCCACTTTACAATATGGTGGTAATGTATTGATATGGTGGTAATGTATTGATATAATTGTAATGTATGAATATAATGATCATTTATGGATATAATGGTAACATACTGTACATGTCTGCATCTAATCCAAACCAATATCCGTCAGGACTAAAACGTGACTCCCAGCATTGACTCCTGGATGGATGAATGAGAATAATAAAAGAGAAAGAAAGAAAAGATATAGCTGACGCATCGGCCAGTGGCGTCTCTGAAACTCGTAACAGCTCTTAGGAGTGACCTTTTCTAGAGGGAAATGTTGTTTCTCACTCCGTCCGAACCAAACGACAGGAAGCTTTGAAACACACGGCCACCCCGGTCACCCCCTCTTTGGCATTGTTGAGTCTAAAGAGCTGCTCGCTTTCTCCACAAGAAAAATAATCTGTCAGGGAGAGATTGCAATACAGTCAACAGGCATGTTTGGGTGGCTGGACTAAGAAAGGAAAGAGAGAATGTTTGGAAGAAAGAGGGAGGAAGAGAAAATAATCGTCTGGGTTTTGGAGAAAAGTAAAGATTTAGAGGGAGGGCAGACAGACACAAACAGAAATAGAAAAGTTTGATGGTTTCTCAGCCTTTCTCCTTTAGCTGGAGATTTGAAGTCGAGCACATCGTTATTGTTAAAGCGTCTTGGCTGTGATCCATGGGAACTGATCCAGCGTGCTGTGTGCCTGTGGAGCTCCCAGCCTGCTTTAGTCTCCTGGGACATCCCTGATACTGTTTCTGGTAGGTCCTGAGTACACTTCTCCCATCCGTCACCCTCCCTCCTTGCTAGCTAGCTAGCTACCGGACTAAGGGACTAAAGGAAAACCTTAAGGAGGAATACTGAAGAAAGTCTGGGGGTAAGAGGTGTCCAGCAGCAGGAGAAGCAACATGGACAGCTAAGATTCTCCTTATCCCCACTGGTGATTCACTTTGTTTTGCTCCACTCGCTCCAAAAGAGGACTGTCTGAACTTACTGTGAACGCTCCACAAACGGTGATCCTCAAACTAACATACAGACCAAACCGGGGGGGGGGGGGGCTGCAGTCGGTCTGGGTAGAAGAAGAGACAGAAACTGTGGAGCAAACCAGAGGAGAACAAGAGAGGATCCAGAACTCCCCAGCAGAGCAACAAAACTCCCCCAGACCGAGGCACCTTCCTGGGGGTAGAGATGGAGACGGAGAGGGGTCATATGTCCGTGAGGAGAGGGGTAAGCTGGAGCCCAGGTGGTGGGAGGAAGCCCCTTCAGAGGGTGCATGGCGGGAACACGGACACCGGCAAAAGAGAGAGTGACGCATCTTCGGAAAGGCGGGACTACAAAGCGATCAAAGGACAGGTGACATCAACCTCCACCATTCAGCTGACTCGGAAAACCAGTAAGTTTGATGTTTATTCTATTTACGTGGTTTTGGCTTCTAGTTACCTGCTGAGTTTCTTTTGGATGACTGACCTGCCACAGGGCAGCAGCAGGAGGGAATGTGGACCATGATGAAAGTACACTGAAGGGACTCTGAGATGCAGTAGTTGAAAGTAGCTGAGAATTTCCTTTTGCTAGGGTGGAGACGTAGATTTTTCCGGAACCGTCAATTCTTTCTAATTATTATTAATGTTATTATTATTATTATTATTATTATTATTATTATTATTATTATTACAATTATCATTATTGTTATTAATATGAATAATATTATTATTCTTAATATTATGATTATGATTATTACTATTATTATTATTATTATTATTATTGCTATTATTATTATTATAATTATAATTATTATTATTAATATTATTATTATTATTATTGTGATTATTATTATTACAATTATTCTTAATATTACTAATATTATTATTATTATTATGATTATTAATATTATTATTATTATTATTATTATTATTGCTATTATTATTATTATTATTATGATTATTATTATTAATATTATTATTATTATTATTATGATTACGATTATTAATATTATTATTATTATTATTATTATGATTATTATTATTATTAATATTATTATTATTATTATTGTGATTATTATTATTACAATTATTCTTAATATTACTAATATTATTATTATTATGATTATGATTATTAATAATATTATTATTATTATTATGATTATGATTATTAATATTATTACTATTATTATTATTATTAATATTATTATTATTATTATTATGATTATGATTATTAATATTATTATGATTATTATTATTAATATTATTATTATTACAATTATTCTTAATATTACTAATATTATTATTATTATTATATATATATTAAATGTATCACCTTTTTCTACCCAATTTCGATCTTGTCTTGTCGCTGCAACTTCCCAATGGGATAGGAAGGCAAAGGGCGAGTCATGTAGCCTAGTGGTTAGAGTGTAGAGGCGGCAGGGTAGCCTAGTGGTTAGAGCGTAGAGGCGGCAGGGTAGCATAGTGGTTAGAGCGTTGGACTAGTAACCGAAAGGTTGCAAGTTCAAACCCCCGAGCTGACAAGGTACAAATCTTTTGTTCTACCCCTGAACAGGCAGTTAACCCACTGTTCCTAGGCCGTCATTGAAAATTAGAATTTGTTCTTAACTGACTTGCCTAGTTAAATAAAGGTAAAAAAAATAAATAAAAAATGTGACCACTGAAACATGACCCACCAAAACCGCGCTCTTAACACCCGCCCGTTTAACCTGGAGGAACCAACGTGTCGGAGGAAACACCGTTCACCTGACAACCGAGGTCAGCCTGCTGGCGCCCGGCCTGCCACAAGGAGTTGCTAGAGCGCGATGAGCCCCCCCTGGCCAAACCTTCCCCCAACCCTGACGACGCTGGGCCAAGGCACTCACGATCATGGCCGGTTGTGATACAACCCGGGAACAAACCCAGGTCTGTGGTGGAGCCTCTAGCACTACGATGCAGTGCCTTTAGCCTGCTGCGCCACTCGGGCGGTCGGAACTCTCCATTTTTAACACATATGAACACAGAAGCTGAACACACAGCTGACCAAATGACATGAGATATTACTTCTGGGAGATTATACTCCATGTTATGTCAGAGATGGTTAAACATTTAAAGAAACATCTGTTTCCCTGCAATAAAAATGCAGACTGGGCTACCATGACACACACACACGCACACACGCACACGCACATGCACACGCGCAGGCACGCACAGACACAAACACATATACAGCAACTTGGCACCTCTGAGATGGAAAGGCAATCCTGCATCCCAACCTAAAGGGCAACCTCAGAAAGACTTCATACCCAGTACCAGTCCAGACCATAACGGACTGAGCTGAGACTTCATACCCAGTACCAGTCCAGACCATAATGGACTGAGCTGAGACTTCATACCCAGTACCAGTCCAGACCATAATGGACTGAACTGAGACTTCATACCCAGTACCAGTCCAGACCATAACGGACTGAGCTGAGACTTCATACCCAGTACCAGTCCAGACCATAACGGACTGAGCTGAGACTTCATACCCAGTACCAGTCCAGACCATAACGGACTGAGCTGAGACTTCATACCCAGTACCAGTCCAGACCATAATGGACTGAACTGAGACTCATACCCAGTACCAGTCCAGACCATAATGGACTGAACTGAGACTTCATACCCAGTACCAGTCCAGACCATAACGGACTGAGCTGAGACTTCATACCCAGTACCAGTCCAGACCATAAAGGACTGAGCTGAGACTTCATACCCAGTACCAGTACATACCATAATGGACTGAGCTGAGACTTCATACCCAGTACCAATCCAGACCATAATGGACTGAACTGAGACTTCATACCCAGTACCAGTCCAGACCATAATGGACTGAGCTGAGACTTCATACCCAGTACCAGTCCAGACCATAATGGACTGAACTGAGACTTCATACCCAGTACCAGTCCAGACCATAACGGACTGAGCTGAGACTTCATACCCAGTACCAGACCAGACCATAACGGACTGAGCTGAGACTTCATACCCAGTACCAGTCCAGACCATAATGGACTGAGCTGAGACTTCATACCCAGTACCAGTCCAGACCATAATGGACTGAGCTGAGACTTCATACCCAGTACCAGTCCAGACCATAACGGACTGAGCTGAGACTTCATACCCAGTACCAGTCCAGACCATAATGGACTGAGCTGAGACTCATACCCAGTACCAGTCCAGACCATAACGGACTGAACTGAGACTTCATACCCAGTACCAGTCCAGACCATAACGGACTGAGCTGAGACTTCATACCCAGTACCAGTCCAGACCATAACGGACTGAGCTGAGACTTCATACCCAGTACCAGTCCAGACCATAACGGACTGAGCTGAGACTTCATACCCAGTACCAGTCCAGACCATAACGGACTGAGCTGAGACTTCATACCCAGTACCAGTCCAGACCATAATGGACTGAGCTGAGACTTCATACCCAGTACCAGTCCAGACCATAACGGACTGAGCTGAGACTTCATACCCAGTACCAGTCCAGACCATAACGGACTGAACTGAGACTTCATACCCAGTACCAGTCCAGACCATAATGGACTGAACTGAGACTCATACCCAGTACCAGTCCAGACCATAATGGACTGAGCTGAGACTGTACCAGAGACTAATGGACTGAGCTGAGACTTCATACCCAGTACCAGACCAGACCATAATGGACTGAGCTGAGACTCATACCCAGTACCAGTCCAGACCATAATGGACTGAACTGAGACTCATACCCAGTACCAGTCCAGACCATAACGGACTGAGCTGAGACTTCATACCCAGTACCAGTCCAGACCATAATGGACTGAGCTGAGACTTCATACCCAGTACCAGTCCAGACCATAACGGACTGAGCTGAGACTTCATACCCAGTACCAGTCCAGACCATAATGGACTGAACTGAGACTCATACCCAGTACCAGTCCAGACCATAACGGACTGAGCTGAGACTTCATACCCAGTACCAGTCCAGACCATAACGGACTGAGCTGAGACTTCATACCCAGTACCAGTCCAGACAATAATGGACTGAGCTGAGACTTCATACCCAGTACCAGTCCAGACCATAATGGACTGAACTGAGACTTCATACCCAGTACCAGTCCAGACCATAACGGACTGAGCTGAGACTTCATACCCAGTACCAGTCCAGACCATAATGGACTGAGCTGAGACTTCATACCCAGTACCAGTCCAGACCATAACGGACTGAGCTGAGACTTCATACCCAGTACCAGTCCAGACCATAACGGACTGAGCTGAGACTTCATACCCAGTACCAGTCCAGACCATAACGGACTGAGCTGAGACTTCATACCCAGTACCAGTCCAGACCATAATGGACTGAACTGAGACTTCATACCCAGTACCAGTCCAGACCATAACGGACTGAGCTGAGACTTCATACCCAGTACCAGTCCAGACCATAATGGACTGAGCTGAGACTTCATACCCAGTACCAGTCCAGACCATAATGGACTGAGCTGAGACTTCATACCCAGTACCAGTCCAGACCATAACGGACTGAGCTGAGACTTCATACCCAGTACCAGTCCAGACCATAATGGACTGAGCTGAGACTTCATACCCAGTACCAGTCCAGACCATAATGGACTGAACTGAGACTCATACCCAGTACCAGTCCAGACCATAATGGACTGAGCTGAGACTTCATACCCAGTACCAGTCCAGACCATAACGGACTGAACTGAGACTTCATACCCAGTACCAGTCCAGACCATAATGGACTGAGCTGAGACTTCATACCCAGTACAAGTCCAGACCATAATGGACTGAGCTGAGACTCATACCCAGTACCAGTCCAGACCAGAACGGACTGAACTGAGACTTCATACCCAGGACCAGTCCAGACCATAACGGACTGAGCTGAGACTTCATACCCAGTACCAGTCCAGACCATAACGGACTGAGCTGAGACTTCATACCCAGTACCAGTCCAGACCATAATGGACTGAACTGAGACTTCATACCCAGTACCAGTCCAGACCATAACGGACTGAGCTGAGACTTCATACCCAGTACCAGTCCAGACCATAACGGACTGAGCTGAGACTTCATACCCAGTACCAGTCCAGACCATAACGGACTGAGCTGAGACTTCATACCCAGTACCAGTCCAGACCATAACGGACTGAGCTGAGACTTCATACCCAGTACCAGTCCAGACCATAACGGACTGAGCTGAGACTTCATACCCAGTACCAGTCCAGACCATAATGGACTGAACTGAGACTTCATACCCAGTACCAGTCCAGACCATAACGGACTGAACTGAGACTTCATACCCAGTACCAGTCCAGACCATAATGGACTGAACTGAGACTCATACCCAGTACCAGTCCAGACCATAACGGACTGAGCTGAGACTTCATACCCAGTACCAGTCCAGACCATAATGGACTAAGCTGAGACTTCATACCCAGTACCAGTCCAGACCATAATGGACTGAGCTGAGACTTCATACCCAGTACCAGTCCAGACCATAACGGACTGAGCTGAGACTTCATACCCAGTACCAGTCCAGACCATAATGGACTGAGCTGAGACTTCATACCCAGTACCAGTCCAGACCATAATGGACTGAGCTGAGACTTCATACCCAGTACCAGTCCAGACCATAATGGACTGAACTGAGACTCATACCCAGTACCAGTCCAGACCATAACGGACTGAGCTGAGACTTCATACCCAGTACCAGTCCAGACCATAATGGACTAAGCTGAGACTTCATACCCAGTACCAGTCCAGACCATAATGGACTGAACTGAGACTCATACCCAGTACCAGTCCAGACCATAATGGACTGAACTGAGACTTCATACCCAGTACCAGTCCAGACCATAACGGACTGAACTGAGACTCATACCCAGTACCAGTCCAGACCATAATGGACTGAACTGAGACTTCATACCCAGTACCAGTCCAGACCATAACGGACTGAGCTGAGACTTCATACCCAGTACCAGTCCAGACCATAACGGACTGAGCTGAGACTTCATACCCAGTACCAGTCCAGACCATAATGGACTGAGCTGAGACTTCATACCCAGTACCAGTCCAGACCATAATGGACTGAGCTGAGACTTCATACCCAGTACCAGTCCAGACCATAATGGACTGAACTGAGACTTCATACCCAGTACCAGTCCAGACCATAATGGACTGAGCTGAGACTCATACCCAGTACCAGTCCAGACCATAATGGACTGAGCTGAGACTTCGTACCCAGTACCAGTCCAGACCATAACGGACTGAGCTGAGACTTCATACCCAGTACCAGTCCAGACCATAATGGACTGAGCTGAGACTTCATACCCAGTACCAGTCCAGACCATAACGGACTGAGCTGAGACTTCATACCCAGTACCAGTCCAGACCATAACGGACTGAACTGAGACTTCATACCCAGTACCAGTCCAGACCATAACGGACTGAGCTGAGACTTCATACCCAGTACCAGTCCAGACCAAAACGGACTGAGCTGAGACTTCATACCCAGTACCAGTCCAGACCATAACGGACTGAGCTGAGACTTCATACCCAGTACCAGTCCAGACCATAACGGACTGAACTGAGACTTCATACCCAGTACCAGTCCAGACCATAATGGACTGAACTGAGACTTCATACCCAGTACCAGTCCAGACCATAACGGACTGAGCTGAGACTTCATACCCAGTACCAGTCCAGACCATAATGGACTGAACTGAGACTTCATACCCAGTACCAGTCCAGACCATAACGGACTGAGCTGAGACTTCATACCCAGTACCAGTCCAGACCATAACGGACTGAGCTGAGACTTCATACCCAGTACCAGTCCAGACCATAATGGACTGAGCTGAGACTTCATAATCAGTTATTTCCAGATCATTATCATTATCCTGCCATAGTTGGAGTCGCTACTTGTGTGACAGAGCGGGAGGTAAACACGTCAGTGATGAAGGAAAAACTCCTTAGAGAGTAACATGGAAAACCCCTCAGACAGTGTGTGTGTGTGTGTGTGTGTGTGTGTGTGTGTGTGTGTGTGTGTGTGTGTGTGTGTGTGTGTGTGTGTGTTCGTACACTACTGCGATACAGATTAGCCTACTATACTGAGCTGAAGAGAGAGAGAGGCTGAGTCCTATTCAGATTTGGAGAGGGGCTGAGTCCTATTTGGATTTGGAGAGAGGCTGAGTCCTATTTGGATTTGGAGAGAGGCTGAGTCCTATTTGGATTTGGAGAGAGGCTGAGTCCTATTTGGATTTGGAGAGAGGCTGAGTCCTATTTGGATTTGGAGAGAGGCTGAGTCCTATTTGGAACAGAGCTGAGTCCTATTTGGATTTGGGAGAGGCTGAGTCCTATTTGGATTTGGAGAGAGGCTGAGTCCTATTTGGATTTGGAGAGAGGCTGAGTCCTATTTGGATTTGGAGAGAGGCTGAGTCCTATTTGGAGAGAGGCTGAGTCCTATTTGGATTTGGAGAGGGCTGAGTCCTATTCGGATTTGGAGAGAGGCTGAGTCCTATTCGGATTTGGAGAGAGGCTGAGTCCTATTTGGATTTGGAGAGAGGCTGAGTCCTATTTGGATTTGGAGAGGGCTGAGTCCTATTCGGATTTGGAGAGAGGCTGAGTCCTATTTGGATTTGGAGAGAGGCTGAGTCCTATTCGGATTTGGAGAGAGGCTGAGTCCTATTCGGATTTGGAGAGAGGCTGAGTCCTATTTGGATTTGGAGAGAGGCTGAGTCCTATTTGGATTTGGAGAGGGGCTGAGTCCTATTCGGATTTGGAGAGAGGCTGAGTCCTATTCGGATTTGGAGAGAGGCTGAGTCCTATTTGGATTTGGAGAGAGGCTGAGTCCTATTTGGATTTTGAGAGGGGCTGAGTCCTATTTGGATTTGGAGAGGGGCTGAGTCCTATTTGGATTTGGAGAGAGGCTGAGTCCTATTTGGATTTGGAGAGGGGCTGAGTCCTATTCGGATTTGGAGAGAGGCTGAGTCCTATTTGGATTTGGAGAGAGGCTGAGTCTTAGTCCTATTTGGATTTGGAGAGGGGCTGAGTCCTATTCTGAGTCCTATTTGGAGAGGGAGTCCTATTCGGATTTGGAGAGAGGCTGAGTCCTATTTGGATTTGGAGAGGGGCTGAGTCCTATTCGGATTTGGAGAGGGGCTGAGTCCTATTTGTCTGTGTGGGAGCCTAGGGACATCACACATCTATGGACAATATTAATTGTTGTTGAATATTTAATTTATCAGTGATTGTGTTTCTATCTCCTGCATTGCTATAGTCTTCGACACTGAGTTCCTATCACACAGCAATACTGTAGCCTACCAACACCGTCAAATATATGAAATAGGCTACCGGTTTATTTACTTTCAAACATGTTTGGCTATTAAATGAGGGATGAATAAATGGTGGCTTAATATTTTATGTGTAGTTGGAATAAACCATTCATGTCAGATAAGGAATGACATGTTCTCTAATACGATTATGATTCAGTCCTTCATAATAAAAGACATGTTCTGTAATACGATTATGATTCAGTCCTTCATAATAAAAGACATGTCCTGTAATACGATTATGATTCAGTCCTTCATAATAAAATACATGTTCTGTAATATGATTATGATTAAGTCCTTCATAATAAAAGACATGTTCTGTAACATGAATATGATTCAGTCCCTCATAATAAAAGATGTCCTGTAATATGATTATGATTCAGTCCCTCATAATAAAAGACATGTTCTGTAATATGATTATGATTCAGTCCTTCATAATAAAAGACATGTCTTGTAATATGATTATGATTCAGTCCTTCATAATAAAAGCAATATAAATATATCCATCAATATGCTGCTATACAATCTCCTTCCCAACGGCAAATACATCTGTTTTCACACCAGACCTACGTTCTGTTTTTATTGGCTGACCATTATTAGAATTCCCGTGCATCAAACACCTCCATTTCCCTCAAAATTACAATATTTACTTGCAATACAATTGATCCCTCTAGAAGTTGTATGTATGTGTGTATGTATGTATGTATGTATGTATGTATGTATGTATGTATGTATGTATGTATGTATGTATGGTCTGAGATTTACGTGGAGATGTGCACACTATCTCGTCAAGTTTAAACGTTTAGAAATAACAACTTTTGGGGGGAGAAAACTGTGACACACAAGGTTGAAAGTAGTTTTTGTGCGCATGTACCGTTGACAACACTAAACTGAGTGAGTAATGTTCAGTCTGAACCTACTTCTGAAGCCAAAAAAGTTCAAGACAATAATCTCTAGGTCATTTTGTTCTATAAAGCTTAATAAATAAGGCTACAAAGTTACCAAGCTGCTAGGATAGAACTGACCTGGCTGCAACTTCAATTAGCGCTGAAGTGTGAAGTGAGAGGTGTGGAAATTATTGAGCCTAAACATGACAGGAGAGTTTCATGAGTACAAAAACAAAAAAAACTCCTCAAGGACAATCCAGGTACACTTTTCGCTGATGGCTACAAAGAGGGGAACGTAAGCAACATCATTTTCCAAACAGACCATCCCCTGGCATGGTGCTATATTAACCAGACCATCCCCTGGCATGGAGCTATATTAACCAGACCATCCCCTGGCATGGTGCTATAGTAACCAGACCATCCTCTGGCATGGTGCTATATTAACCAGACCATCCCCTGGCATGGTGCTATATTAACCAGACCATCCCCTGGCATGGTGCTATATTAACCAGACCATCCTCTGGCATGGTGCTATATTAACCAGACCATCCCCTGGCATGGTGCTATATTAACCAGACCATCCCCTGGCATGGTGCTATATTAACCAGACCATCCCCTGGCATGGTGCTATATTAACCAGACCATCCCTGGCATGGTGCTATATTAACCAGACCATCCCCTGGCATGGTGCTATATTAACCAGACCATCCCCTGGCATGGTGCTATATTAACCAGACCATCCCCTGGTACAGTGCTATATTAACCAGACCATCCCCTGGCATGGTGCTATATTAACCAGACCATCCCCTGGCATGGTGCTATATTAACCAGACCATCCTCTGGCATGGTGCTATATTAACCAGACCATCCCCTGGCATGGTGCTATATTAACCAGAACATCCCCTGGCATGGTGCTATATTAACCAGACCATCCCCTGGCATGGTGCTATATTAACCAGACCATCCCCTGGCATGGTGCTATATTAACCAGACCATCCCTGGCATGGTGCTATATTAACCAGACCATCCCCTGGCATGGTGCTATATTAACCAGACCATCCCCTGGCATGGTGCTATATTAACCAGACCATCCCCTGGCATGGTGCTATATTAACCAGACCATCCCCTGGCATGGTGCTATATTAACCAGACCATCCCCTGGTACAGTGCTATATTAACCAGACCATCCCCTGGCATGGTGCTATATTAACCAGACCATCCCCTGGCATGGTGCTATATTAACCAGACCATCCCTGGCATGGTGCTATATTAACCAGACCATCCCCTGGCATGGTGCTATATTAACCAAACCATCCCCTGGCATGGTGCTATATTAACCAAACCATCCCCTGGCATGGTGCTATATTAACCAGACCATCCCCTGGCATGGTGCTATAATAACCAGACCATCCCCTGGCATGGTGCTATATTAACCAGACCATCCCCTGGCATGGAGCTATATTAACCAGACCATCCCCTGGCATGGTGCTATATTAACGAGACCATCCCCTGGCATGGTGCTATATTAACCAGACCATCCCCTGGCATGGAGCTATATTAACCAGACCATCCCCTGGCATGGTGCTATATTAACGAGACTATCCCCTGGCATGGTGCTATATTAACCAGACCATCCCCTGGCATGGTGCTATATTAACCAGACCATCCCCTGGCATGGTGCTATATTAACCAGACCATCCCCTGGTACAGAGCTATATTAACCAGACCATCCCCTGGCATGGCACAGTGCTATTAGAGCACACTATCCCTATGTCAAGAGAGAGGGTATTGGCCCAGGGTGGAAACTCAAAATACTAGACATTTAGGAAATTGTAACAACCTCTGTCAATGTGTACAAGTCTGGGACAGACAGTAATCGTACATGACATCCTCATGCAGCTCCAGCAGGACTTTTACGGGATCAAAGAGAGAGAGCACATCAGGAAAAGATCTCTCTCTCCGTGATGACTCCCCCATCCTGAATAAATCTGATCACACCTCTTCAAACTGTCCTGCAGATGAGGGTAGTCACCTCCCAGTGTCCAGTTTGAGTGTTTGTTGCAGCTCGTTCCAGTCGCTAGCTGCAGCGAACTGAAGAGAGGAGCGACCCGCGGGATGTGTGCGCTTTGGCGACCTTTTACAGAATGTGATGGCAGAATGGGTGTTGTATGTGGAGGATGAGGGCTGCAGTAGATATCTCAGATAGGGGGGAGTGAGGCCTAAGAAGGTTTTATAAATGTGCCATGAACCAGTGGGTCTACAATCAACCAGTGGGTCTACATAGCAGTAAAGAGTGCAGTGGTGTCCTATAAGGAGCACTGGTGGTAAATCTGATGGCTGAAGGGTAAAGAACATCTAGCCGCTCGAGAGCAGCCTTACCTGCCGATCTATAAAATATGTCTCTGTAATCTAGCATGGGTAGGATGGTCATCTGAATCAGGGTTAGTTACTTTTTCTGGGGTGAAAAAGGAGCGATTACGATAGAGGAAACCAAGTCTAGATTTAGCCTGTAGCTTTGATATGTGCTGAGCGAAGTACAGTGTACCATCGAGCCATCCCAAGTACTTGTATGAGGTGACTACCTCAAGCTCTAAACCCTCAGAGGTAGTAATCACACCTGTGGGAAGAGGGGCATGCTTCTTACCAAACCACATGACCTTTATTTTGGAGGTGTTCAGAACATGGTTAAGGGTAGATAAAGCTTGTTTGACACTAAGAAAGCTTTGTTTTAGAGCATTTAACACACAATCCGCAGAGGGGCCAGCTGAGTATAAGACTGTATCATCTGCATATAAATGGATGAGAGAGCTTCCTACTGCCTGAGCTATGTTGTTGATGTAAATTGTGAAGAGTGTGGGGCCTAGGATTGAGCCTTGGGGTACTCCCTTGGTGTAGTGGCTGAGACAGCAGACTTTCTGACTTTATACACCGCACTCTTTGAGAGAGGTAATTAGCAAACCAGGCCAAAGACCCCTCAAAGACACCAATACTCTTTAGCCGGCCCATAAGAATGGAATGGTCGACCGTATCAAAAGCTTTGGCCAAGTCTAATAATAAAAACATTGCTTAGAATCGAGGGCAATGGTGGCATCATTGAGGACCTTTATGGTTGCAGTGACACATCCATAACCTGAGTGGAAACCAGATTGCATACCCAAGAGAATACTATAGACATCAAGAAAGGCAGTCAGTTGATTATGGACAAGTTTTTAAACACTTTGATAAACAGGGAAAAATAGAAATAGGCCTATAACAGTTAGGATCAGCTTGATCTCCCCTCTAAATAAAGGATGAACCGTGGCTGCCTTTCAAGCAATGGGAACCTCCCCAGAAAGGAGAGAAGGGTTAAAAAGGTTGGAGACAGGCTTGGCGATGATAGGAACAGCAACCATAAAGAAGAAAGGGTCTAAATCATCTGACTCAGATGGTTTTTTGGGCTCAAGTTTCAGGAGCTTCTTTAGCACCTCGGACTCAGTGACTGCCTGCAGGGAGAAACTCTGTAGCAGGGCAGGAGAAAAAGAAGGAGAAGCATCGAGCATAGTCACATTAGAAGGGATGGGATATGAGGAAATGTTGGATGGGCAAGGAGGCATGGCTGAGTCAAATAGGAATCCTGACTTAAAGAAGTGGTGATTAAAGAGCTCAGCCATGTGCTTCTTGTCAGTAACAACCACATCATCATCCTTAAGGGACATGGGCAGCTGTGAAGAGGAGGGTTTATTCTCCAGGTCTTTAACCGTTTTCCCGGTTAGTCCTACAGAGAGAGAACTGTTCCTTAAAGTAACTATCTTTGGCCTTCCAGATAGCCTGAGTTCACTTATTTCTCATTTGGTTGAAAGAGAGCCCGTCAGCCTGAGTATGCGTCAAAAGCCTTTCGCCAAAAGCAATTCTTGAAGTGGAGTAACTCTGCAAGATCACGGTCGAACCAGGGGCTGAACCTGTTTTTAATTCTCATTTTCTTTATGGAGGCGTGTTTGATAACAATACCACTGAAAATATAAAAAAAGAAGGTCCAAGTGTCTTCGACAGAGGGGATCAAGCTGATTCTATACCAATTTACAGAGGTCAGTTCATGAAGGAAGGCTTGCTCATTAAAGTTTTTTTAGCAAGCGTCTATAACAAATCAGGACAGATCGTTTCAGATCGTTTCTGAGCAGCCATTACGAACACAGGCTGTAAAACAGTGATCACTGAGGTCATTACAGAAAAGTTCAGACTGATACCTATCAGGATTATTTGTGAGGATAACATCAAGGAGCATTTTCTGGGTGTTTAAAAGTCAAATAATGAGTTAAAAAAGGAGTTAAAAATATATCTAAATATATGGACGAGCATTGTCGGAGTGGCATTGACTAGAATACAGTAGAATAGAATAAGGTAGAATAGAATACAGTAGAATAAAATACAGTAGAATAGAATACGGTATATACATATGAGATGAGTAAAGCAGTATGTAAACATTACTAAAGTGATGAGTGTTCCGTTATTAAAGTGACCAGTGATTCCATGTCTATGTCTATAGGGCAGCAGCCTCTAAGTTGCAGGGTTGAGTAACCGGGTGGTAGCCGGCTAGTGATGGCTATTTAACTGTTCTGATGGCCTTGAGATAGAAGCTGTTTTTCAGTGTCTCCGTCCAAGCTTTGATGCACCTGTACTGACCTCGCCTTCTGGATGGTAGCGGGGTGAACAGGCAGTGGCTTGGGTGGTGGTTGTCCTTGATGATCTTTTTGGGCTTCCTGTGACATCGGGTGGTGTAGGTGTTCTGGAGGGCAGGCAGTGTGCCCCCGGTGATGCGTTGGGCAGACTGCACCACCCTCTGGAGAGCCTTACGGTTGAGGGCGGTGGGCGGTTGTGGGCGGAGCAGTTGCCGTACCAGGCGGTGATCCGGCCAACAGGATACTCTCAATTGTGCATCTGTAAAAGTCTGTGAGGGTTTTAGGTGCCAAGCCAAATTTCTTCAGCCTCCTGAGGTTGAAGAGACGCTGATGCACCTTCTTCACCACGCTGTCTGTGTGGGTGGACCATTTCAGATTGTCAGTGATATGTACGCAGAGGATCTAGAAGCTTTTCACCTTCTCCACTGCAGTCCCATCGATGTGGATAGGGGCGTGCTCTCTCTGCTGTTTCCTAAAGTCCACCATCACCTTCATTTTGTTGATGTTGAGGGAAGGTTATTTTCCGGGCACCACTCCCAGGGCCCTCACCTCCTCCCTGTAGACTGTATCATCATTGTTGGTAATCAGGCCTACTACTGTTGTGTCATCTGCAAACTTCAGCATTGAGTCAGAGGACAGACTAGGGGCCTCCAGCCACATCATAATTAACATGGGCACAAATGACTTAAGGGCCCAGCAGGAAAGGGTGGCCAAAGCACTCAAGTGAGTGATTGAAAAAGCTTCTTCCACTTTCCCCAACGTACAAGTGGTTATCTCTGCCCTGATACCACAGAAATATTTCCACCTTGCCTCCATACAGCGGGTGAATGCAAGCATTTCACGAGACTCTGCCTCAAAACCTGATGTCTACCTGGCCCACCACTCCACCCTGGACTTGAACAGCCTTTATGACCAGGTCCACCTCTACAAGACAGCAATCCCAACGGATACCCCGCCCAGACTAGCGAAACACCCTCCTAGACCTGCGAAACACCCTCCTGAAGGACCTGCACCGACAGAACCCATGCCAAGCAAACCCTGGCCACACACTATATAGGACCCCCATATCAGACCCATGCCCCTTCTGCCCACCCCATGCGCCCCTCCCCTGCGGCAAGGACCTCAACATGACAGCAGGACATATTCCCAGGCCGTGAGCAGGGCAACCGTCCCAACACCCACTATTACACCCGCCCAAGCCCCATCCTGCAACGTCAGAGTTATGTATCTGATGCTCAACATGCTCTGCTCACATCTACAGTGATGGTCCGGATCTAAACCACACAAAAACAACACTAGACGCTATGGAACACACAGCTTTTACTATCTCATCCTGGAATGTACAAGGTCAGAGGTCATCTGCCTTTGACCTAAAGAGCAGGATCCCAGACTTCATCAAAGAAATTGGAAATACAGACATTGTCATCCTACAAGAAACATGGTATAAAGGAGATGTACCCACTGGTTGCCCTCTAGGTTACAGAGAGCTGGTAGTCCCATCCACCACACTACCAGGTGGGTGGTATAGAGGAGAGGTACCCACTGGTTGCCCTCTAGGTTACAGAGAGCTGGTAGTCCCATCCACCACACTACCAGGTGGGTGGTATAGAGGAGAGGTACCCACTGGTTGCCCTCTAGGTTACACACAGCTGGTAGTCCCATCCACCAAACTACCAGGTGGGTGGAATAGAGGAGATGGGCCCACTGGTTGCCCTCTAGGTTACAGAGAGCTGGTAGTCCCATCCACCACACTACCAGGTGGGTGGTATAGAGCCCACTGGTTGCCCTCTAGGTTACACACAGCTGGTAGTCCCATCCACCAAACTACCAGGTGGGTGGTATAGAGGAGATGGGCCCACTGGTTGCCCTCTAGGTTACAGAGAGCTGTTAGTCCCATCCACCAAACTACCAGGTGTGAAACAGGGAAGGGACTCAGGGGGTATGCTAATTTGGTATAGAGCAGACCTAACCCACTCTATTAAATTAGTCAAACAGGAACATTTTACATCTGGCTAGAAATGAATAAGGATATGATCTCAAAAGAGACAAATGTCCTCATGTGTTCTACCTATATCCCCCCCAATAGAATCCCCATACTTTAACAATGGCAGCTTCTCCATTCTAGAGGGGGAGATCAACAATTTCTAGGCCCAGGGACATGTACTAGACCTGTGGCAACCTAAATGCCAAAACTGGACAAGAACCTTACACCCTCAGCACACAGGGGGACAAACACATACTTGGAGGTGACAGCCTTCCCTCCCCCGTATGCCCCCTTAACTAGCACAACTACGACAACATAACCAACATAAATAGATCACAACTCCTGCAGCTGTGTTGGACGTCGGGTCAGTACATAGACAATGGTATCCAATGGCTTCGAGGGGACTCCTATGGTAGGTTCACCTATAGCTCATCTCTTGGCAGTAGTACTGTAGACTACTTTTTCACTGACCTCAACACAGAGTCTCTTAGAGTGTTCAAAGTCAGTCCACTCTACTTGAACAGAGCTATGCTCAATCATGAGGCATCAAAGTCAAAGGAACTGAATACTATTAAGAAAAGCTATAGATGGAAGGAAAGTAGTGTGGAAATCTACCAAAAACACAATTAGGCAAAAACATATTCAATCCCTTCTAAACAATTTCCTGGACAAAATGTTCCACTGTAATAGTGAAGGTCTACACTTAGCAGTAGAAAATATAAACAGTATATTTGACCTCTCAGCTTCCCTATCAAATCTAAAACTGTCAAGCAGACAACCTAAGAAAATGAACAACAATGACAAATCTTTTGATGAAGATTGCAAAAACGTAAGAAAGAAATTGAGAAACTTATCCAACCAAAAACATAGAGAACCAGAAAACCTGCGTCTACGCCTTCGCTATGGTGGATCACGCAAACAATACAAAAATACACTACGCATAAAGAAGGAACAGCACCTCAGAACTCAGATCAATCCATAAAACCACTTCTGTGAAAATTGGAAAACTCTAAACAATCAACAACAAAAACAGAGATGTATGGATAAACCACTTCTCCAATCTTGTTGGCTCTATAACAAAGAACAAACAGCAAAAACATATACATGATCAAATACACATCTTAGAATCAACTATTAAAGACTACCAGAACCCACTGGTTTCTCCAATTACATTGAATGAACTACAGGACAAAACACAAACCCTCCAACCCAAAAAGGCCTGTGGGGTTGATGGTATCCTAAATTAAATTATAAAATACACAGACCACAAATTCCAATTGGCAATACTAAAACTTAAACTCTTTAACATCATCCTCAGCTATTCCCCAATATTTGGAACCAAGGACTGATCACCCCAATCCACAAAATTGGATGCAAATTTGACCCCAATAACTACTGTGGGATATTTGCAGCCCCCGGCCTCACCTTCCTAGAATCTGAAGTCAAATGTCTACTGTTTGCTGATGATCTGGTGCTTCTGTCCCCAACCAAGGAGGGCCTACAGCAGCACTGAGAACATCTGCACAGATTCTGTCAGACCTGGGCTAAAAATAATGGTGTTCCAAAAAAGGTCCAGTTGCCAGGACCACGAATACACATTCCATCTTGACACCGTTAACCTAGACCTGTCACGCCCTGACCATAGAGAGCCCTCGGGGTTCTCTATGGTGTTTTAGATCAGGGCTTGACTAGGGGGTGTTCTAGCCTTTAATTTCTATGTTGGTGTAAGTATGGTTCCCAATTGGAGGCAGCTGATGATCGTTGCCTCTAATTGAGGGATCATACTTAGTGTGGTCCTTTTCCCACCTACGTGGTGGGATATTGTTTGTGTTCAGTACTATGTGCGCTATGAACTGCACGTTTGTTTATTTATTTGTTGTTTGAAGTTTCACCTCAAAAAATATGTGGAACTCTACTCACGCTGCGCTTTGGTCCACTCATAACGAAAGTGACAAGAGCACACAAAAAACTATACATACAGTGGGGCAAAAAAGTATTTAGTCAGCCACCAATTGTGCAAGTTCTCCCACTTAAAAAGATGAGAGAGGAATGTAATTTTCATCATATGTACACTTCAATTATGACAGACAAAATGAGGAAGAAAAATCCAGAAAATCACATTGTAGAATTTTTAATGAATTTATTTGCAAATTATGGTGGAAAACAAGTATTTGGTCACCTACAAACAACCAAGACTTTTGGCTCTCACAGACCTGTAACTTCTTCTTTA
>NC_088220.1:6903819-7005321 GCF_036934945.1 Oncorhynchus masou masou
CTCAACACGGTCTGTACCTTCCTCTCATACCTGGTCTAACTCAACACGGTCTTTACCTTCCTCTCGTACCTGGTCTAACTCAACACGGTCTTTACCTTCCTCTCATACCTGGTCTAACTCAACACGGTCTTTACCTTCCTCTCATACCTGGTTTAACTCAACACGGTCTTTAGCTTCCTCTCATACCTGGTCTAACTCAACACGGTCTTTACCTTCCTCTCATATCTGGTCTAACTCAACACGGTCTTTAGCTTCCTCTCATACCTGGTCTAACTCAACACGGTCTTTACCTTCCTCTCATATCTGGTCTAACTCAACACGGTCTTTAGCTTCCTCTCATACCTGGTCTAACTTAACACGGTCTTTACCTTCCTCTCATACCTGGTCTAACTCAACACGGTCTTTACCTTCCTCTCATACATAACCTGGTCTTTACCTTCCTCTCATACCTGGTCTAACTCAACACGGTCTTTACCTTCCTCTCATACCTGGTCTAACTCAACACGGTCTTTACCTTCCTCTCATACCTGGTCTAACTCAACACGGTCTTTACCTTCCTCTCATACCTGGTCTAACTCAACATGGTCTCTACCCTCCTCTGGTTCCTGGTCTATCTCAACATGGTCTCTACCCTCCTCTGATTCCTGGTCTAACTCTACATCGTCTCTACCCTCCTCTGGTTCCTGGTCTAACTCAACATGGTCTCTACCCTCCTCTGGTTCCTGGTCTAACTCAACATGGTCTCTACCCTCCTCTGGTTCCTGGTCTAACTCAACATGGTCTCTACCCTCCTCTGGTTCCTGGTCTAACTCAACATGGTCTCTACCCTCCTCTGGTTCCTGGTCTAACTCAACATGGTCTCTACCCTCCTCTGGTTCCTGGTCTAACTCAACATGGTCTCTACCCTCTGATTCCTGGTCTAACTCAACATGGTCTCTACCCTCTGGTTCCTGGTCTAACTCAACATGGTCTCTACCCTCCTCTGGTTCCTGGTCTAACTCAACATGGTCTCTACCCTCCTCTGGTTCCTGGTCTAACTCAACATGGTCTCTACCCTCCTCTGGTTCCTGGTCTAACTCAACATGGTCTCTACCCTCCTCTGGTTCCTGGTCTAACTCAACATGGTCTCTACCCTCCTCTGGTTCCTGGTCTAACTCAACATGGTCTCTACCCTCTGGTTCCTGGTCTAACTCAAAGACATACAGCTGAGGCTGATCTAGTGTCAGACTTTACATATTCAGATGACATTACAGGATGAGAGTAGGGGATGAAGTTGAAATTATATATATTTTCCACTGTTAATGAATGATTTTGAGAGAAGAGTTCAATTTTTCTGGAGCATATTGATTCGTGTAGATATTTAACATTGTCATGTCAGATTTCCTCCTCGTCCTCTGAAGAGGTAAAACAAGGATCGGACCAATACGCAGCGTGGTAGTTGTCCATGTTTTAATAGGGAAAACTCAACATGAACACAAATACAACATAATCAAGTGAACATGCAACGAAACAGTCCCGTGTGGCACAAACACTGACACAGGAAACAATGACCCACAAAATACCCAAAGAACATGGCTGCCTAAATATGGTTCCCAATCAGAGACAACGATTGACAGCTGCCTCTAATTGAGGACCAATCTAGGCTACCGTAGACATACAATTTACCGAGACAGGGCCCCGCCCCATAAACATACAAACCCCTAGACAAGTGAAACACATAAATCCCCCATGTCACACCCTGACCTAACCAAAATAATAAAGAAAACAAAGATAACTAAGGCCAGGGCGTGACAAACATGACTTGTCATGTGTTTTCTGCACTCAGTTATTCCCCTCCACAAACACAAATAAATCAATATTTACACACATTGATCAAAGTTTTTATATTTCAATACTAAGTTAAAGTTTGGCGCATTGTATCAACCCCCATATGATATCTACACCTCACAGGCATTCAAGGGGATTTCTGTTTATCTCTCTGCTTTCACCCTGAGTGTTTTCGTTATTCCATCTGAAAGACAGGGTTGCTTGGGAAATGTGAAATCGGTAGCCTTGTCAACTCTATGACGGCACTATCCAAGTTCTGAAACTAGACAACCTCACCGCTCTCTCTGCGCCACAGTCAATGTGAAGTCAGTCGGTTTGTGTGTGTGCACTGGACTGGGTGGAGGCGAGCTGAGCCTGTGCTGTGTGCGCTGTAGGTACCAGCAGCTTTTGCAACGAAAACGAAATCCGATCCTCTGTCGAGCAGAGCAGCAGAAGGGTGTGTGTGGAGGGGGGAAGCGGATACAGCTAAATTGGAAAAGCTTGTGGAACGGCAACTAAAAGAGCGATCTGACTTTTTAAAAAGGTAAGGAACGACTGAAAAGTGGACTGGGATATTTACTTTGTAACTTGTTCATAGAGCAGAACATTTATCAGTAAACGTCTTTCCACCCAAAACTGATTGTTTCCTTTGGTTTCATAGCTTTAGGGAGAAGTTGTTGTTTTTACTTTAAATGTGCGTGCGCTTTATTTTTTCCAGATCTGTGTGGTGAAATGCTGTTTTAGTGGACTTTTCCATATTGTAATTTATGCTCTAAAAAAATGCACATCGGTTAAACGTCTCAGTTTAAATTCATGTATGATGAATGTTCCACCATGTGATGCGGTAAATTAATGTATTGAAAAGTGAATCCACGGTATTTCATGGCCATATGGCATCTGCGTTTTCTGTCTGAAGTGTCTACAGTCTCTTATGACGGTTTATAATTTGGCAGAAACGGTTGGAAAAATGGTTGTCAGTCATCATAGTTCTGCTTTCGAGACGTTTTGCGGTAATAACGTAGCCGAGGTCATTCAATTCCTAATCCTGACCATTTACGGAATGGTAATGCATACACACAACTCAGTGTACTACCATTCCATAAAATACCTGTCAGGAGATGATCTTCACTATTTTGGTCGTCAATATTTCGTTGTCATATCGGAATGCTATTGATTGGTTGTTTGCGTGTCTTTGCAGCTCGTCACCTAATAGGTGTCTGGATCCCAAATGGCACCTTGTTCCCTACATAGTGCACTACTCTCTGTCTCCCTCATGCACCCTCAATTTCAATTCAATTCAAGGACATTCTTGGCATGGGAAACATATGTTAACATTGCCAAAGCAAGTGAAGTAGATAATAAACAAAAGTTAAATAAACAATAAAAAAATTAAAAAAACACTAAACATTAAGCTCACAGAAGTTCAGAAAGAATAATGACATTTCAAATGTCATTATGTAGTTTTAGACAATGTGCAAATAGTTAAAGTGAAATAAATAAACATAAATATGGGTTGTTTGTTCTTCACTGGTTGCCCTTTTCTTCTCTCTGTCTCCATCACGCCCCCTCTCCTCCTCCTCTCTCTCTCTGTCTCTCTCTCTGTCTCCATCACGCCCCCTCTCCTCCTCCTCTCTCTCTCTGTCTCTCTCTCTCTGTCTCCATCACGCCCCCTCTCCTCCTCCTCTGTCTCTCTCTCTGTCTCCATCACGCCCCTCTCTCCTCCTCCTCTCTCTGTCTCCATCACGCCCCCCTCCTCCTCCTCTCTGTCTCTCTCTCTGTCTCCATCACGCCCCTCTCCTCCTCCTCTCTGTCTCCATCACGCCCCCTCTCCTCCTGTCTCCATCACGCCCCCTCTCCTCCCCTCTCACTCTCTCTGTCTCCATCACGCCCCCTCCTCTCTCTCTCTCCTCCTCTCACTCTCTCTGTCTCCATCACACCCCCTCTCCTCCTCTCTCTCTCTCTCTGTCTCCATCACACCCCTCTCCTCCTCTCTCTCTGTCTCTGTCTCCATCACGCCCCCTCTCCTCCCTCTCTCTGTCTCCATCACACCCCCTCTCCTCCTCTCTCTCTCTCTCACTCTCTCTGTCTCCATCACGCCCCCTCTCTTCCTCTCTCTCTCTCTCCCTCTCTCTCTCTGTCTCCATCACACCCCCTCTCCTCCTCTCTCTCTCTCTCTCTCTGTCTCCATCACACCCCCTCTCCTCCTCTCTCTCTGTCTCTGTCTCCATCACGCCCCCTCTCCTCCTCTCTCTCTCTCTCTCTCTCTCTGTCTCCATCACGCCCCCTCTCCTCCTCTCTCTCTCCCTCTCTCTCCATCACGCCCCCTCTCCTCCTCTCTCTCTGTCTCTCTCGCACTCTCTCCCTCACATCCCCTCTCCTCCTCTCTCTCTCTCTCTGTCTCCATCACGCCCCCTCTCCTCCTCTCTCTCTCTCCATCACGCCTCCTCTCCTCCTCCTCTCTCTCTCTCTCTCTGTCTCCATCACGCCCCCTCTCCTCTCTCTCTCTCTCGCTCTCTCTGTCTCCATCACACCCCCTCTCCTCTCTCTCTCTCTCTCTCTGTCTCCATCACACCCCCTCTCCTCCTCTCTCTCTCTGTCTCCATCAGACCCCCTCTCCTCCTCTCTCTCTCTGTCTCCATCACGCCCCCTCTCCTCCTCTCTCTCTGTCTCTGTCTCCATCACGCCCCCTCTCCTCCTCTCTCTCTGTCTCCATCACAACCCCTCTCCTCCCGTCTCTCTCTCTCTCTCTCATCACGCCCCCTCTCCTCCTCTCTCTCTCTCTCTGTCTCCATCACACCCCCTCTCCTCCTCTCTCTCTGTCTCTCTCTCGCACTCTCTCCCTCACATCCCCTCTCCTCCTCTCTGTCTCTCTCTCTCTCTCTCCCCCATTGTGGGTTAATTTAATTAAGGTCCAGATTCAGTCTGTAAAATCTTAAACACAGATGCAGATGATTCCTGGTCTGGTCGGCTGGCTGTAAACTGTATTTGGAGGGATCACCATTCTAATGTAAGACCCACTCAGAGCCAGGAAGAAAATCTGCCTTTAATATGAACACCCTGGGAAAGATAGGCGTCCCAAATATTCCCTATATAGTGCACTACTTTTCCACAGGGCTTTGGTCAAAAGCAGTGCACTATAGGTAGGGGATAGGGTGTCATTTGGGAAGTGCGCCGGGTCAGAGTTTGGAGCCAGCTGAAGGTTGGCCTGTCTTGATGGTCATGGTGTCAAGAGAGGTTGAAGGTTTGCCTGGCTTGATGGTCATGGTGTGGAGACAGGTTGAAGGTTTGCCTGTCTAGATGGACATGATGTGGAGAGAGGTTGAAGGTTTGTCTGGCTTGATGGCCGTGATGTGGAGAAAGGTTGAAATTTTGCTGTGGTGCCAGCTGTGTCAGGGGTGTTGTTTTAATACTGAATCACAGTCGGTGATGGTGATAGTGTCTGGACAGAAGCAGACTTGGATCTGTATTCCAGTGAATCACAGTCAGACGCACAGTTAGAGATCTGCACCTACTAAAACCAGGATCTCAGGGTGGAAAACAATAGTCATGGTATGGGTATGCATCACCGGAAGTTACGTGGTTAACAATTACAATAGTCACTGAGGATTGTTTGTGATTGGCTATCCAGCAATTTACCACACACACACACACACAAACACACACAAACACACAAACACACAGTAGCAATTTCCTCACATTTCATTCAGTGAATGCATAAAATATATTTTAGAGAAGTATTCAACCCTCAGTGCAAAGGGATTTCCAACTTCCCACCAGGATGCTGGAGCTGTGGTTGAAATGGAGAGGAACATAGAGCTGTGGTTGAAATGGAGAGGAACATAGAGCTGTGGTTGAAATGGTTCGGATCATAGAGCTGTGGCTGAAATGGAGAGGAACATAGAGCTGTGTCTGAAATGGAGAGGAACATAGAGCTGTGGCTGAAATGGAGAGGAACATAGAGCTGTGGCTGAAATGGAGAGGAACATAGAGCTGTGGCTGAAATGGAGAGGAACATAGAGCTGTGGCTGAAATGGAGAGGAACATAGAGCTGTGGCTGAAATGGAGAGGAACATAGAGCTGTGGCTGAAATGGTTAGGAACATAGAGCTGTGGCTGAAATGGAGAGGAACATAGAGCTGTGGCTGAAATGGAGAGGAACATAGAGCTGTGGCTGAAATGGAGAGGAACATAGAGCTGTGGCTGAAATGGAGAGGAACATAGAGCTGTGGCTGAAATGGTTCGGATCATAGAGCTGTGGCTGAAATGGAGAGGAACATCAGAGCTGTGGCTGAAATGGAGAGGAACATAGAGCTGTGGCTGAAATGGAGAGGAACATAGAGCTGTGGCTGAAATGGAGAGGAACATAGAGCTGTGGCTGAAATGGTTCGGATCATAGAGCTGTGGCTGAAATGGTTCGGAACATAGAGCTGTGGCTGAAATGGAGAGGAACATAGAGCTGTGGCTGAAATGGAGAGGAACATAGAGCTGTGGCTGAAATGGTTCGGATCATAGAGCTGTGGCTGAAATGGTTCGGATCATAGAGCTGTGTCTGAAATGGAGAGGAACATAGAGCTGTGGCTGAAATGGAGAGGAACATAGAGCTGTGGCTGAAATGGAGAGGAACATAGAGCTGTGGCTGAAATGGAGAGGAACATAGAGCTGTGGCTGAAATGGAGAGGAACATAGAGCTGTGGCTGAAATGGAGAGGAACATAGAGCTGTGTCTGAAATGGAGAGGAACATAGAGCTGTGGCTGAAATGGAGAGGAACATAGAGCTGTGGCTGAAATGGATCGGATCATAGAGCTGTGGCTGAAATGGAGAGGAACATAGAGCTGTGGCTGAAATGGTTCGGAACATAGAGCTGTGGCTGAAATGGTTCGGAACATAGAGCTGTGGCTGAAATGGTTCTGTGGCTGAAATGGTTCGGAACATAAATGGTTCGGATCATAGAGCTGTGGCTGAAATGGTTGGATCATAGAGCTGTGGCTGAAATGGTTCGGATCATAGAGGAAATGGTTCGAACATAGAGCTGTGGCTGAAATGGTTCGGAACATAGAGGAAATGGTTCATCATAGAGCTGTGGCTGAAATGGTTCGGATCATAGAGCTGTGTCTGAAATGGAGAGGAACATAGAGCTGTGGCTGAAATGGAGAGGAACATAGAGCTGTGGCTGAAATGGTTAGGAACATAGAGCTGTGGCTGAAATGGTTCGGATCATAGAGCTGTGGCTGAAATGGTTCGGATCATAGAGCTGTGGCTGAAATGGTTCGGATCATAGAGCTGTGGCTGAAATGGTTCGGAACATAGAGCTGTGGCTGAAATGGAGAGGAACATAGAGCTGTGGCTGAAATGGAGAGGAACATAGAGCTGTGGCTGAAATGGTTCGGATCATAGAGCTGTGGCTGAAATGGAGAGGAACATAGAGCTGTGGCTGAAATGGAGAGGAACATAGAGCTGTGGCTGAAATGGTTCGGATCATAGAGCTGTGGCTGAAATGGAGAGGAACATAGAGCTGTGGCTGAAATGGAGAGGAACATAGAGCTGTGGCTGAAATGGAGAGGAACATAGAGCTGTGGCTGAAATGGAGAGGAACATAGAGCTGTGGCTGAAATGGAGAGGAACATAGAGCTGTGGCTGAAATGGAGAGGAACATAGAGCTGTGGCTGAAATGGAGAGGAACATAGAGCTGTGGCTGAAATGGAGAGGAACATAGAGCTGTGGCTGAAAACATGGCTGTGGCTGAAATGGAGAGGAACATAGAGCTGTGGCTGAAATGGTTCGGATCATAGAGCTGTGGCTGAAATGGAGAGGAACATAGAGCTGTCGCTGAAATGGAGAGGAACATAGGCTGAAATGGAGAGGAACATAGAGCTGTGGCTGAAATGGAGAGGAACATAGAGCTGTGGCTGAAATGGAGAGGAACTGAGCTGAGCTGTGGCTGAAATGGTTCGGAATAGAGCTGTGGCTGAAATGGAGAGGAACATAGAGCTGTGTCTGAAATGGAGAGGAACATAGAGCTGTGGCTGAAATGGTTCGGAACATAGAGCTGTGGCTGAAATGGAGAGGAACATAGAGCTGTGGCTGAAATGGAGAGGAACATAGAGCTGTGGCTGAAATGGAGAGGAACATAGAGCTGTGGCTGAAATGGTTCGGATCATAGAGCTGTGGCTGAAATGGAGAGGAACATAGAGCTGTGGCTGAAATGGAGAGGAACATAGAGCTGTGGTTGAAATGGAGAGGAACATAGAGCTGTGGCTGGTTCGGAAATGAGCTGTGGCTGAAATGGATCATAGAGCTGTGGCTGAAATGGTTCGAAACATAGAGCTGTGGCTGAAATGGAGAGGAACATAGAGCTGTGGGAGAGGAACATAGAAATGAAATGGAGAGGAACATAGAGCTGTGGCTGAAATGGAAATGGAGAGTGAACATGGAGAGCTGTGGGCTGAAATGGAGAGGAACATAGATCATAGAGCTGTGGCTGAAATGGAGAGGAACATAGAGCTGTGGCTGAAATGGCTGAAATGGTTCGGATCATAGAGCTGTGGCTGAAATGGAGAGGAACATAGAGCTGTGGCTGAAATGGAGAGGAACATAGAGCTGTGGCTGAAATGGAGAGGAACATAGAGCTGTGGCTGAAATGGAGAGGAACATAGAGCTGTGGCTGAAATGGAGAGGAACATAGAGCTGTGGCTGAAATGGTTCGGAACATAGAGCTGTGGCTGAAATGGAGAGGAACATAGAGCTGTGGCTGAAATGGAGAGGAACATAGAGCTGTGGCTGAAATGGAGAGGAACATAGAGCTGTGGCTGAAATGGTTCGGATCATAGAGCTGTGGCTGAAATGGAGAGGAACATAGAGCTGTGGCTGAAATGGAGAGGAACATAGAGCTGTGGCTGAAATGGAGAGGAACATAGAGCTGTGGCTGAAATGGAGAGCTGTGGCTGAAATGGTTCGGATCATAGAGCTGTGGCTGAAATGGAGAGGAACATAGAGCTGTGGCTGAAATGGAGAGGAACATAGAGCTGTGGCTGAAATGGAGAGCTGTGGCTGAAATGGTTCGGAACATAGAGCTGTGGCTGAAATGGTTCGGATCATAGAGCTGTGGCTGAAATGGAGAGGAACATAGAGCTGTGGCTGAAATGGAGAGGAACATAGAGCTGTGGCTGAAATGGTTCGGATCATAGAGCTGTGGCTGAAATGGAGAGGAACATAGAGCTGTGGCTGAAATGGAGAGGAACATAGAGCTGTGGCTGAAATGGAGAGGAACATAGAGCTGTGTCTGAAATGGAGAGCTGTGAAATGGTTCATATAGAGCTGTGGCTGAAATGGTTGGAACATAGAGCTGTGGCTGAAATGGAGAGGAACATAGAGCTGTGGCTGAAATGGAGAGGAACAAATGGTTCGGAGAGCTGTGAAATGGAGAGGAACTGAAATGGAGAGGAACATAGAGCTGTGGCTGAAATGGAGAGGAACATAGAGCTGTGGCTGAAATGGTTCGGATCATAGAGCTGAACATAGAGCTGTGGCTGAAATGGTTCGAGCTGTGGCTGAAATGGAGAGGAACATAGAGCTGTGGCTGAAATGGTTCGGATCATAGAGCTGTGGCTGAAATGGTTCGGAACATAGAGCTGTGGCTGAAATGGAGAGGAACATAGAGCTGTGGCTGAAATGGAGAGGAACATAGAGCTGTGGCTGAAATGGTTCGGATCATAGAGCTGTGGCTGAAATGGAGAGGAACATAGAGCTGTGGCTGAAATGGTTCGGAGAGGAACATAGAGCTGTGGCTGAAATGGTTCGGATCATAGAGCTGTGGCTGAAATGGTTCGGATCATAGAGCTGTGGCTGAAATGGTTCGGAACATAGAGTGGCTGAGGAAACATAGAGCTGTGGCTGAAATGGAGAGGAACATAGAGCTGTGGCTGAAATGGTTCGGAACATAGAGCTGTGGCTGAAATGGAGAGGAACATAGAGCTGTGGCTGAAATGGAGAGGAACATAGAGCTGTGTCTGAAATGGAGAGGAACATAGAGCTGTGGCTGAAATGGTTAGGATCATAGAGCTGTGGCTGAAATGGAGAGGAACATAGAGCTGTGGCTGAAATGGAGAGGAACATAGAGCTGTGGCTGAAATGGAGAGGAACATAGAGCTGTGGCTGAAATGGAACATAGAGGAAATGGAGAGGAACATAGAGCTGTGGCTGAAATGGAGAGGAACATAGAGCTGTGGCTGAAATGGAGAGGAACATAGAGCTGTGGCTGAAATGGTGTGGATCTGAAATGGAGAGGAACATAGAGCTGTGGCTGAAATGGTTCGGATCATAGAGCTGTGGCTGAAATGGTTCGGAACATAGAGCTGTGTCTGAAATGGAGAGGAACATAGAGCTGTGGCTGAAATGGAGAGGAACATAGAGCTGTGGCTGAAATGGAGAGGAACATAGAGCTGTGGCTGAAATGGAGAGGAACATAGAGCTGTGGCTGAAATGGAGAGGAACATAGAGCTGTGGCTGAAATGGAGAGGAACATAGAGCTGTGGCTGAAATGGTTCGGATCATAGAGCTGTGTCTGAAATGGAGAGGAACATAGAGCTGTGGCTGAAATGGAGAGGAACATAGAGCTGTGGCTGAAATGGAGAGGAACATAGAGCTGTGGCTGAAATGGAGAGGAACATAGAGAAATGGTTCATAGAGCTGTGGCTGAAATGGTGGAGAGGAACATAGAGCTGTGGCTGAAATGGAGAGGAACATAGAGCTGTGGCTGAAATGGTTCGGAACATAGAGCTGTGGCTGAAATGGAGAGGAACATAGAGCTGTGGCTGAAATGGAGAGGAACATAGAGCTGTGGCTGAAATGGAGAGGAACATAGAGCTGTGGCTGAAATGGAGAGGAACATAGAGCTGTGGCTGAAATGGAGAGGAACATAGAGCTGTGGCTGAAATGGAGAGGAACATAGAGCTGTGGCTGAAATTATTTATGCTTAATAAAGGGTTGATCTACAGCCTTGAAGACATTATAAACTGACTGAGCCAGGCAATTAGTCCCAAATAGAATCCTATTCCCTATCCCATTCCTTGAGACTCTGGTCAAAAGTAGTGCACTATGTAGGGAATAGGGAATCTGGGTTGCTGACAGGGAATGTTCTGGGCTGCTGAGGAATGCTTGGTGAGGGACCAGATGGAAGAGAATAAATTCTTTCTCTTGCTCTGAACGGAGGTCTTAAACTCAATAAACCAAAGCCTCCATTTTCAACAGAAACACTGTAGTTTAAAAAAAATCACATTGTCTAAAGAATTGAGCCACAGTGCCAAGTCGTCGTCGTCGTCAATCTATTTTATTACTGAACAAATAGCTGATGTGTCTGAAATGCCTACCTCATTGCTAAACATGAACCTTTTAAGGATCTTACCCTTTTTGTCCCCCATTTTCACCTAAAATTACATACAGTACTCAAATCAAACTACCCGTAGCTCAGCACCTGAAGCAAGGAAATGCATATTCTTGATACCATTTGAAAGGAAACACTTTGAAGTTTTTTTGGAAATGTGAAATAAATGTAGGAGAATATAACACATTAGATCTGGTTAAAGATAATACAAACCAAAAAACACACATTTCATAATTTTTTTTCCCATCATCTTTGAAATGCAAGAGAAAGGCCTTACTTATAGATAGGAGTCTAGGTGTAATTTAGATATTGGCCACCAGATGGAAGCAGTGTGTTTGCAAAGTTTCAGACGGATCCAGTGAAGAATTACATTACTGCAAAATAATTTGTATCAAGTCTGCTAGGAGATGCCCAAATGTACCGAATCTGTCAATTGATACATTTTATTTATACAATTAAGACATTTTTTTTACCCCTTTTTCAGTCTAGTGGTATCCAATTGGTAGTTACAGTCTAGTGGAATCCAATTGGTAGTTAGAGTCTAGTGGTATCCAATTGGTAGTTAGAGTCTAGTGGTATCCAATTGGTAGTTATAGTCTAGTGGTATCCAATTGGTAGTTATAGTCTAGTGGTATCCAATTGGTAGTTACAGTCTAGTGGTATCCAATTGGTAGTTACAGTCTAGTGGTATCCAATTGGTAGTTACGGTCTAGTGGTATCCAATTGGTAGTTACGGTCTAGTGGTATCCAATTGGTAGTTACGGTCTAGTGGTATCCAATTGGTAGTTACGGTCTAGTGGTATCCAATTGGTAGTTACCAATTGGTCTAGTGGTATCCAATTGGTAGTTACGGTCTAGTGGTATCCAATTGGTAGTTACGGTCTAGTGGTATCCAATTGGTAGTTACGGTCTAGTGGTATCCAATTGGTAGTTACGGTCTAGTGGTATCCAATTGGTAGTTACGGTCTAGTGGTATCCAATTGGTAGTTACGGTCTAGTGGTATCCAATTGGTAGTTACGGTCTAGTGGTATCCAATTGGTAGTTACGGTCTAGTGGTATCCAATTGGTAGTTACGGTCTAGTGGTATCCATTTGGTAGTTACGGTCTAGTGGTATCCAATTGGTAGTTAGTCGAGTGGTATCCAATTGGTAGTTACAGTCTTGTCTCCTCGCTGCAACTCCCGTACGGACTCGGGAGAGGCGAAGGTCAAGAGCCGTTCGTCCTCCGAAAAAAAACAACCCAACCAAGCCATACTGCTTCTTGACACAATGCCCACCTAACCCGGAAGCCAGTGAGTCAGAGGAAACACCTGGCAACCGTGTCAGCATACACTGCAACCAGCCCGCCACAGGAGTCGCTAGTGCACGATGGGACAATGACATCCCTGCCAGCCAAACCCTCCCTTAACCCGGACAATGCTGTGCCAATTGTGCGCCGCCCCATGGGTCTCCCGCCAGTGCCTGGACTCAAACCCAGAATCTCTAGTGGCCACAGCTGCCTTAGACCACTGCAGAGAACATATATAACTGTAGAGAACATATGGTAATAAAAAAATGAATGTTTACATACTCCCAGGAATGTCGTACATGATGGATCATTAGCTTAAACACTAACTTTCACACATCTAGATGTCCGGATGGGATGGGTTTGGAGCCAGAGACAACAGTGGGGTCAAACTGTAGACCTCAGTTCCTACATTTGAACATAAAAATAGAATTTATCAAACAAAACTATGCTACATTTTATCTCTGGGACCTTCAGGATGACAAATCAGAGCAAGATCACTGAATGTAGGTACATTATTTACCTTCAGAGGTGAATGTATCATACCAGTTGCCGTGATAAAAGTGTTTTGTTGTTGTTCACTCTCCTCAAACAACAGCATGATATTTGTTCACTGTAACAGCTACTGTTAATTGGACACTGCAGTTAGATTGACAAGAATATAAGCTTTCTGCCCATATGAGACATATCTATGTCCCGGAAATGTGGCTGTTGTTTACAAAGTCATTCCAGTCACATTAGCGCACGTTAGCAACAACCGTCCCAGTTTAGGGACACCCATCCTATAGAGGTCAAAGGTCCAATCCAGCCAATTTCATCTCCATATTTTCAAAAATGTGGATACAAATGAAGTACCTTACTGTAATTGTTTTCAATGGAATTGTAAAGAAAAAGAAGAAGCAAAAAATAGCTTCTTAGCAAAGAGCAATTTCTCAGGCAATAGGTTGGCTAGGACTGTCTGGAAATGGTCTGAGAGGGGAGGGTAACATTTAATTGGCAGAGAGGTTTGGAACTCTTTCTTATTGTTCTATAAACTAAGCATGGTGATGTCACCATGGAAAGGCCAAAGCTCCATCCAACCAAAACGGGCAGACATTTTAGGCAGTCTTTTCAAACAGTTCTTCCACTTAAAGGGCATTATCATAATTGATGTGTGGAAATATATATAAAACACAGGAAAATCACATTTTTTTTACTGCACTGGGCCTGTAGCCCTTTCCTGAAGTAAAATGACCCAGTGGCCTCATGGATGGAATGTTATATTTTTCATAATTTCATAAAAAACTTTTTTTTTTCTTCTGAAAAATCTGGAATTCCTGTGTTTCTATGTCAAACAGTTTTGTTATATTTTCAGTATTCTGTGATGTACAGTACCAGTCAAAAGTTTGAACACACCTACTCATTCAAGGGTTTTTCTTTATTTTGACTATTTTCTACATTGTAGAGTAATAGTGAATATATCAAACTATGAAATAACACATATGAAATCGTGTAGTAACCAAAAAAGTGTTAAACAAACCAAGATGTATTTTATATTTGAGATTCTTCAATGTAGCCACCTTTTACCTTGATGACAGCTTTGCACACTCTTGGCATTCTCTCAACCAGCTTCACCTGGAATCAGCTTTTAGGAGTTTTAAAGAGTTCCCACATATGCTGAGAACTTGTTGGCTGCTTTTCCTTCACTTTGCGGTCCAACTCATCCCAAACCATCTCCATTGGGTAGGGCTTTGGCAGGATTGTGTTTAGGAGGACGCATGGCTTTCGAATCCGTAAGGGAGTTGTAGCAATGGGACAAGACTGCAACTACCAATTGGGAGAAAAAGGAGTAAAAAGTACCACACAAAAAAGTAGCATGGACTCACTTTTTGTGCAATATTAGTGTTGAACATGATTTTAGAATATCTACGTTATCTATTTACCCCACACATACAATTATCTGTAAGGTCCCTCAGTCAAGCAGTGAATTTCAACCACAAAGACCAGAGAGGTTTTCCAATGTCTCGCAAAGAGGGCACCTCTTGGTAGATGGGTAAAAAAAACACTAATTGAAAATCTCTTTGAGCATGATGAAGTTATTAATTACACTGAAGTATCACTCTTCATATTTTTTCAAGCATGGTGGTGGCTGCATCATGTTATGGGTATGCCTGTCATTGCAAGTACTAGGGAGTTTTTTTTAGGATAGAAAAAGCTAAGCACCGGCAACATTTTTGAGTACAACCTGGTTCAGTCTGCTTCCATCAAACACTGGTTAAATTCAACGTTTAGCAGGACAATAACCTAAAACACAAGGCAAAATATACAATGGAGTTGCTTACCAAGATGACATTAAAGTTTCCTGAGTGACCTAGTTACAGTTTGACTGAAATCGGATTAGAAAATGGCTGTCTAGCAATGATCAACAACCAACTTGACAGAGCTTGAAGAATTTTGAAAAGCACAATGTGCAGATATTGTACAATCCAGGTATGCAAAGCACTTAGAGAATTACCCAGAAAGACTTACAGCTCTAATCGCTGCCTTAGGTGATTCTAACATGTATTGACTCAGGGTTGTGAATACTTGTGTAAATGAAATATTTCTGTATTTAATTTTTCGATACATGTTTTAACTTTGTCATTATGTGGTATTGTGTGTAGATGGGTGATTAATTCATTATGAATTCAAGGCTGTAACACAACTAAATGTGGAATAAGTCAAGGGATATGAATACTTTGTTATGCCATTGTATATACCTCCTCAAACCTGTTAAGACCTTGTTGTCGATGGTTCACATTAGTTTGAATATTTACAAGATCCTATTTTAAATTTTTACATTTAACCTTTATTTAACTAGGCAAGTCAGTTAAGAACAAATTCTTATTTGAAATGATGGCCTACCACCGGCCAAACCCGGATGACACTGGGCCAATTAGGCAGGGTAGCCTAGTGGTTAGAGCGTTGGACTAGTGACCAGAAGGTTGCGAGTTCAAACCCCCGAGCTGACAAGGTACAAATCTGTCGTTCTGCCCCTGAACAGGCAGTTAACCCACTGTTCCCAGGCCGTCATTGAAAATAAGAATTTGTTCTTAACTGACTTGCCTGGTTAAATAAAGGTAAAAAAAAAAAAAAAAAAAAAATTGTGCACCGCCTCATGGGACTCTTAATCACAGCCGGTTGTGATACAGCCTGGAATCAAACCATGGTGCCTGTAGTGACACCTCCAGCACTGAGATGCCTTAGACAGCTGCACCACTCAGGAGCCATGTCAAATAGGAGACTTAACATCTAAGATTGACTTACCTGTTTAAGCTCATTTTTGAGGCAAGACTTTTTTTAACAGAGTTGTTTCCTATAATCGGTGTTAGTTTGCTACCCTCTAATACAGAAAACTAACACACGGCTATTCGGGGGTTATGAGTTTAATATAATGTGTCCAAGCTTTTCTTGCTATCATCAAATAACCATCTTGATTTCTCTCTCCCCCCTCCTCTATCGCTCTATTACTCTTTCTCTCACTCTCTCCCCCTCTCTCTTCCTGCACCCCCCCCCCCTCCCCCCCAGACCTGACTCGTAGTGCCAGCCTATCAGAGAAGGAGTTGAAGGAGGCGAGGGTGAGGTCACAGATCATCGCGGCCCAGCTGACCGTCCCGTCTGGCTGCTCCAACTCCCGCGGAGTCCAGCTCTTCAACCGCCGCAAGCAGAGGGTCGACGCCTTCACGCTAGAGAGCTGCGGGGAAAGAACGAGAGGAGTGGAGAGAGACGGAGACAACAGGAACAACAACCTGACATGGGAAGGGGAGAGGGAGGGTCCTAGTGGAGGGACAGAGATAGACAGACAACTGAACTGGAAGAAGGGCAGCGGGACAAAACCACCCTCTGGAAGTGAGGTCACAGGAAGTGACATCATGGAGGACCCAGGTGACGAGCACATCTACGAGGAAGTGGACGTGATACAAGAGAGACACTTCCAGCCGGTGAACGAGAGAGAAGAGGAGGAGGAAGAGAGGAGTGGAGCGAGAGAAAGAGAGGAGATATACGAGGATATTGAGGGTGAAGTGAAGGGTGAGACTATATTAGTAAATGACAACAACACCGGTCCAGTCAGAGAGGAAGTGGGGATGAATAGGGGGTCATACACATACCCCACAGCTCCCCCTGAGACCCGTAATGGCTTCCACAGCACCCAGGGCTCTGCTGGAGAGATCCAAAATGGCGGCCGAGTTTCTATGTCCCTGTCCAGACAGACCCCCACCATCGTCAACCGGACAGCCAGACCCTTCTTCTCCCCACCCACCGTACAGCTTAAGTCCCCAGAGGCCAGGAGTCCTGTCATGGATAACAATATACCTCCAGCTCCCTCCACTCCTCCCCCAGCCCCCTCCTACTCCACTCCCCCTCTCCCTGCTTTCACTGCCACTCGCCCTGTCACCTTCTCCCCTCCGTCTCGCCCTGTCACCTTCTCCCCTCCTCCACCTCTTTCCTCATGCCCCATGCCTCCTCGCCCAGCCTTCCCCATCCATCCTCCTCCTCCCTCCCAGTCTCTCTCCAGTCCTCCTCCCAAGTCTACCGTCATGTTCCCGAGGTCTACACCCGTCCCCCAGTACAACACTGCTCCTACAGCTGACCCAGTGTCCCAGTATCTACCCGCCAACCCTCTTGTCACCCAATACATCCCTCCTCCAACCTCCCCCAGACCCAACACCTTTGTCCCCTTCACCCCTCAGCCTATTGGTCAACAGAACCAGCAGCAGCCAATCAAAACGGGCATTCTGGAGAAAGGGGCGGCGGCCATCAGAAGATCGTCAACAGCCAGGAAGTCCATGTTCACCTTTAAGGAGAAGCCTGTCATGGCACCCAACCCTGAACTCCTCTCTCTGGTCCAGGGGAACGACGATAGGAAGAAGCACGGCTCCGTTCCCGACTCAGCCCCAGAGGAGGAGCTGCTGGCTCTGGGGGCCGAGGCCTCTAACTTCCTGGCCAGGGAGGAGGTGAAGGCGGAGGCTGCCAACGTGCCGGAGTGGTCCTCCTGTCTCAAGAGCTCCAGAACCAGGAAACCCAGGGGGCAGCACCAGCCAGAGCAGACCCTGACCAACGCATCAGGGAAGGGGGCCGAGCTGTTCGCTAAGCGCCAGTCCAGGATGGAGAAGTACGTAGTGGAGAAACAGAATGTGTCCGGTGGTGGAGGTGGCCAGATGAGGTCTCCATCTCCCACCGCGTCTCTGCCGCCATCTTGGATCTATCCATCTAATATGCCTGGCCGGGTCAAAGCTATCGCTAACAACACTGACCTCAGCGCCAGGCTGACACGGACCCTCCAGACCCCTCAGCCTGGGAACAGGAGGCCCAGCCAGCAGGCTTCAACCCCAGCCCCGGTCCTTGCAGAACCATCCCTGGAGTACGGCTGCACCAAGATAGAAATGGACCTCTCCAGGCACCAGCCCTACCAGCTCAACTCTTCCCTGTTCATCGTCAACCCAGTCCAGGACTCTACCAGCACCCTGCTGAGCGCTCTGCCCCGGGGGGCCCCTCCACCACCCAAACCCCTGATCTCATCTGAGGCCTTCTCCAGGCAGGCCTCCCTGCCCTCCTCCAACCCTCAGTCACACAACTACAACAGCCTGCGGCCTACCCTGTCCCCGTCACTCCAGCCCCCATCAGGAGGAATTAGAGGTGGGGATAATTATCTTCCCCAACACGGGGGGACTCCACAGCTGAGGGACCCCAGGATCACCTCTCCTGTCTCTGCCTTCTCTCCGGAGAGAGTGGCCTCTCCTCGGTCGAGCGTCCAGGCACCCAGACCCACCTTCTCTGCCAAGAGGGCAGGGATCGAACCCCAGGTGTGGAGGCCTTCTTTCTTCTTCTATTGATATATTTATTCTGTTTCTACTCTGAACTGTGTTAACACGACCAAAGTACAACAGCTAGACAGACAGGAGAACCTTATTTTACTATATTGCAAATGACAGACAGTGGATACACACACGCTAAATTTTTTGGGACACCTAGATACTACAGGATTAGACGTCATTGTTGATGTTATTTCACAGTACAAAGCTCAACATAGATTAGTTCCTTGTGGAATCTTGATTTCATGGTTTGGATTTTTGCTGCTTCATTAGTGATTAAACAAAACAAGTCTGCTATGCAACTGACAAACACCCTCTGTATGCTATAGATCCAGAGATCAACGAACACTATGCTATAGATCAACAAACACTATGCTATAGATCCAGAGATCAACAAACACTATGCTATAGATCAACAAACACTATGCTATAGATCAACAAACACTATGCTATAGATCAACAAACACTATGCTATAGATCAACAAATACTATGCTGTAGATCAACAAACACTATGCTATAGATCCAGAGATCAACAAACATTATGCTATAGATCAACAAACACTATGCTATAGATCCAAAGATCAACAAACACTATGCTATAGATCAACAAATACTATGCTGTAGATCATCAAACACTATGATATAGATCAACAAACACTATGCTATAGATCAACAAATACTATGCTGTAGATCATCAAACACTATGATATAGATCAACAAACACTATGCTATAGATCCAGAGATCAACTAACAATATGCCATAGATCAACAAACACGATGCTATAGATCCAGAGATCAACTAACAATATGCCATAGATCAACAAACACTATGCTATAGGTCCAGAGATCAACAAACACTATGCTATAGATCCAGAGATCAACAAACACTATGCTATAGATCAACAAACACTATGCTATAGACCCAGAGATCAACAAACACTATGCTATAGATCAACAAATACTATGCTGTAGATCATCAAACACTATGCTATAGATCCAGAGATCAACAAACACTATGCTACAGATCAACAACACTATGCTATAGATCCAGAGATGAACAAGCACTAAAAAACTATTTGCCAAATAGTACCAAATATAAAAACCACTAAGTGCACTTGAGCTTTGGAAAAGCCCAATTTTCTGTCAGCTCCTAAATAACTTTGGGATGGGAAATCGGTCCACACTTCTTCTTCTTGTGTTTTGTACATTGTTTTTCTCATCTCCAGAAGGACTTGAGACAGAGAGATGCAAAGCCCTTTAGCAGATGCGCTGGCGTCTATTGTAATGATCTATGATTTTGTAATTTAATACAAGCTTACAGACATGAAAGTATCAGGCAAGGGACTCCCCTTTAATGTCTCTGTTTCTAATATAGACTGACTGCTGTTTGAAATTCCACCCCATTCCCTTTATAGTACACTACTTTTGACCAGGGCCCATAGGGGGCGCAGTTTCTCTGCGCTTTAGTTCGAGAACTACCAAATGATATACTACTACTACTACCGTCCTGTGAGCCCTGGCTCTGAGACCATCGATGTCAGTCATGTACCCACTGCACTTCTGCATGCATTTTGACGTAATGTTAACTTCTACGGTTTTATGACTCGACTGATTTATACCTAGAACAACATAGAATGAAAATATAACTCAAGAGTGTTTTTAGATTCAACATGTTGATCACTAAACCAGCTAGCTAGCTGACAACAATGACTATGGTTTCTCTGTTTCTCTTTTCGTTAATGGACAGATTTCTGTTTTCCTATTAAGTTTATGCATCTATAAAGCTCTCTTTTCTGTTGAACTGTTTCTGCATCTATAAACTTTCTGTTTCTCTCCTGGTTTAAATCCTTCTGCTTTCTGTTTCTCTCCTGGTTAAATCCTTCTGCTTTCTGTTTCTCTCCTGGTTAAAGCCTTCTGCTTTCTGTTTCTCTCCTGGTTAAAGCCTTCTGCTTTCTGTTTCTCTCCTGGTTAAAACTGTATCCTTTCTGTTTCTCTCCTGGTTAAAGCCTTCTGCTTTCTGTTTCTCTCCTGGTTAAAACTGTATCCTTTCTGTTTCTCTCCTGGTTAAAGCCTTATCCTTTCTGTTTCTCTCCTGGTTAAAGCCTTATCCTTTCTGTTTCTCTCCTGGTTAAAGCCTTATCCTTTCTGTTTCTCTCCTGGTTTAAAGCCTTCTGCTTTCTGTTTCTCTCCTGGTTAAAGCCTTCTCCTTTCTGTTTCTCTCCTGGTTAAAGCCTTCTGCTTTCTGTTTCTCTCCTGGTTAAAGCCTTCTGCTTTCTGTTTCTCTCCTGGTTTAAAGCTTTATCCTTTCTGTTTCTCTCCTGGTTAAAGCCTTCTGCTTTCTGTTTCTCTCCTGGTTAAAGCCTTCTGCTTTCTGTTTCTCTCCTGGTTAAAGCTGTATCCTTTCTGTTTCTCTCCTGGTTAAAGCTGTATCCTTTCTGTTTCTCTCCTGGTTAAAGCTGTATCCTTTCTGTTTCTCTCCTGGTTAAAGCTGTATCCTTTCTGTTTCTCTCCTGGTTAAAGCTGTATCCTTTCTGTTTCTCTCCTGGTTAAAGCTTTATCCTTTCTGTTTCTCTCCTGGTTAAAGCTGCATCCTTTCTGTTTTCCTGGGACCTGCTTCCTTTTGTTTTGTCTTTCTACTTTTCCTTATTTTCTTCTGTTTCTTCTATCCTGCTGTTTTCCATTCATCTACTTGTATTGTACCTTAAACGTTTGGTTCTTTTTCTGCTCTGACTCTTCTGTTGTCGTAGTTTACTGAAGCGTATAGTACATTGAACAAATGTATATCTCTGCAGGAAAACCTTTGAAAGCAGTGTATAGACACAGAATGAATGTTTTTTTCTTCCTGAAGGCTAACACCCAGTTTAACAGTCGAAGAGCTGGCAGAGTACCCAACAGTATACCTACATCAATGCAAAACAGACAATAAGGCCTGTTAAAAGGTTCTCTCTGAAGATAAAGGAAACACCCTGTACAATATGAGTGATTACACCGCATTCCACAATCTGTTTTTGTTTTTTGTGTGAAGGAAGGGTCTTAGCTTTCTAAAAGCCCCTCAGAGTTAAAAGCATTCAGACAAATGGTATTACCCATGGCCCCTACCTTCAAAAGAATGGTATGACCCATTGGCCTTTCTTGCCTCGCATGAAAACACTCCAGGCTCAAGGTAGAAATTGACCTGGTGAAATATATGTGGCGGACGCTCAATCAAGCAAGTAGTCTGGACTACTTTCTTATTTAATTCTCGCTGGCACCAAACGTTTAAAAGAGTGTTGATAGGTGACAGAACGCGGTCGGACCATCAAATAATTGGCGCATACATAACTCTTCAGCATTTCCTCGTGGGCGGGGATGTTGGACATTTAATCAAAGCCTATTGGTTGATAACTTGTTTTTAACTAGGACAGAATAATTTTTTTAAACAGTTTTTTTCCAACATAACATAGGTACAGTAGATCCCCTTATTGTATGGGACACTTTTAAATGTGCCTTTTAGAGGCCATGCAATTCAAACCTCATATTTAAAACAATGAATTTCAGTCAAAATAGTTCATATTAACAAAAGTAATAAGAGGGACTAACAGTACAAATAGATGGAAATAAAAACTGTACCAAAGAAACAGAGTAAGTTAGAGGACAAACAAAAAGACATGGAGGAACTTATTCAGGAAAGATCAAGTGTAATGGATGAAATATGTGGGAAAATGCACCAAAAATGGTTTTAATCTTCAGCATAGAAATGCTACCAAATTATTTTTTACTGAAACATGTTACAAATGGAGTCACCCGTGATTCATCAAACAATGTTTTGAAAGAGGAAGCAAAGTACTTTAAGCATAAGTTTTCATTTCAGTCTCCTCCATCTCCACTAACCAAAGTTAATTGTAAGGATTTCCCCCCTATAAATAATGTAAAATGAACAGCTGTACATAAAGACTAACAATGTTTTGAAAGAGGAAGCAAAGTATTTGACAGAGGAACTATATGTGGCAAATAGAAACCAAAACTGGATGGTGTTCAGAGATCTATGAGAGTGGTTGAGTGATGCTATAGGATGGGACTTAAAAACACACGGAAGACAACTAATGTAAAATATACTGTGTCCGTAAAATGTACATACACTGAAAAAAATATTTAAACGTAATATGCAAAAAATGTCAAAGATTTGACTGAGTTACATTTCATATAAGAAAATCAATAAATTTAAATCAATTCATTAGGCCTTAATCAATGGATTTCTGTTGGTCACAGATACCTTTAACAAAAAGGTAGGGATGTGGATCAGAAAACCAGTCAGTATCTGGTGTGACCATTTGCCTCATGCAGCGCAACACATCTCCTTCACATGGAGTTGATCAGGCTGTTGATTGTGGCCTGTGGAATGTTGTCCCACTCCTCTTCAATGGCTGTGAGAAGTTGCTGGATATTGGCGGGAACTGGAACACGCTGTCGTACACGTCGATCCAGAGCATCCCAAACATGGGTGACATGCCTGGTGAGTATGCAGGCCATGGAAGAACTGGGACATTTTCAGCTTCCAGGAATTGTGTACAGATCATTGAGTCATGGGGGCCGTGCATTAACATGCTGAAACATGAGGTGATGGCGGCAGATGAATGGCAAGTGGCCTCAGGATCTCATCACGGCATCTCTGCGCATTCAATTTGCCATCAATAAAATGCAATGCCCATATCATAACCCCACCGCCATCTGTTCACAACATTGACATCAGCAAACCCACACTCATACACATTGTCTGCCACCTATGTAATGGTCATGCTGTTTAATCAGCTTCTTGATATGACACACCTGTCAGGTGGGTGGATTATCTTGGCAAAGAAATGCTCACTAACAGGGATGTAAACACATTTGTGCACAAAATGTAAGATAAATACGCTTTTTGTTCTTATAGAACATTTCTGGGAGGTTTTATTTCAGCTCGTGAAACATGGGTCCTACACTCTGCATGTTGCGTTTATATTTTTGTTCAGTATAGTATGTAGAAGCTGGAAGTAGAAGCCTAAGTGTTGTTGTCCATTAGTTTACTCCAATTCAGGGAGGGTGGTAGGGTTAGGGAAAAATAATAATGGAAAATATATTTTAAAATATATATTTGATATATTTACAAAAAAAAATATATGGGTGATTGGAAATGATGCAGACAATTACATTGATGGAAGCTACAATCTTTCTGCAAGAGTCATTACCCTTAGGGCCTAGGTACAGATCTAGGATCAGCCTACTCTTTCCAAATCCTAACCTTCACCATGGTGGAGTTGAAAGCAAACGGTCTAAACTGTCCTGAGATCAGTCTATCCTGCCTATACTCACCGTTCACATACAGTGGCTTGCGAAAGTATTCACCCCCTTGGCATTGTTCCTATTTTGTTGCCGTACAACCTGGAATTAAAATAGATTTTTTTGGGGGGGCCCCGTATCATTTGATTTATACAACATGCCTACCACTTTGAAGATGCAATTTTTTTAATTTTTTGTGAAACAACCAAGAAATAAGACACAGAAAAACAGAAAACTTGAGTGTGCATAACTATTCAACCCCCCAAAGTCAATACTTTGTAGAGCCACTTTTTGCAGCAATTACAGCTACAAGTCTCTTGGGGTATGTCTCTATAAGCTTGGCACATCTAGCCACTGGGATCTTTGTCCATTCCTCAAGGCAAAACTGCTCCAGCTCCTTCAAGTTGGATGGGTTCCGCTGGTGTACAGCAATCTGTAAGTCATACCACAGATTCTCAATTGGATTGAGGTCTGGGCTTTGACTAAGGCCATTCCAAGACATTTAAATGTTTCCCCTTAAACCACTCGAGTGTTGCTTTAGCTGTATGCTTAGGGTCATTGTCCTGCTGGAAGGTGAACCTCCGTCTCAAATCTCTGGAAGACTGAACATTTCCCTGTATTTAGCGCCATCCATCATTCCTTCAATTCTAACCAGTTTCCCAGTCCCTGCCGATGAAAAACATCCCCACAGCACGATGCTGCCACCACCATACTTCACTGGGGATGTTGTTCTGGCGGTGATGAGAGGTGTTGGGTTTGCGCCAGACATAGCGTTTTCCTTGATGGCTAAAAAGCAACATTTCTGTCTCATCTGACCAGAGTACCTTCTTCCTTATGTTTGGGAGTCTCCCACATGCCTTTTGGCGAACACCAAATGTGTTTGATAATTTTTTTCTTTAAGCAATGGCTTTTTTTCTGGCCATTCTTCCGTAAAGCCCAGCTCTGTGGAGTGTACGGCTTAAAGTGGTCCTCTGGACAGATACTCTAATCTCCGCTGTGTTTTGGTGGGCGGCTCTCTACTGGCAGGTTTGCTGTGGTGCCATATTCTTTCCATTTTTCAATAAAAGATTTAATGGTGCTCCGTGGGATGTTCAAAGTTTTTTTATAACCCAACCCTGATCTGTACTTATCCACAACTCTGTCCCTGACCTGTTTGGAGAGTTCCTTAGTCTGCATGGTGTCGCTTGCATGGTGGTGCCCCTTGCTTAGTGGTGTTGCAGACTCTGGGACATTTGAGAACAGATATATATATACTGAGATCATGTGACACTTAAATAAAGTCCACCTGTGTGCAATCTAACTAATTATGTGACTTCTGAAAGTAATTGGTTGCACCAGATCTTATTTAGGGGCTTCATAGCAAAGGGGGGGAATACATATGCAGTTCTTTTTTTATATTTCACTTCACCAATTTCCACTATTTTGTGTATGTCCATTACATGAAATCCAAATTAAAAATACATTTAAATTACAGGTTGTAATGAAACAAAATAGTAAAAATTCCAAGGGAGATGAATACTTTTGCAAGGCACTGTACATGTATTTATATTCTTGACTCTGACATCGCTCTTTCTGATTTGTCTTTTAAAACGTATGGATGATCTTTGTATTGTTATTGTTTTGCTAGATATTACTGCACTTTTGGAGCTGGAAACATAAGCAATTTGCTGCACCGGCAATAACATAAGCAAAAATGTGTATGTGATCAATACATTTTGATTCAATTTGATTTGTATAGGGGGTGACTTCAGAGTTACACTGGTTCAAGGGTAAAACAAAGCTCCCGAAGAGCCTAGGCAGGGTAACAGCAAATCTTGATAACATTTGCTCAAAGTTCATGTTGTCCTTAGGGCAACATAGGCTCAGATCTAGGATCAGCCTGCCCATGCCAAATTTTCATTTATTTATTTATTTTACTAGGCAAGTCAGTTAAGAACAAATTCTTATTTTCAATGACAGCCTAGGAACCGTGGGTTAACTGCCTGTTCAGGAGCAGAATGACAGATTTTGTACCTTGTCAGCTCAGGGATTTGAACTTGCAACCTTTTGGTTATGAGTCCAATGCTCTAACCACTAGTCTACACTGCCTCCACAGTAGGGGGTTGAAAAGTACAAAACTGACCGTAGATCAGTGTCGTACTCTGAATCTGATCAACACTCGTTCAAGGTGAAGGCTTCCCATGAGTCTTTGCCGGGTATCAGCAAAGCCTGTGAGAGCTTAACATTATCAGAAACTCTCTTGTAAAAGCAGACCTACAGTACCAAAGCCAACATAAGTCTAGAGAACAGCAGACCTACCACACTCTTCAGGAGCCTAGAGAACAGCAGACCTACAGTACCAAGCTCTTCAGGAGCCTAGAGAACAGTATATCTACCAAGCGCTTCAGGAGTCTAGGGAACAGCAGACCTGGAGTACCAAGCTCTCCAGGAGCCTAGAGAACAGCAGACCTGGAGTACCACGCTCTTCAGGAGCCTAGGGAACAGCAGACCTACCATGCTCTTCAGGAGTCTAGGGAACAGCAGACCTACAACGCTCCTCAGGAGTCTAGGGAACAGCAGACCTACAACGCTCCTCAGGAGTCTAGGGAACAGCAGACCTACAACGCTCTTCAGGAGTCTAGGGAACAGCAGACCTACAGTACCAAGCTCTTCAGGAGCCTAGAGAACAGTATATCTACCAAGCGCTTCAGGAGTCTAGGGAACAGCAGACCTGGAGTACCAAGCTCTCCAGGAGCCTAGAGAACAGCAGACCTGGAGTACCACGCTCTTCAGGAGCCTAGGGAACAGCAGACCTGGAGTACCAAGCTCTCCAGGAGCCTAGAGAACAGCAGACCTGGAGTACCACGCTCTTCAGGAGCCTAGGGAACAGCAGACCTACCATGCTCTTCAGGAGTCTAGGGAACAGCAGACCTACAACGCTCCTCAGGAGTCTAGGGAACAGCAGACCTACAACGCTCTTCAGGAGTCTAGGGAACAGCAGACCTACAACGCTCCTCAGGAGTCTAGGGAACAGCAGACCTACAACGCTCCTCAGGAGTCTAGGAACAGCAGACCTACAACGCTCCTCAGGAGTCTAGGGAACAGCAGACCTACAACGCTCCTCAGGAGTCTAGGGAACAGCAGACCTACAACGCTCCTCAGGAGTCTAGGGAACAGCAGACCTACAACGCTCCTCAGGAGTCTAGGGAACAGCAGACCTACAACGCTCCTCAGGAGTCTAGGGAACAGCAGACCTACAACGCTCCTCAGGAGTCTAGGGAACAGCAGACCTACAACGCTCCTCAGGAGTCTAGGGAACAGCAGACCTACAACGCTCCTCAGGAGTCTAGGGAACAGCAGACCTACAACGCTCCTCAGGAGTCTAGGGAACAGCAGACCTACAACGCTCCTCAGGAGTCTAGGGAACAGCAGACCTACAACGCTCCTCAGGAGTCTAGGGAACAGCAGACCTACAACGCTCCTCAGGAGTCTAGGGAACAGCAGACCTACAACGCTCCTCAGGAGTCTAGGGAACAGCAGACCTACCACGCTCCTCAGGAGTCTAGGGAACAGCAGACCTACAACGCTCCTCAGGAGTCTAGGGAACAGCAGACCTACAACGCTCCTCAGGAGCCTAGAGAACAGCAGACCTACCACGCTCCTCAGGAGCCTAGAGAACAGCAGACCTACCATGCTCTTCAGGAGTCTAGGGAACAGCAGACCTACCACGCTCTTCAGGAGCCTAGAGAACAGCAGATCTCCATAAAGGTTAGTCACCTCAGCTTGGCCAAACTGCGGTAACGTGAGAGGGACACTGGAGACCAGGTATCCTGTTTGGTTAATAAGGAAGCTCACACACACACACACACACACACACACACACACACACACACACACACACACACACACACACACACACACACACACACACACACACAGATTTGAGCTGATAGTCTGGGTTGCTATGCAGTCTGTTTTCAGTCCAACTTGTTGTTTTCATGTCAAGGAAACCATGTAGCATTGTTGAAAACAGTTAGGTAGCCAAGTTTGTGAGCTGAATGAATAGAGCTAAATTCCTCTGTAGATCATGATCAATATATTCAAACATTTTAGATGGAGAGTTCACTATATTTTCCTTAAATAGACCCAGTGGTAGAAAAAGTACTCAATTGTCATACTTGAGTAAAAGTAAAGATATCCTGAATACAATATGACTCAAGTAAAAGTGAAAGTCACCCAGTAAAATACTACTTGAGTAAAAGTCTACAGGTATTTGGTTTTAATATATACTTTAAATATACTACTAAAATGTAATTAAGTATCAAAAGTAAAAGTATAAACCATTTACAATTCCTTATATTAAGTAAACCAGATGGCACAATTTATTTAGATTTTTTTATTCACGGATAGACAGGGGCACACTCCAACACTCCGACATAATTTACAAACTAATAATTTGTGTTTAGTGAGTCCGCCAGATCAGAGGCAGTAGGGATGACCAGGGATGTTCTCTGTTTAGTGAGTCCACCAGATCAGAGGCAGTAGGGATGACCAGGGATGTTATCTTGATAAGTGTGTGAATTGGACAATTTTCCTTTCAAAATGTAACGAGTACTGTTGGGTGTCAGGGAAAATGAATGGAGTAAAACATTATTTTCTTTAGGAATGTAGTGAAGTAAAAGTAAAAGTTGTCAAGAATATAAAGTAAAGTACAGACACCCCAAAAAATGACTTAAGTAGTACTTTAAAGTATTTTTACTTAAGTACTTTACACCACTGTATACACCACGTGTGTATACCATATGTTGCAGTATGTGAAAGGAGCTCTTGTGAAAGGCTTCTCTCATGAAATGTGTATCACCAAGCTGCACAACACCATGCATTTAACTCAATTACTGTTGCTGGATCCCCTGGGGATCCTTAACCCCCTGTGCTCCCTTGGGGATCCTTAAGATTTCACTTCTTACAGCCCTGTCAATCAAAAACACATCTTCCCTCATTTAACATGATCGTGCCTTACATTCATGTCTCTTTAATCTAGATTAATATTATCATGGTGTCTCACATTCATGTCTCTTTAATCTAGATAACATTATCATGGTGCCTCACATTCATGTCTCTTTAATCTAGATTAATATTATCATGGTGCCTCACATTCATGTCTCTTTAATCTAGATTAACATTATCATGGTGCCTTACATTCATGTCTCTTTAATCTAGATTAATATTATCATGGTGCCTCACATTCATGTCTCTTTAATCTAGATTAATATTATCATGGTGCCTCACATTTATGTCTCTTTAATCTAGATTAACATTATCATGGTGTCTCCCATTCATGTATATTTAATCTAGATTAACATTATCATGGTGTCGCACATTCATATCTCTTTACCCTAGATTAACATTATCATGGTGTCTCCCATCCATGTCTCTTTAATCTAGATTAACATTATCATGGTGTCTCACATTCATATCTCTTTACCCTAGATTAACATGATCATGGTGTCTCCCATTCATGTCTCTTTAATCTAGATTAACATTATCATGGTGTCTCACATTCATATCTCTTTACCCTAGATTAACATGATCATGGTGTCTCCCATTCATGTCTCTTTAATCTAGATTAACATTATCATGGGGTCTCATATTCATATCTCTTTACCCTAGATTAACATGATCATGGTGTCTCCCATTCATGTTTCTGTACTTTTAATCTCTCTCCACAGATGAGGAAGGAGTCCCCTCCGACCCCCACCAGGACACCGCAGTTCACCCGTCGGTTCAGCAGCCCAGAGGGACCCCCCACTTCCAGGCCCCTCCACCAGGCGACAGCCACCTCCCCTGCCTCCCCACCCTGGGAGACGAGGTGCAAGTCACCCATGGTGGTCAACCAAACCACCAAACCCTTCTCCACAGCCTCTTTATCCAGGCCTAAACAATCCACTACCACCTCACCTATATCGTCTGTATCTCCCTGGGGGTCCCGCTGTCAATCCCCTAACATCAACCAGACAACCAAGCCTTTCTCCACCACCATCTCCAACTCTTCCTCTTCCAGACCCTCTCACCAAGGCACCATCACCTCTCCTCTCTCCCCCTCACCCCTATCCCCTCCCTGGGGTTCCAGATGCCAGTCTCCCATCGTCAGCCCCAACAACTCCAAGGCAAACCATCGCCTGTTAGCCAAGAACATCATCAACGCCGCCAAACGTAAAAACAGCCCGTCCCCAGGTGCTCTGAGCGGGCACAACCTCCCAATCTCCCCACTAGGTGACAACACCACCCACCAGCACCACCAGGGCTACGACCACCAGCACCACTACAGCAGCTCCAAACCCCCCTTCAGCCCCTACCAGCCCAGGGCCATGGGGTGCCAGTCTCCCCCCTTCGCCAGCCCTCCTCCCACCCCTACAGGGGTGATCCGGTCCCCAGTAAGGCTCTACAACACCAGGTCCCTCACTGACTCGGATGCTTCGGTGGAGTCGGAGGACTCTGGGCTGAGGTCTCCAGGACTGCAGCGTACCCACAACACCTGTCCCCGGGGCTGGGGCGGCAGCCTGAGGGTGAAGAGGGGTAGTGTTGGCACCGACCTATAGGGGGAGCCGGGGAGAGAGGGTCAAGAGAACGGACCATTGAGCTTACCCAATAAGAGAAGAAGAAAACCCAGAGAGGACATTGATACGGGGACTGGTGGGTTTTGGGTCATTTTTAATTTCATTGATGTATAGGAGCATCTAAGATGGTGGGCTCAGAGCTTGCCTCACAGGTGAGATATGGAAAGGACTTTGAAAGGAACTGATCTTGTGTGTTTGTTGCTTTGGAGCATCCAGGAGTAAGGGAAAATAATGGTGACCACACAGTAAAGAACCTGATGCCCTTACAACGCAGCTGGGACATAGAAGCAACCTGTCTGGTGATTCTAAAGTCAACTAAAACCCACTGATTTGGCTGGCTGGCTGGCTATAGAGTCCAGAACCATCAAGCTCAGAGCTCGCTCAACAGTGGGATTACTGAGAGGAGATTGAAGGGACAATTCACTGTTGCCTCTGCCTCTCATTCTTACGTGTTATAAAAATACTTTATACATTTATTTCACAAAAAAAAGGAAATTTAAGTAATTCTAAAATCCAAAGCGACCTGTCTACAATTTTATATTTGGACCTTGTCTTTGAAAAAACTAAATGTATTTTATTCAGGAATTGCTGAAATGTAAAACTAGCTTACTTGCATTTGACTACGACAAAAGTTCCATGAAAAATACAATTATTACAGTAGCTTACATATGTTTACTCTAAATAATAGTTTATTCTAATTTGTACCCCCCCATAAACATTTTAAGGGCTAGAAGAAAAATACCAAAGATAATATCTGGAATGATGCAGTGTTTTCAAAACAGTGTTACACTTTTCATCCCCCACATAAGACATTAATAATGTGATGTCGTAGATAGGCCCTTTGCAGTTATTCCATATATTTATGTGTGTGTTTTAATATTGCTGGGTATACATTGGAGTAGAAAGGAATGCAGTTAAACCACATGATGTTTGCAGATCTGACACAGGTCAAACTGGGGAGAGAGAGAGAGAGAGAGAGAGAGAGAGAGAGAGAGAGAGAGAGAGAGAGAGAGAGAGAGAGAGAGAGAGAGAGAGAGAGAGAGAGAGAGAGAGAGAGAGAGAGAGAGAGAGAGAGAGAGAGAGAGAGAGAGAGAGAGAGAGAGAGAGAGAGAGAGAGAGAGAGAGAGAGAGAGAGAGAGAGAGAGAGAGAGAGAGAGAGAGAGAGAGAGAGACAGAGAGAGAGACAGAGAGACAGAGAGACAGAGAGAGAGAGAGAGAGAGAGAGAGAGAGAGAGAGAGAGACAGAGAGAGAGAGAGAGAGAGAGAGAGAGAGAGAGAGAGAGAGAGAGAGAGAGAGAGAGAGAGGGGGGAGAGAGGGGGAGAGAGAGAGAGAGAGGGGGAGAGAAAGAGAGAGAGAGAGAGACAGAGACAGAGAGAGAGAGAGAGAGAGAGAGAGAGAGAGAGAGACTGTAATTCAAAATGGCACCCTATTCTCTACAGTATATAGTGCACTAATTTTGACCCGAGCATTATGGAACCTGGTCAAAAGTAGTGCACTGTATAGGGAATAGAGTGTCATTTGGGATACAGACAGAGAATTGATGGGTCAGTTTCAGTACCGTAGTAGTAGTGTCTACAGGGAGGTATAGGAGTTTTGTAATATGACAGTTTACTGGACTATGCTTTCATCAAACAAATCCCTTTGAATGTTGGTTTGATAGTTAGTAGATTTTTTTTTTAAACAAAGATGGACTATACTCTTCCCTCTGAATGAGTACGTAGAGACAGAATGGGTACGGTCAGAGACATATATTTACATTGACATTTTATAGATGGTCAATGGTTCTGGGTACATTGTAGTTTCTCTACCATTCCATAACATTACTATGCAAAGAGTCAAGGAACATTGGCGTTAATTGTGGTATTGATAGCATCATAAATGGCCCAACAAACATACACTACAAGTACATCCTTTTTAGTGAACAAAGAAACAACAAACATACACTACAAGTACATCCTTTTTAGTGAACAGAGAAACAAAAAACATACACTACAGTACATCCTTTTTAGTGAACAGAGAAACAACAAACGTACACTACAAGTACATCTTTTTTAGTGAACAGGGAAACAACAAAACTTCTTATGCAGTCTTTATCTATCGCAGTGCAATAATGCATCTATCCCCTCTATATACTGTATATACAGTTACTGTATGTTGTTTTGTGTACAGCTTTGTTTCAAATGAATGTACAGATTGGCAGGTAGAAAGGTAGAAGAGAGACAGAGACAGACAAAAGAGTAAGTTTGCGTAGGTTTACAGTGTAAGTTAACCAATGGGAACACAAAGTTATCGTTTCTAATGCTGATATGTCTACTGTCCGGGCATCGAAAACAAAACTAACAATGGCTGAGGACATTAGTTACAGTCTGTAATTACCAATCGGATATCATGAGTTTCAGCAATGGGACAAGACTGTAACTACCAATTGGATATCATGAGTTTCAGCAATGGGACAAGACTGTAACTACCAATCGGATATCATGAGTTTCAGCAATGGGACAAGACTGTAACTACCAATGGCTGGGCACATCAAAATGACAACAAATACAGTATGTAGAAATACTACCTTCTGAGAGATCTATAGGAGACCAAGGTTTTGTTGTCACTAATGTTGTAACATCTGTGCACACCACAACGATCAAGGTAGCCATTGGGAAAGATTCATTTAAAAAGCAGAAGGCATTCCACAAGAGATGGTTGAGAGAATGTTGCTGTCACATGTTAGGTTGAGATCGGACGATAAGAGTAGGTTTGTTTAAATGACCAAACTCTTGCTGAAGCAAGACCCTGTATTCCGCATACAATACTCTACATGCACATTTTCAGTTTGCTTTAGATTTTTGTATTTGATCAAGTTTCACTTGATTTTGCACTTCTTTGATTCATTCCATATTCCTGTTGGCACACACAGTATTGGACTGACTTTGATTGGCTGAAACAGGTGTCATTCACACACACAACACCACACTGTTCTCCATAAATGTCATAGTAACAGTCAGAGACCGCCGCCACACGCTAAACACAACACATTATAATAGCCTGTTTATACAGTTATACAGTAAAAAAAAAAAAAAATCAGTAAATGTAAACATTCCACTTCAACCCTCTGGAGGCATTGCATTTCAAGGCAGGCGGGGGTGGGTGGGTGGGTGGGGGGGGGGGGTCACCAAGCCCACCAACGTCATTCTACATCTCTCCCTCCGGCCCCGTAGCGGATCACAAACAGAACAGGACCACAGGGAATACAGGAGTGGTTCTATCCTTGTCCCCTAAACACATTGGGCGGCAGGGTAGCCTAGTGGTTAGAGTGTTGGACTTGTATCCTTGTCCCATAAACACAGGGTAGCCTAGTGGTTAGAGTGTTGGACTTGTTTCCTTGTCCCATAAACACAGGGTAGCCTAGTGGTTAGTGTTGGACTTGTATCCTTGTCCCCTAAACACAGGGTAGCCTAGTGGTTAGAGTGTTGGACTTGTATCCTTGTCCCCTAAACACATTGGGCGGCAGGGTAGCCTAGTGGTTAGAGTGTTGGACTTGTATCCTTGTCTCCTAAACACAGGGTAGCCTAGTGGTTAGAGTGTTGGACTTGTATCCTTGTCCCCTAAACACAGGGTAGCCTAGTGGTTAGTGTTGGACTTGTATCCTTGTCCCCTAAACACAGGGTAGCCTAGTGGTTAGAGTGTTGGACTTGTATCCTTGTCTCCTAAACACAGGGTAGCCTAGTGGTTAGACTGTTGGACTTGTATCCTTGTCTCCTAAACACAGGGTAGCCTAGTGGTTAGAGTGTTGGACTTGTATCCTTGTCCCCTAAACACAGGGTAGCCTAGTGGTTAGTGTTGGACTTGTATCCTTGTCCCATAAACACAGGGTAGCCTAGTGGTTAGAGTGTTGGACTTGTATCCTTGTCCCCTAAACACAGGGTAGCCTAGTGGTTAGAGTGTTGGACTTGTATCCTTGTCCCCTAAACACAGGGTAGCCTAGTGGTTAGAGTGTTGGACTTGTATCCTTGTCCCCTAAACACAGGGTAGCCTAGTGGTTAGAGTGTTTGACTTGTATCCTTGTCCCCTAAACACAGGGTAGCCTAGTGGTTAGAGTGGTTAGAAACACAGTGTAGTGGTTAGAGTGGACTTGTATCCTTGTCCCATAAACACAGGGTAGCCTAGTGGTTAGAGTGTTGGACGTGTATCCTTGTCCCCTAAACACAGGGTAGCCTAGTGGTTAGAGTGTGGGACTTGTTTCCTTGCCTCCTAAACACAGGGTAGCCTAGTGGTTAGAGTGTTGGACTTGTTTCCTTGCCTCCTAAACACAGGGTAGCCTAGTGGTTAGAGTGTTGGACTTGTTTCCTTGCCTCCTAAACACAGGGTAGCCTAGTGGTTAGAGTGTTGGACTTGTTTCCTTGCCTCCTAAACACAGGGTAGCCTAGTGGTTAGAGTGTTGGACTTGTTTCCTTGCCTCCTAAACACAGGGTAGCCTAGTGGTTAGAGTGTTGGACTTGTTTCCTTGTCCCCTAAACACAGGGAAGCCTAGTGGTTAGAGTGTTGGACTTGTATCCTTGTCCCCTAAACACAGGGTAGCCTAGTGGTTTGAGTGTTGGACTTGTATCCTTTTCCCCTAAACACAGGGTAGCCTAGTGGTTAGAGTGTTGGACTTGTATCCTTGTCCCCTAAACACAGGGTAGCCTAGTGGTTAGAGTGTTGGACTTGTATCCTTGTCTCCTAAACACAGGGTAGCCTAGTGGTTAGAGTGTTGGACTTGTATCCTTGTCCCCTAAACACAGGGTAGCCTAGTGGTTAGAGTGTTGGACTTGTATCCTTGTCTCCTAAACACAGGGTAGCCTAGTGGTTAGAGTGTTGGACGTGTATCCTTGTCCCCTAAACACAGGGTAGCCTAGTGGTTAGAGTGTTGGACTTGTATCCTTGTCCCCTAAACACAGGGTAGCCTAGTGGTTAGAGTGTTGGACTTGTATCCTTGTCTCCTAAACACAGGGTAGCCTAGTGGTTAGAGTGTTGGACTTGTAACCTTGTCCCCTAAACACAGGGTAGCCTAGTGGTTAGAGTAACCTTGTCTCCTAAACACAGGGTAGCCTAGTGGTTAGAGTAACCTTGTCTCCTAAACACAGGGTAGCCTAGTGGTTAGAGTGTTGGACATGTTTCCTTGTCCCCTAAACACATAGGACTCTATGTGACCGCTGCATCAGCAGATTACTGACTCGTCACATGTGGGCTGCATTCATTAGACACCCAAACAGAAGAAAAAAAGGGACTGAAACAGGAAGGGACAACCTGAGCTTGTCCAATAAGGATTTGTTTTCCATTGCACAGCGTTTTGCTACAGTGTGCTCTAATGAATATGACCCTAGTGTGTTAAATCTCTGACTGACAGGAACAGCTGGTATTGTGGTGCCTTGGCACCTTGGATAAGCAGGAATAACCTTCTCACTGACATGTATTTGTCTTAAATGGCACCCTATTCAGAGTAAACACATTTAGCTACTTGGTTTTCCCTTGTGACGGCGAAGGTTGTCGTCAGAACATTCACACCAGGAAAGGTGAAATGCAAAAACATCCAAATGCTACGAACGGTGAAAAATCAACAATATATCAACAACACAATATAGAGCTATGGTGGCATTGCTGATGCAGCCACTGTGGGTTTGTTTCAGCCTTGAGTAACCCCCCCCCCCCCCGAGAGTCTCCCCCTGCCAATCAACACAGGAGCCACTGTGGGTTTGTTTCAGCCCTGAGTAAACCCCCCCTCCCCTGAGTGTCTCCCCCTGCCAATCAACACAGGAGCCACTGTGGGTTTGTTTCAGCCTTGAGTAAACCCCCCATTCCCTGAGAGCCCCCCCCCCCCTGCCAATCAACACAGAATGACTATGTCCCAATCCCAAGTGTTGATTGTAATTAGTTTTTAACAGAATGTATTTTAACAAGGGGGGGGGGGGGGTTTCTTGAGTTTGGGACACAGGTTTAGTAATATGACTAACAATCATTGATGTTGTGTGTGTATCAAAAATAGGTCTCATGTACCCCTCCTTAATTCTGTGTTATTTAAATAATGGAACACAAAACAAAATAAAAGTGCCAACACTAATTATATCAATGTTGTGTATGTGGTCTCTGTATCTCTGTCTCTTTCCAAGTCAGCTCACCTAAACACGTCAGTTACATTACAACAGTAGGAAGACTATGTAGATGTGGTAGAGGTTAATCTGGGATGTTACAACAGGAAGGGCCTATGTAGATGTGGTAGAGGCTAACCTGGGATGTTACAACAGGAAGGGCCTATGTAGATGTGGTAGAGGTTAATCTGGGATGTTACAACAGGAAGGGCCTATGTAGATGTGGTAGAGGCTAATCTGGGATGTTACAACAGGAAGGGCCTATGTAGATGTGGTAGAGGCTAATCTGGGATGTTACTACAACAGGAAGGGCCTATGTAGATGTGGTAGAGGCTAATCTGGGATGTTACAACAGTAGGAAGACTATGTAGATGTGGTAGAGGTTAATCTGGGATGTTACAACAGGAAGGGCCTATGTAGATGTGGTAGAGGCTAATCTGGGATGTTACTACAACAGGAAGGGCCTATGTAGATGTGGTAGAGGCTAATCTGGGATGTTACAACAGGAAGGGCCTATGTAGATGTGGTAGAGGCTAATCTGGGATGTTACAACAGGAAGGGCCTATGTAGATGTGGTAGAGGCTAATCTGGGATGTTACAACAGTAGGAAGACTATGTAGATGTGGTAGAGGCTAATCTGGGATGTTACAACAGGAAGGGCCTATGTAGATGTGGTAGAGGCTAATCTGGGATGTTACAACAGTAGGAAGACTATGTAGATGTGGTAGAGGCTAATCTGGGATGTTACAACAGGAAGGGCCTATGTAGATGGGGTAGAGGCTAACCTGGGATGTTACTACAACAGGAAGGGCCTATGTAGATGTGGTAGAGGCTAATCTGGGATGTTACAACAGGAAGGGCCTATGTAGATGTGGTAGAGGCTAACCTGGGATGTTACTACAACAGGAAGGGCCTATGTAGATGTGGTAGAGGCTAATCTGGGATGTTACAACAGGAAGGGCCTATGTAGATGTGGTAGAGGCTAATCTGGGATGTTACAAAAGGAAGACTATGTAGATGTGGTAGAGGCTAATCTGGGATGTTACAAAAGGAAGACTATGTAGATGTGGTAGAGGCTAACCTGGGATGTTACAACAGGAAGGGCCTATGTAGATGTGGTAGAGGCTAATCTGGGATGTTACAACAGGAAGGGCCTATGTAGATGTGGTAGAGGCTAACCTGGGATGTTACAACAGGAAGGGCCTATGTAGATGTGGTAGAGGCTAACCTGGGATGTTACTACAACAGGAAGGGCCTATGTAGATGTGGTAGAGGCTAATCTGGGATGTTACAACAGGAAGAAGACTTTGTAGATTTTGAACAGGCTAATCTGGGAATAGCTAAATTCATGGTGTTCTGTAACGATACATAATGCTACACAGTTACCACAGTTCTTATCCACGCTCATAGTCTTTTATAGTATACGACCGGGGGAAAGGACCATGACGACATACTAACTCAGAATCATTTCATTCAGCACACCAGCAGCCACCAAGAGAAAATCAATACAGATAGCAGCTAACAAGAAAACGCAAGTCTGTCAGGCAGACCTCTGGGCTTTCTGCGCCCCTTCAGCTATCTCACTGGTGTCTATAAGAGATCATCTTTTTCTGCATCTTAAATAGAACCCTATTTACTAAATAGTGCACTACTTTTGGCCATGACCCGTAGGTTTCTGGTCTAAAGCAGTGCACCATATAGGGAATAGAGAGTGTCATTTGGGACGCAGTTTAATGTATTCATGAGGGAAATCTTTCATTCGCACAGCCAGGACTCTCGGCCCCGTGGGACTCTCCGCCCCGTGGGACTCTCCGCCCCGTGGGACTCGCCTCCCCGTGGGACTCTCCGCCCCATGGGACTCGCCTCCCCTTGGGACTCTCCGCCCCGTGGGACTCTCCGCCCCGTGGGACTCGCCTCCCCGTGGGACTCTCCGCCCCGTGGGACTCTCCGCCCCGTTGGACTCTCCGCCCCGTGGGACTCTCCGCCCCGTGGGACTCTCCGCCCCGTGGGACTCTCCGCCCCGTGGGACTCGCCTCCCCGTGGGACTCTCCGCCCCGTGGGACTCTCCTCCCCGTGGGACTCGCCTCCCCGTGGGACTCTCCGCCCGTGGGACTCTCCGCCCCGTGGGACTCGCCTCCCCTTGGGACTCTCCGCCCCGTGGGACTCTCCTCCCCGTGGGACTCTCTGCCCCGTGGGACTCGCCGCCCTATGGGACTCGCCACTCACACCCTATGGGACTCGCCGCCCTATACTACCAATCACAGCCGGTTGTGATAAAGACTGGATTCCAACCAGGATGTCCGTAGTGATGCCTCTAGCACTGAGATGCAGTGCCTTAGACCACTGTGCCACTCGGGAGCCCAAAGGTAGCCTCAGGAAATCCTAGAGTATTGCTGTGTCTATTTTAATAACTCATTTTGTCATGAGAACATAGCCAGACAGTAGCTACACATCATCTTGGGGAGACTGACGTATGGAAATCTGATTTGATGGGCAGCTATACACATGCAAATGAAGGAGGATCATTATTGGTGATTTAAAGACATGCATAGACTGCCATCTGTAGGACTAAAGAGGGGAGTTTTTCCAGTATCTCCATCTGTAGTAATCTAACATAACACCAGGTTGCAGTACAACACAGGTCAGGGTAGCCTAGTGGTTAGAGCATTGGACGAGTGACCGGAAGGTTGCAAGTTCAATTCCCAGAGCTGACAAGGTACAAATCTGTCATTCTGCCCCTGAACAGGCAGTCAACCCACTGTTCCCAGGCCGTCATTGAAAATAAGAATTTGTTCTTAACTGACTTGCCTAGTTAAGTAAAGGTAAAATAAAAGACATGGTCAGGTCAGGAATCACTGATATAGCCTGGCTGACAACCCACAGTGTCTCACAGCACTGGGAAAGCTGTTAGACTGTCTGACACAACCCACAGTGACTCACAGCACTGGGAAAGCTGTTAGACTGTCTGACACAACCCACAGTGTCTCACAGCACTGGGAAAGCTGTTAGACTGTCTGACACAACCCACAGTGTCTCACAGCACTGGGAAAGCTGTTAGACTGTCTGACACAACCCACAGTGACTCACAGCACTGGGAAAGCTGTTAGACTGTCTGACACAACCCACAGTGACTCACAGCACTGGGAAAGCTGTGACACTGACTGGCTGTCTGACACAACCCACAGTGACTCACAGCACTGGGAAAGCTGTGACACTGACTGGCTGGCTGACACAACCCACAGTGACTCACAGCACTGGGAAAGCTGTTAGACTGGCTGACACAACCCACAGTGACTCACAGCACTGGGAAAGCTGTGACACTGACTGGCTGACGTGACTCACAGCACTGGGAAAGCTGTTAGACTGGCTGACACAACCCACAGTGACTCACAGCACTGGGAAAGCTGTGACACTGACTGACTGGCTGACACAACTCACAGTGACGCACAGCACTGGGAAAGCTGTGACACTGATTGGCTGACACAACTCACAGTGACTCACAGCACTGGGAAAGCTGTTAGACTGGCTGACACAACCCACAGTGACTCACAGCACTGGGAAAGCTGTTAGACTGGCTGACACAACCCACAGTGACTCACAGCACTGGGAAAGCTGTTAGACTGGCTGACACAACCCTGTTACAGTGACTCACAGCACTGGGAAAGCTGTTGACACACTGGCTGACACACTGACTGACACAACCACAGTGACTCACAGCACTGGGAAAGCTGTTAGACTGGCTGACACAACCCACAGTGACTCACAGCACTGGGAAAGCTGTTAGACTGGCTGACACAACCCACAGTGACTCACAGCACTGGGAAAGCTGTTAGACTGGCTGACACAACCCACAGTGACTCACAGCACTGGGAAAGCAGTGACTCTCACAGCACTGGGAAAGCTGTTACTGGGACACAACCCACAGTGACTCACAGCACTGGGAAAGCTGTTAGACTGGCTGACACAACCCACAGTGACTCACAGCACTGGGAAAGCTGTGACACTGACTGGCTGACACAACCCACAGTGAATTACAGCACTGGGAAAGCTGTGACACTGACACAACCCACAGTGACTCACAGCACTGGGAAAGCTGTTAGACTGGCTGACACAACCCACAGTGACTCACAGCACTGGGAAAGCTGTTAGACTGGCTGACACAACCCACAGTGACTCACAGCACTGGGATGGAATGGAGGCCATTTGTTAAACGCAATCAACGCTCAGAAATTGATCCACGGATTTGATTGGTTCTCTCAAATGTTTTCTTTGCCTCAAGGGGCAAAGACTTGTTCTTTCAAAAAAAATCCAACCGTTGTTATGGAAGCGGGGGACTGTGTGTGGCTGTGTTTTGTGGGTGTTTGAGTGAGAATAAACACAGAGAGCCAAGCGGTAAAATCACATCCCCCTTCATTATGGATGCATTGTGCCGACAAGGTCAAAGAGCCATTCCTTCCAGACCCGACGACAGGAGGATTTGGAGAGTTTAATGTTAGCCAGACTATCACTGATAGGCTCACAGCCACAGCAAAGTTGTTAATTGCTGCACATTTTTGTCTTATTCTGTATTGCTTATTTGTTTGTTGTTTTAGTTTAGTAGTTGTACAAGGTTTACATGTTATGATTTTTTTTTGAAGTAACATTTTAAACTGTCAAATAACAAATGCAAGAATTACCAGTGCCTCTTACTTGGTACATATTATTATTGGTACGTTATTTATGTTGTACAAATAGCTAAATTGTTTTCAGAGGGGTATGTTCATTATTCACCATTGTTCTGTTTGGTCTGTGTACTGCACCAGTGGGGGGAAAAAACAGCAGTGCTGTTCCTTGAATAATCCCAGTGCAGGTCTGGCTCTAGATATACAACTTGTCCAGATGGGTTTCTTCAGCTCAGTTCATATGACAACGACGGTTGTTGTCAACAAGAAAAGGTGAAATGTAAAACAACCAAATGCTATGAACGGGAGAAATCGACTATATTTATATCATCAACAAAACAAAGTAATTCTTTTGATTTTTTTTTTTTTAGCTTTCAACTATATGTTTAGTTATGGAGAGTAACGTTGTACGTTGAACCGCAGATGAATGTATATTTTGTTTACACATCCAAAAGTGTTTTTGGATCTGTTGTTAGCTAGTAGGCTAACTAGCTAGCCGGCGATGTATTTGTGATTTGGCTGGCTAGCTAGCTCAATTTTCTTTCTTCTCAAAGTTGTTTTATGGAGATAGTTAGCTTGTGTGTTACACAAATAGTAGTTAGTTTGTCATTGTCGTGATTGTAGGTTAGCTAACTAACCAGTGGCGTCTACATTGTTAGCTAGCTAGCTAGCTAGTTAGCCTCGACGTTTACAGGATGAGTAACGTTAGCAGTCAAAAACGCCAGCATTTTAAAGGAGCCGAAGTGAGCTGCAGTGTCAAATACTTCTTGTTTGGATTTAACATCATATTTTGGGTAAGTAGCTGACATTTTTGTATTTCACACCTGCATGTAATTATTCTAAACAATAGTTTTTCTAGTGCTGCCCGAAAGAGACAAATTAACCAAACAAGTTAGAACTATGCTTGATCGCCTAGCCCTAAAACTATATTCCGATGTTCTTTATGGAATAAATCCTAAAATACTGTTCAGTAAATTAGTCCCATTAGATAGTGATCATTTCCTGTTATCGATTTGGTGATGCTAGCTACCTTTCTTGACAGTGATCATCTGCCAGGTGAATGTGTCATACGTAACTTATGCATCCCACCATTATGAGTGATTTGTCAATTTGAAACGGTCAATTTTCCAATTTCCTCTCTCTCTCTCTCTCTCTCTCTCTCTCTCTCTCTCTCTCATATATAACTGTTTTATGATCAATCATCCATCTGCTAATATTTGACTCATTGGGCATTATTGGGCCTATTTGTGTGAAGTCTATTGTGTGGTTCCCAGCAGCCCTAATGTGATAGTAATGTAGGACAGCAGAATGCCAACAATAGTAGGTAGTAACTTACACTGTGGGTGGGTGCTCCCCATAGTTCTGATGAATAGCTGTTTGTAGGGTAGGTTTGGGTGTGTATAGGCCTATGTGTGTTGGGCTATTGGAGTCAGACTGCTAGCTAACTGTCTCTGTACTCTACTGCCTTAATGCCTGTCCTATCCGTGCCTGTTAACCTCATACAATAGCCACTCTCACTCTGAGCTAACCTACTCCGCCCATACACACCTCTTAAAGCATGGCTTATAGACAATGAGCTAGTGTACAGTACACAGTAGGCACTGAGTCCATTGTCAGCAACACTGTCATGGTCACACACAAAGAGCTGATAGGCTACTAGCCAGGAACATTATTTCATGTTGCAAGCCTAAGTAGTAATTATACAACTGGTTGTTTGGGTGCTGATTGGGTGATAGCAGGGAGTTATAGCGCCACAATCCCTGAATTCTTCAGGTAAGACCTGTGAACAGTTCTATTAGATTTAATAATTTGCTTCCACTGTCCCACATCCCAGCCAGTCAATTTATTAACCAAATCTCCCATATTAAAATGTGTCTAGATAATATTTCCCCATGCTATTAGACTAGCATTTGGTTTGCAACATTTGGGGTTTGTCTAAACTTTGCAGTCTGCCTCTCTGACCTGTGGAAAATGTTTAGTTTTTTGTGTGATCTCCACCGTGCCATGCAAATATGAACGTGAAGAGGCCGACAGCTTCTCTGATCCAGGCAAATTCGTTTATCAGGATCATTACAATAGATATCCAAATAAATGACAATAGAAACAAAGGTAAACAAACAAAAGTGTACATAGTTTGCTGTCATTTGAGCTGCTTGATGTGATTGTGTGTTAGCTTTAGTTGGCTAGCTAGCAAATGAGCAGTAGTTAGCCTGCATTGTTGCATGCCAAGGATTTGTTTAGCATATCAACAATTGCAAATAGAATGGCTAGAAGGAGCGAACTGCCGATTTGGCTAGCAACTTCAGAATCTTAGAACTAACGACTGGCTTTTCCCCAGACTATTTTGTATGGTGGAAAGATGAAATAAAACAAATGTACTCAATCTAATAAAGATTCTCTGGTCTGATGAAACCAAGATTGAACTCTTTGGCATAAATTTATATTTTTTATTTTACTAGGCAAGTCAGTTAAGAACAAATTCTTATTTTCAATGACGGCCTAGGAACAGTGGGTTAACTGCCTGTTCAGGGGCAGAACGACAGATTTGTACCTTGTCAGCTCGGGGATTCGAACTTGCAACCTTCCGGTTACTAGTCCAACGCTCTAACCACTAGGCTACCCTGCCGCCCCGAATGCCAAGCGTCACGCCTGGAGGAACCTGCCACCATCCCTACGGTGAAGCATGGTGGTGGCAGCATCATGCTGTGGGGATGTTTTTCAGCGGCAGGGACTGGGAGACTAGTCAGGATTGAGGTAAAGATTAACAGAGCAAAATACAGAGAGATCCTTGATTAAAAACCTGCCCCAGAGCACTCAGGACCTCGGATTGGAGCGGAAGTTCATCTTCCAACAGGACAATGACCCTAAGCACACAGCCAAGACAACGCAGGAGTAATTTCGGGACAAGTCTCTGTATGTCCTTCAGTGGCCCAGCCAGAACCCGGACTTGAACCCGATCAAACATCTCTTGAGAGAGATCTGAAAATAGCTGTGCAGCAACGCTCCCCATCCAACCTAGCTTGAGAGGATCTGTAGACATGAATGGAAGAAACTCCCAAATAAAGGTGTGCCAAGCTTGTAGCGTCCTACCCAAGAAGACTTGTAATCGCTGCCATAGGTACTTCAACAAAGTACAGTCACAATTAGTATTTGGTAGCATTGCCTTTAAATTGTTTAACTTGGGTCTAACATTTTGGGTAGCATTCCACAAGCTTCCCACAATAAGTTGGGTGACTTTTGGCCCATTCCGCCTGACAGAACTGAGTCAGGTTGGTAGGCTTCCTTGCTCACACACACTTTCAGTTCTGCCCACACATTTTCAATAGGATTAAGGTCAGGGCTTTGTGATGGCCACTCCAATACCTTGATTTTGTTGTCCTGAAGCCATTTTGCCACAACTTTGGAAATATGCTTGGGGTCATTGTCCATTTGGAAGATGCATTTGCGACCAAGCTTTAACTTGCTGACTGATGTCTTGAGATGTTGCTTCAATATATCCACATAATTTTCCATCCTCATGATGCCATGTATTTTGTGAAGTGCACCAGTCCCTCCTGCAGCAAAGCACCCCCACAGCATGATGTTGCCACCCCCATGCATCACAGTTGGGATGGTGTTCTTCGGCTTGCAAGCCTCCCCGTTTTTCCTCCAAACATAAGGATGGTCATTATGGCTTAACAGCTCTATTTTTGTTTCATTTTTACTGTGGATATAGATACTTTTGTACCTGTTTCCTCCAGCATCTTCACAAGGTCCTTTGCTGTTGTTCTGGGATTGTTTTGCACTTTTCGCACCAAAGTACGTTCATCTCTAGGAGACAGAATGCGTCTCCTTCCTTAGTGGTATGAAGGCTACGTGGTCCCATGGTGTTTATACTTGCGTACTATTGTTTGTACAGATGACCGTGGTACCTTCAGGCATTTAGAAATTTCTCCCAAGGATGAACGAGACTTGTGGAGGTCTACATTTTTTTTCTGCGGTCTTGGCTGATTTCTTTTGATTTTCCCATGATATCAAGCAAAGAGGCACTGAGTTTAAAGGTAGGCATTGAAATAGATCCACAGGTACACGTCCAATTGACTCAAATTATGTCAATTAGCTTATCAGAAGCTTCTAAAGCCATGACATTTTCTGGAATTTTCCAAGCTGTTTAAAGGCACAGTCAACTTAGTGTATGTAAACTTCTGACCCACTGGAATTGTGATACAGTGAATTATAAGTGAAATAATCTGTCTGTAAACAATTGTTGGAAAAATGTCTTGTGTCATGAACAAAGTAGATGTTCTAACCGACTTGCCAAAGCTATAATTTGTTATCAAGAATTTTGTGGAGTGGTTGAAAAACGAGTTTTAATGACTCCAACCTAAGTGTATGTAAAATTCTGACTTCAACTGTATTTGTGTATGTATATATTATATATAAAAAAAAAGGTTTTTACAAATGTTTGCTTATTCATTAAAAATAAACATTTACATAAATGGATCAACAACATTTCAAGGACAAAATGACATGTATTTAAGTATTTTTTTAATTTCAGTGTGGACAGCAACATTAGTAATCTCTAAAAACTATACTTTAAGGAAAATGTTTTTTTAAATATTTTTTACATGTTCAGCTCGCATACTATATTTTACAAGTATCCATTAAGTCTGTAATAGAATAAATGTTGAAAAAACAAATTCAGCTAAAAAGATTTGGTATGCGTCCTTAGATCGTCAAAAGGTTCTGCTAGCTGCACCATTGAGAGCATCTTGATTGGCTGCATCACCGCTTGGTATGGTAACTGCTTGGCATCCAACCGCAATGCGCTACAGAGGGTAATTCGTACGGCCCAGTACATCATTGGGGTCGAACTCCCTGCCATCCAGAACTTCTATACCAGGCGGTGTCAGAGGAAGGCCCAACAAATTGTCAGACTCCAGCCACCCAAGTCATAGACTATTTTCTCTGCTACCGTATGGCAAGCGGTACCGGAGCGCCAAGTCTGGATCCAAATGGCACCTGAACAGCTACAACCTCCAAACCATAAGACTGCTGAACGGTTAATCAAATGGCCACCCAGACTATTTACATTGATCCCCTTTATTATTTATTTCATTATCTTCATTGTTTTGCACTGACTCTACCCACACACTCACTAGACTCTACCCACACGTTCACTAGCCTCTACCCACACGCTCACTAGACTCTACCCACACGCTCACTAGACTCTACCCACACGCTCACTAGACTCTACCCACACGCTCACTAGACTCTACCCACACGTTCACTAGACTCTACCCACACGCTCACTAGCCTCTACCCACACGCTCACTAGACTCTACCCACACGCTCACTAGACTCTACCCACACGCTCACTAGACTCTACCCACATGCTCACTAGCCTCTACCCACACTCTCACTACTCTACGCACACGCTCACTACTCTACGCACACGCTCACTAGACTCTACGCACACGCTCACTAGACTCTACCCACATGCTCACTACTCTACCCACACGCTCACTAGACTCTACCCACACGCTCACTAGACTCTACCCACACGCTCACTAGACTCTACTCACTCTCTACCCACACGCTCACTAGACTCTACCCACACGCTCACTAGACTCTACCCACACGCTCACTAGACTCTACCCACACTCTCACTAGACTCTACCCACACGCTCACTAGACTCTACCCACACGCTCACTAGACTCTGCCCACACGCTCACTAGACTCTACCCACACGCTCACTAGACTCTACCCACACGCTCACTAGACTCTACCCACACGCTCACTAGACTCTACCCACACGCTCACTAGACTCTACCCACACGCTCACTAGACTCTACCCACACGCTCACTAGACTCTACCCACACGCTCACTAGACTCTACCCACACGCTCACTAGACTCTACCCACACGCTCACTAGACTCTACTAGACTCTACCCACACGCTCACTAGACTCTACCCACACGCTCACTAGACTCTACCCACACGCTCACTAGACTCTACCCACACGCTCACTAGACTCTACCTCACACTCTACCCACACGCTCACTAGACTCTACCCACACGCTCACTAGACTCTACCCACACGCCCTACCCACACGCTCACTAGACTCTACCCACACGCTCACTAGACTCTACCCACACGCTCACTAGACTCTACCCACACGCTCACTAGACTCTACCCACACGCTCACTAGACTCTACCCACACGCTCACTTCTACCCACACGCTCACTAGACCCTACCCACACGCTCACTAGACTCTACGACTAGACTCTACCCACACGCTCACTAGCCTCTACCCACACGCTCACTAGACTCTACCCACACATTCACTAGACCCTACCCACACGCTCACTAGACTCTACGCCACTAGCCTCTACCCACACGCTCACTAGACTCTACCCACACGCTCACTAGACTCTACCCACACGCTCACTAGACTCTACCCACACGCTCACTAGACTCTACCCACACGCTCACTAGACTCTACCCACACGCTCACTAGACCCTACCCACACGCTCACTAGACTCTACGCTCACTAGACTCTACCCACACGCTCACTAGCCTCTACCCACACGCTCACTAGACTCTACCCACACGTTCACTAGACCCTACCCACACGCTCACTAGACTCTACGCTCACTAGCCTCTACCCACACGCTCACTAGACTCTACCCACACGCTCACTAGACTCTACCCACATGCTCACTAGACTCTACCCACATGCTCACTAGACTCTACCCACACGCTCACTAGACTCTACCCACACGCTCACTAGACTCTACCCACACGCTCACTAGACTCTACCCACACGCTCACTAGACTCTACCCACACGCTCACTAGACTCTACCCACACGCTCACTAGCCTCTACCCACACGCTCACTAGACTCTACCCACACGCTCACTACTCTACGCACACGCTCACTAGACTCTACGCACACGCTCACTAGACTCTACCCACACGCTCACTACTCTACGCACACGCTCACTAGACTCTACCCACACGCTCACTAGACTCTACCCACACGCTCACTAGACTCTACCCACACGCTCACTAGACTCTACCCACACGCTCACTAGACTCTACCCACACGCTCACTAGACTCTACCCACACGCTCACTAGACTCTACCCACACGCTCACTAGACTCTACCCACACGCTCACTAGACTCTACCCACACGCTCACTAGACTCTACCCACACTCTCACTAGACTCTACCCACACGCTCACTAGACTCTACCCACACGCTCACTAGACTACCCACACGCTCACTAGACTCTACCCACACGCTCACTAGACTCTACCAACACGCTCACTAGACTCTACCCACACGCTCACTAGACTCTACCCACACGCTCACTACTCTACACACACGCTCACTAGACGCCACCCACACGCTCACTAGACTCCACCCACACGCTCACTAGACTCCACCCACACGCTCACTAGACTCTACCCACACGCTCACTAGACTCTACCCACACGCTCACTAGACTCTACCCACACGCTCACTAGACTCTACCCACACGCTCACTAGACTCTACCCACACGCTCACTAGACTCTACCCACACGCTCACTAGACTCTACCCACACGCTCACTAGACTCTACCCACACGCTCACTAGACTCTACCCACACGCTCACTAGACTCTACCCACACGCTCACTAGACTCTACCCACACGCTCACTAGACTCTACCCACATGCTCACTAGACTCTACCCACATGCTCACTAGACTCTACCCACACGCTCACTAGACTCTACCCACACGCTCACTAGACTCTACCCACACGCTCACTAGACTCTACCCACACGCTCACTAGACTCTACCCACACGCTCACTAGACTCTACCCACACGCTCACTAGCCTCTACCCACACGCTCACTAGACTCTACCCACACGCTCACTACTCTACGCACACGCTCACTAGACTCTACGCACACGCTCACTAGACTCTACCCACACGCTCACTACTCTACGCACACGCTCACTAGACTCTACCCACACGCTCACTAGACTCTACCCACACGCTCACTAGACTCTACCCACACGCTCACTAGACTCTACCCACACGCTCACTAGACTCTACCCACACGCTCACTAGACTCTACCCACACGCTCACTAGACTCTACCCACACGCTCACTAGACTCTACCCACACGCTCACTAGACTCTACCCACACGCTCACTAGACTCTACCCACACGCTCACTAGACTCTACCCACACGCTCACTAGACTCTACCCACACGCTCACTAGACTCTACCCACACGCTCACTAGACTCTACCCACACGCTCACTAGACTACCCACACGCTCACTAGACTCTACCCACACGCTCACTAGACTCTACCAACACGCTCACTAGACTCTACCCACACGCTCACTAGACTCTACCCACACGCTCACTACTCTACACACACGCTCACTAGACTCCACCCACACGCTCACTAGACTCCACCCACACGCTCACTAGACTCCACCCACACGCTCACTAGACTCTACCCACACGCTCACTAGACTCTACCCACACGCTCACTAGACTCTACCCACACGCTCACTAGACTCTACCCACACGCTCACTAGACTCTACCCACACGCTCACTAGACTCTACCCACACGCTCACTAGACTCTACCCACACGCTCACTAGACTCTACCCACACGCTCACTAGACTCTACCCACACGCTCACTAGACTCTACCCACACGCTCACTAGACTCTACCCACACGCTCACTAGACTCTACCCACACGCTCACTAGACTCTACCCACACGCTCACTAGACTCTACCCACACGCTCACTAGACTCTACCCACACGCTCACTAGACTCTACCCACACGCTCACTAGACTCTACCCACACGCTCACTAGACTCTACCCACACGCTCACTAGACTCTACCCACACGCTCACTAGACTCTACCCACACGCTCACTAGACTCTACCCACACGCTCACTAGACTCTACCCACACGCTCACTAGACTCTACCCACACGCTCACTAGACTCTACCCACACGCTCACTAGACTCTACCCACACGCTCACTAGACTCTACCCACACTCTCACTAGACTCTACCCACACGCTCACTAGACTCTACCCACACGCTCACTAGACTACCCACACGCTCACTAGACTCTACCCACACGCTCACTAGACTCTACCCACACGCTCACTAGACTCTACCCACACGCTCACTAGACTCTACACACACGCTCACTAGACTCCACCCACACGCTCACTAGACTCCACCCACACGCTCACTAGACTCCACCCACACGCTCACTAGACTCCACCCACACGCTCACTAGACTCCACCCACACGCTCACTAGACTCCACCCACACGCTCACTAGACTCTACCCACACGCTCACTAGACTCTACCCACACGCTCACTAGACTCTATCCACACGCTCACTAGACCCTACCCACACGCTCACTAGACTCTACGCTCACTAGACTCTACCCACACGCTCACTAGCCTCTACCCACACGCTCACTAGACTCTACCCACACATTCACTAGACCCTACCCACACGCTCACTAGACTCTACGCTCACTAGCCTCTACCCACACGCTCACTAGACTCTACCCACACGCTCACTAGACTCTACCCACACGCTCACTAGACTCTACCCACACGCTCACTAGACTCTACCCACACGCTCACTAGACTCTACCCACACGCTCACTAGACTCTACCCACACGCTCACTAGACTCTACCCACACTCTCACTAGACTCTACCCACACGCTCACTAGACTCTACCCACACGCTCACTAGACTACCCACACGCTCACTAGACTCTACCCACACGCTCACTACCCACACGCTCTACCCACACGCTCACTAGACTCTACACACACGCTCACTAGACTCCACCCACACGCTCACTAGACTCCACCCACACGCTCACTAGACTCCACCCACACGCTCACTAGACTCCACCCACACGCTCACTAGACTCCACCCACACGCTCACTAGACTCTACCCACACGCTCACTAGACTCTACCCACACGCTCACTAGACTCTACCCACACGCTCACTAGACCCTACCCACACGCTCACTAGACTCTACGCTCACTAGACTCTACCCACACGCTCACTAGCCTCTACCCACACGCTCACTAGACTCTACCCACACATTCACTAGACCCTACCCACACGCTCACTAGACTCTACGCTCACTAGCCTCTACCCACACGCTCACTAGACTCTACCCACACGCTCACTAGACTCTACCCACACGCTCACTAGACTCTACCCACACGCTCACTAGACTCTACCCACACGCTCACTAGACTCTACCCACACGCTCACTACTCTACACACACGCTCACTAGACTCTACCCACACTCTCACTAGACTCTACCCACACGCTCACTAGACTACCCACACGCTCACTAGACTCTACCCACACTCTCAGTAGACTCTACCCACACGCTCACTAGACTCTACCCACACGCTCACTAGACTCTACCCACACGCTCACTAGACTCTACCCACACGCTCACTAGACCCTACCCACACGCTCACTAGACTCTACGCTCACTAGACTCTACCCACACGCTCACTAGCCTCTACCCACACGCTCACTAGACTCTACCCACACGTTCACTAGACCCTACCCACACGCTCACTAGACTCTACGCTCACTAGCCTCTACCCACACGCTCACTAGACTCTACCCACACGCTCACTAGACTCTACCCACATGCTCACTAGACTCTACCCACACGCTCACTAGACTCTACCCACACGCTCACTAGACTCTACCCACACGCTCACTAGACTCTACCCACACGCTCACTAGACTCTACCCACACGCTCACTAGACTCTACCCACACGCTCACTAGACTCTACCCACACGCTCACTAGCCTCTACCCACACGCTCACTAGACTCTACCCACACGCTCACTACTCTACGCACACGCTCACTAGACTCTACGCACACGCTCACTAGACTCTACCCACACGCTCACTACTCTACGCACACGCTCACTAGACTCTACCCACACGCTCACTAGACTCTACCCACACGCTCACTAGACTCTACCCACACGCTCACTAGACTCTACCCACACGCTCACTAGACTCTACCCACACGCTCACTAGACTCTACCCACACGCTCACTAGACTCTACCCACACGCTCACTAGACTACCCACACGCTCACTAGACTCTACCCACACGCTCACTAGACTCTACCCACACGCTCACTAGACTCTACCCACACGCTCACTAGACTCTACCCACACGCTCACTAGACTCTACCCACACGCTCACTAGACTCTACCCACACTCTCACTAGACTCTACCCACACGCTCACTAGACTCTACCCACACGCTCACTAGACTACCCACACGCTCACTAGACTCTACCCACACGCTCACTAGACTCTACCAACACGCTCACTAGACTCTACCCACACGCTCACTAGACTCTACCCACACGCTCACTACTCTACACACACGCTCACTAGACTCTACCCACACGCTCACTAGACTCCACCCACACGCTCACTAGACTCCACCCACACGCTCACTAGACTCTACCCACACGCTCACTAGACTCTACCCACACGCTCACTAGACTCTACCCACACGCTCACTAGACTCTACCCACACGCTCACTAGACTCTACCCACACGCTCACTAGACTCTACCCACACGCTCACTAGACTCTACCCACACGCTCACTAGACTCTACCCACACGCTCACTAGACTCTACCCACACGCTCACTAGACTCTACCCACACGCTCACTAGACTCTACCCACACGCTCACTAGACTCTACCCACACGCTCACTAGACTCTACCCACACGCTCACTAGACTCTACCCACACGCTCACTAGACTCTACCCACACGCTCACTAGACTCTACCCACACGCTCACTAGACTCTACCCACACGCTCACTAGACTCTACCCACACGCTCACTAGACTCTACCCACACGCTCACTAGACTCTACCCACACTCACACTAGACTCTACCCACACGCTCACTAGACTCTACCCACACGCTCACTAGACTCTACCCACACGCTCACTAGACTCTACCCACACGCTCACTAGACTCTACCCACACGCTCACTAGACTCTACCCACACGCTCACTAGACTCTACCCACACGCTCACTAGACTCTACCCACACGCTCACTAGACTCTACCCACACTCTCACTAGACTCTACCCACACGCTCACTAGACTCTACCCACACGCTCACTAGACTACCCACACGCTCACTAGACTCTACCCACACGCTCACTAGACTCTACCCACACGCTCACTAGACTCTACCCACACGCTCACTAGACTCTACACACACGCTCACTAGACTCCACCCACACGCTCACTAGACTCCACCCACACGCTCACTAGACTCCACCCACACGCTCACTAGACTCTACCCACACTCTCACTAGACTCTACCCACACGCTCACTAGACTCTACCCACACGCTCACTAGACTACCCACACGCTCACTAGACTCTACCCACACGCTCACTAGACTCTACCAACACGCTCACTAGACTCTACCCACACGCTCACTAGACTCTACCCACACGCTCACTACTCTACACACACGCTCACTAGACTCTACCCACACGCTCACTAGACTCTACCCACACGCTCACTACTCTACACACACGCTCACTAGACGCTACCCACACGCTCACTAGACTCCACCCACACGCTCACTAGACTCCACCCACACGCTCACTAGACTCTACCCACACGCTCACTAGACTCTACCCACACGCTCACTAGACTCTACCCACACGCTCACTAGACTCTACCCAGACTCTACCCACACGCTCACTAGACTCTACCCACACGCTCACTAGACTCTACCCACACGCTCACTAGACTCTACCCACACGCTCACTAGACTCTACCCACACGCTCACTAGACTCTACCCACACGCTCACTAGACTCTACCCACACGCTCACTAGACTCTACCCACACGCTCACTAGACTCTACCCACACGCTCACTAGACTCTACCCACACGCTCACTAGACTCTACCCACACGCTCACTAGACTCTACCCACACGCTCACTAGACTCTACCCACACGCTCACTAGACTCTACCCACACGCTCACTAGACTCTACCCACACTCTCACTAGACTCTACCCACACGCTCACTAGACTCTACCCACACGCTCACTAGACTCTACCCACACGCTCACTAGACTCTACCCACACGCTCACTAGACTCTACCCACACGCTCACTAGACTCTACCCACACGCTCACTAGACTCTACCCACACGCTCACTAGACTCTACCCACACGCTCACTAGACTCTACCCACACGCTCACTAGACTCTACCCACACTCTCACTAGACTCTACCCACACGCTCACTAGACTCTACCCACACGCTCACTAGACTACCCACACGCTCACTAGACTCTACCCACACGCTCACTAGACTCTACCCACACGCTCACTAGACTCTACCCACACGCTCACTAGACTCTACACACACGCTCACTAGACTCCACCCACACGCTCACTAGACTCCACCCACACGCTCACTAGACTCCACCCACACGCTCACTAGACTCCACCCACACGCTCACTAGACTCCACCCACACGCTCACTAGACTCCACCCACACGCTCACTAGACTCTACCCACACGCTCACTAGACTCTACCCACACTCTCACTAGACTCTACCCACACGCTCACTAGACTCTACCCACACGCTCACTAGACTCTACCCACACGCTCACTAGACTCTACCCACACGCTCACTAGACTCTACCCACACGCTCACTAGACTCTACCCACACGCTCACTAGACTCTACCCACACGCTCACTAGACTCTACCCACACGCTCACTAGACTCTACCCACACTCTCACTAGACTCTACCCACACGCTCACTAGACTCTACCCACACGCTCACTAGACTACCCACACGCTCACTAGACTCTACCCACACGCTCACTAGACTCTACCCACACGCTCACTAGACTCTACCCACACGCTCACTAGACTCTACACACACGCTCACTAGACTCCACCCACACGCTCACTAGACTCCACCCACACGCTCACTAGACTCAACCCACACGCTCACTAGACTCCACCCACACGCTCACTAGACTCCACCCACACGCTCACTAGACTCCACCCACACGCTCACTAGACTCTACCCACACGCTCACTAGACTCTACCCACACGCTCACTAGACTCTACCCACACGCTCACTAGACCCTACCCACACGCTCACTAGACTCTACGCTCACTAGACTCTACCCACACGCTCACTAGCCTCTACCCACACGCTCACTAGACTCTACCCACACATTCACTAGACCCTACCCACACGCTCACTAGACTCTACGCTCACTAGCCTCTACCCACACGCTCACTAGACTCTACCCACACGCTCACTAGACTCTACCCACACGCTCACTAGACTCTACCCACACGCTCACTAGACTCTACCCACACGCTCACTAGACTCTACCCACACGCTCACTAGACTCTACCCACACGCTCACTAGACTCTACCCACACTCTCACTAGACTCTACCCACACACTCACTAGACTCTACCCACACGCTCACTAGACTACCCACACGCTCACTAGACTCTACCCACACGCTCACTAGACTCTACCCACACGCTCACTAGACCCTACCCACACGCTCACTAGACTCTACGCTCACTAGACTCTACCCACACGCTCACTAGCCTCTACCCACACGCTCACTAGACTCTACCCACACATTCACTAGACCCTACCCACACGCTCACTAGACTCTACGCTCACTAGCCTCTACCCACACGCTCACTAGACTCTACCCACACGCTCACTAGACTCTACCCACACGCTCACTAGACTCTACCCACACGCTCACTAGACTCTACCCACACGCTCACTAGACTCTACCCACACGCTCACTACTCTACACACACGCTCACTAGACTCTACCCACACTCTCACTAGACTCTACCCACACGCTCACTAGACTACCCACACGCTCACTAGACTCTACCCACACTCTCAGTAGACTCTACCCACACGCTCACTAGACTCTACCCACACGCTCACTAGACTCTACCCACACGCTCACTAGACTCTACCCACACGCTCACTAGACCCTACCCACACGCTCACTAGACTCTACGCTCACTAGACTCTACCCACACGCTCACTAGCCTCTACCCACACGCTCACTAGACTCTACCCACACGTTCACTAGACCCTACCCACACGCTCACTAGACTCTACGCTCACTAGCCTCTACCCACACGCTCACTAGACTCTACCCACACGCTCACTAGACTCTACCCACATGCTCACTAGACTCTACCCACACGCTCACTAGACTCTACCCACACGCTCACTAGACTCTACCCACACGCTCACTAGACTCTACCCACACGCTCACTAGACTCTACCCACACGCTCACTAGACTCTACCCACACGCTCACTAGACTCTACCCACACGCTCACTAGCCTCTACCCACACGCTCACTAGACTCTACCCACACGCTCACTACTCTACGCACACGCTCACTAGACTCTACGCACACGCTCACTAGACTCTACCCACACGCTCACTAGTCTAAGCACACGCTCACTAGACTCTACCCACACGCTCACTAGACTCTACCCACACGCTCACTAGACTCTACCCACACGCTCACTAGACTCTACCCACACGCTCACTAGACTCTACCCACACGCTCACTAGACTCTACCCACACGCTCACTAGACTCTACCCACACGCTCACTAGACTCTACCCACACGCTCACTAGACTCTACCCACACGCTCACTAGACTCTACCCACACGCTCACTAGACTCTACCCACACGCTCACTAGACTCTACCCACACTCTCACTAGACTCTACCCACACGCTCACTAGACTCTACCCACACGCTCACTAGACTACCCACACGCTCACTAGACTCTACCCACACGCTCACTAGACTCTACCAACACGCTCACTAGACTCTACCCACACGCTCACTAGACTCTACCCACACGCTCACTACTCTACACACACGCTCACTAGACTCTACCCACACGCTCACTAGACTCCACCCACACGCTCACTAGACTCCACCCACACGCTCACTAGACTCTACCCACACGCTCACTAGACTCTACCCACACGCTCACTAGACTCTACCCACACGCTCACTAGACTCTACCCACACGCTCACTAGACTCTACCCACACGCTCACTAGACTCTACCCACACGCTCACTAGACTCTACCCACACGCTCACTAGACTCTACCCACACGCTCACTAGACTCTACCCACACGCTCACTAGACTCTACCCACACGCTCACTAGACTCTACCCACACGCTCACTAGACTCTACCCACACGCTCACTAGACTCTACCCACACGCTCACTAGACTCTACCCACACGCTCACTAGACTCTACCCACACGCTCACTAGACTCTACCCACACTCTCACTAGACTCTACCCACACGCTCACTAGACTCTACCCACACGCTCACTAGACTCTACCCACACGCTCACTAGACTCTACCCACACGCTCACTAGACTCTACCCACACGCTCACTAGACTCTACCCACACGCTCACTAGACTCTACCCACACTCTCACTAGACTCTACCCACACGCTCACTAGACTCTACCCACACGCTCACTAGACTACCCACACGCTCACTAGACTCTACCCACACGCTCACTAGACTCTACCCACACGCTCACTAGACTCTACCCACACGCTCACTAGACTCTACACACACGCTCACTAGACTCCACCCACACGCTCACTAGACTCCACCCACACGCTCACTAGACTCCACCCACACGCTCACTAGACTCCACCCACACGCTCACTAGACTCCACCCACACGCTCACTAGACTCCACCCACACGCTCACTAGACTCCACCCACACGCTCACTAGACTCCACCCACACGCTCACTAGACTCCACCCACACGCTCACTAGACTCTACCCACACGCTCACTAGACTCTACCCACACGCTCACTAGACTCTACCCACACGCTCACTAGACTCTACCCACACGCTCACTAGACTCTACCCACACGCTCACTAGACTCTACCCACACGCTCACTAGACTCTACCCACACGCTCACTAGACTCTACCCACACGCTCACTAGACTCTACCCACACGCTCACTAGACTCTACCCACACGCTCACTAGACTCTACCCACACGCTCACTAGACTCTACCCACACGCTCACTAGACTCTACCCACACGCTCACTAGACTCTACCCACACGCTCACTAGACTCTACCCACACGCTCACTAGACTCTACCCACACGCTCACTAGACTCTACCCACACGCTCACTAGACTCTACCCACACGCTCACTAGACTCTACGCTCACTAGACTCTACCCACACGCTCACTAGACTCTACGCTCACTAGACTCTACCCACACGCTCACTAGACTCTACGCTCACTAGACTCTACCCACACGCTCACTAGACTCTACGCTCACTAGACTCTACCCACACGCTCACTAGACTCTACGCTCACTAGACTCTACCCACACGCTCACTAGACTCTACGCTCACTAGACTCTACACTCACTAGACTCTACACTCACTAGACTCTACCCACACGCTCACTAGACTCTACACTCACTAGACTCTACACTCACTAGACTCTACACTCACTAGACTCTACACTCACTAGACTCTACACTCACTAGACTCTACACTCACTAGACTCTACACTCACTAGACTCTACACTCACTAGACTCTACACTCACTAGACTCTACCCACACTAGACTCTACACTCACTAGACTCCACCCACACTAGACTCCACCCACACTAGACTCTACACTCACTAGACTCTACACTCACTAGACTCTACACTCACTAGACTCTACACTCACTAGACTCTACACTCACTAGACTCTACACTCACTAGACTCTACACTCACTAGACTCTACACTCACTAGACTCTACACTCACTAGACTCTACATTCACTAGACTCTACCCACACTAGACTCTACACTCACTAGACTCCACCCACACTAGACTCTACACTCACTAGACTCTACACTCACTAGACTCTACACTCACTAGACTCTACACTCACTAGACTCTACACTCACTAGACTCTACACTCACTAGACTCTACACTCACTAGACTCTACACTCACTAGACTCTACACTCACTAGACTCTACACTCACTAGACTCTACACTCACTAGACTCTACACTCACTAGACTCCACCCACACTAGACTCCACCCACACTAGACTCTACACTCACTAGACTCTACACTCACTAGACTCTACACTCACTAGACTCTACACTCACTAGACTCTACACTCACTAGACTCTACACTCACTAGACTCTACCCACACGCTCACTAGACTCTACACTCACTAGACTCTACACTCACTAGACTCTACACTCACTAGACTCTACACTCACTAGACTCTACACTCACTAGACTCTACACTCACTAGACTCTACACTCACTAGACTCTACACTCACTAGACTCTACCCACACTAGACTCTACACTCACTAGACTCCACCCACACTAGACTCTACACTCACTAGACTCTACACTCACTAGACTCTACACTCACTAGACTCTACACTCACTAGACTCTACACTCACTAGACTCTACACTCACTAGACTCTACACTCACTAGACTCTACACTCACTAGACTCTACACTCACTAGACTCTACACTCACTAGACTCTACACTCACTAGACTCTACACTCACTAGACTCTACACTCACTAGACTCTACACTCACTAGACTCTACACTCACTAGACTCTACACTCACTAGACTCTACACTCACTAGACTCTACCCTCACTAGACTCTACCCACACTAGACTCTACACTCACTAGACTCTACACTCACTAGACTCTACACTCACTAGACTCTACACTCACTAGACTCTACACTCACTAGACTCTACACTCACTAGACTCTACACTCACTAGACTCTACACTCACTAGACTCTACACTCACTAGACTCTACACTCACTAGACTCTACACTCACTAGACTCTACACTCACTAGACTCTACCCACACGCCCACTAGACTCTACACTCACTAGACTCTACACTCACTAGACTCTACCCACATGCCCACTAGACTCTACACTCACTAGACTCTACCCACACTAGACTCTACACTCACTAGACTCCACCCACACTAGACTCTACACTCACTAGACTCTACACTCACTAGACTCTACACTCACTAGACTCTACACTCACTAGACTCTACACTCACTAGACTCTACACTCACTAGACTCTACACTCACTAGACTCTACACTCACTAGACTCTACACTCACTAGACTCTACCCACACGCCCACTAGACTCTACACTCACTAGACTCTACACTCACTAGACTCTACACTCACTAGACTCTACACTCACTAGACTCTACACTCACTAGACTCTACACTCACTAGACTCTACACTCACTAGACTCTACACTCACTAGACTCTACCCACACGCCCACTAGACTCTACACTCACTAGACTCTACACTCACTAGACTCTACCCACACGCCCACTAGACTCTACACTCACTAGACTCTACCCACACTAGACTCTACACTCACTAGACTCCACCCACACTAGACTCTACACTCACTAGACTCTACACTCACTAGACTCTACACTCACTAGACTCTACACTCACTAGACTCTACACTCACTAGACTCTACACTCACTAGACTCTACACTAGACTCTACACTCACTAGACTCTACACTCACTAGACTCTACACTCACTAGACTCTACACTCACTAGACTCTACCCACACGCCCACTAGACTCTACACTCACTAGACTCTACACTCACTAGACTCTACACTCACTAGACTCTACACTCACTAGACTCTACACTCACTAGACTCTACCCACACGCCCACTAGACTCTACACTCACTAGACTCTACACTCACTAGACTCTACCCACACACTCACTAGACTCTACACACACTAGACTCCACCCACACACTCACTAGACTCTACACTCACTAGACTCTACCCACGCGCTCACTAGACTCTACACTCACTAGACTCTACACTCACTAGACTCTACACTCACTAGACTCTACCCACACCAGTAGACTGACATTCCAACACCAGTGGAGTCTGCTAAGGGAAGGACGGTTCATAATAATGTCTGGAATGGCGTCAAATCCATGGAAACCATATTTTTTTAATGCATTTCATACCATTCCCCTAATTCCTCTCCAGCCATTACCACGAGCCCATCCTCCCCAAGTAAGGTGCCACCAACCTCCTGTGACACACACACACACACACACACATGTATTTCGACGACACACACACTCACACATAGACAGTCTTTCATACACTGCTGCTACTCTTTTTATTGTCTGTCCTGATTGCCTAGTCACTTACCCCTTCCCACATGTACCTCAACTACCTCGTACCCCTGAACATTGACTAGGTACTGGTCCTCCCTGTATATAGCCATGTTATTACCTGGTACTCCCTGTATATAGCCATGTTATTACCTGGTCCTCCCTGTATATAGCCATGTTATTACCTGGTACTCCCTGTATATAGCCATGTTATTACCTGGTACTCCCTGTATATAGCCATGTTATTACCTGGTACTCCCTGTATATAACCATGTTACTACCTGGTACTCCCTGTATATAACCATGTTACTACCTGGTACTCCCTGTATATAACCATGTTATTACCTGGTACTCCCTGTATATAATCATGTTATTACCTGGTACTCCCTGTATATAACCATGTTATTACCTGGTACTCACTGTATATAACCATGTTATTACCTGGTACTCCCTGTATATAGCCATGTTATTACCTGGTACTCCCTGTATATAACCATGTTATTACCTGGTACTCCCTGTATATAACCATGTTATTACCTGGTACTCCCTGTATATAACCATGTTATTACCTGGTACTCCCTGTATATAACCATGTTATTACCTGGTACTCCCTGTATATAACCATGTTATTACCTGGTACTCCCTGTATATAACCATGTTATTACCTGGTACTCACTGTATATAACCATGTTATTACCTGGTACTCCCTGTATATAGCCATGTTATTACCTGGTACTCACTGTATATAACCATGTTATTACCTGGTACTCCCTGTATATAACCATGTTATTACCTGGTACTCCCTGTATATAGTTCTGTGTGGCTCAGTCGGTAGAGCATGGCGCTTGCAACGCCAAGCGTCGTGGGTTCGATTCCCGCTAGGGCCACCCATATGTAAAAGTAGTGGCCCCAGCCGACTTGTAAGTCGCTTTGGACAAAAGCGTCTGCTAAATGGGATATATTATTATTATTATTATATAGCCATGTTATTACCTGGTACTCCCTGTATATAACCATGTTATTACCTGGTACTCCCTGTATATAACCATGTTATTACCTGGTACTCCCTGTATATAACCATGTTATTACCTGGTACTCCCTGTATATAACCATGTTATTACCTGGTACTCCCTGTATATAACCATGTTATTACCTGGTACTTCCTGTATATAACCATGTTACTACCTGTTACTCCCTGTATATAACCATGTTATTACCTGGTACTTCCTGTATATAGCCATGTTATTACCTGTTACTCCCTTTTTTATAACCATGTTATTACCTGGTACTTCCTGTATATAACCATGTTATTACCTGATACTCCCTGTATATAGCCATGTTACTACCTGTTACTCCCTGTATATAACCATGTTATTACCTGGTACTTCCTGTATATAACCATGTTATTACCTCCCTGTATATAACCATGTTATTATCTGGTACTTCCTGTTTATAACCATGTTATTACCTGGTACTTCCTGTATATAACCATGTTATTACCTCCCTGTATATAACCATGTTATTACCTGGTACTCCCTGTATATAGCCATGTCATTTTTATACTATTACCTTTTAACTCAGAAAAGAATGTACATTCTTTTCAACTCTGCTTTGTTGGGACATAAGTTAGCATTTCACTGTGGAGGCTCCACCTGTTGCAATCGGCGCATGTGACCCTAACCCTAACCCTGACCCTAACCCTAACCCCAATACTATTTGATTTGAACTGTGTGTGCGTTGCTTCAGGGGTGCATTCATTCCTCCGATTTTTATTGCAAATATTTCTTAAACAGAAGGAGACGGGACATCTTTGACTATGTCCAATAGAAACTCCTTTTGTAGTCTAGGTTGTAGCAACCTATCATTTAGTATCCTAAACTTTTCAATGTTACATTGAACTGGGTGAATGGAATATGAACGACAGTCATCCAATATGCTGCTAGGCTAACTGCTCGACCTATAAGGAAGTAGGCGAGCTAACTTGAGACCTACTAGGCCTCCAGATTTCTTTCTAATGGTCATTTTGGCTAGTTGTTGACTTCCAGAAATAACACCTACCTGTCTAGCTCAGCGATTCTCAGCTGGTGGGTCGCGTTTTTTTAAGTAAAAACATAACATTTGTTTGAATGATGAAGTTGGTGTGTATAATTGTTAATTTACGATTAAATGATTTACAATCTCTGAACAAATTGTCTTCAAACAGAACTATCGGCAAGGGCATTTTGGTAGATTTATTTTTTTGGGTCTCAAGTGAGTTTAATATTCTTCGTCAAGAATATGGGCAACATTTTATTATTGACAATGAAAGAGGTGAGAATGTTTTTCCCTTGTTGTTATGTAATTGCTACATTTACTATCAATGTAGCGTAAATATAAAGCGTTTTCTCCAGATTGTATTTTAGGTGCCGAGGATAAACCAGTTAAGAACCACAAATCTAGCTTGTAAACATAATTAGCTGACTGTCTCTTATCCACGTCGTAATTAATCACGTTTTTCACTCCACTTCTCAGATGTTCTGCGAACCTTACAGGGTTGTAATTACCAGATGGTTAAGAAGATGGAGGCTCAGAGTTTCTGAGCAGCCTGAATGTTATCTGCATGAACCTTATGGCCTCTACTGTATCATTACACAACTCTGTACATATCAGGTCTCTAACATTACACAACTCTGTACATATCAGGTCTCTAACATTACACAACTCTGTACATATCAGGTCTCTAACATTACACAACTCTGTAAATATCAGGTGTCTACTATAACATTATACAACTCTGTAAATATCAGGTGTCTACTATAACATTATACAACTCTATAAATATCAGGTCTCCACTATAACATTATACAACTCTGTAAATATCAGGTGTCTACTATAACATTATACAACTCTGTAAATATCAGGTCTCCACTATAACATTATACAACTCTGTAAATATCAGGTCTCCACTATAACATTATACAACTCTGTAAATATCAGGTCTCCACTATAACATTATACAACTCTGTAAATATCAGGTCTCCACTATAACATTATACAACTCTGTAAATATCAGGTCTCCACTATAACATTATACAACTCTGTAAATATCAGGTCTCCACTATAACATTATACAACTCTGTACATATCAGGTCTCCACTATAACATTATACAACTCTGTACATATCAGGTCTCCACTATAACATTAAACAACTCTGTAAATATCAGGTGTCCACTATAACATTATACAACTCTGTAAATATCAGGTGTCTACTATAACATTATACAACTCTGTAAATATCAGGTCTCCACTATAACATTATACAACTCTGTAAATATCAGGTCTCCACTATAACATTATACAACTCTGTAAATATCAGGTCTCCACTATAACATTATACAACTCTGTAAATATCAGGTCTCTACTATAACATTATACAACTCTGGGGCGGCAGGGTAGCCTAGTGGTTAGAGCAAGTTCGAATCTCCGAGCTGGTACAAATCTGTCGTTCTGCCCCTGAACAGGCAGTTAACCCACTGTTCCTAGGCCGTCATTGAAAATAAGAATTTGTTCTTAACTGACTTGCCTAAAATAAAGGTAAAAAAATATCAGGTCTCTACTATAACATTATACAACTCTGTAAATATCTTAATGTAGTCTAGTCCCTGGGAAAGGCAGTTGTGTGGTTTGTTGCAACCCAGATAACACATCCAGTCGTTTGATAGGCCCTACGTTGATTACACAGTATGAGATGTGGTGAATTGGGAATGTGTGAATCTTTTTGTGTGTGTGTGTGTGTGTGTGTCGTATCATCAGCAGAGTATATAACCAATGAAAGTGGTTGGCTTTGAAAGGTCATTCATTCATCTGTTGATGAAAGTGTCTAGTATGTAGGCCCTTCCCTAGTTTATTTAAAGCACTGAGATGAGCATGGGACTGGTTGTGTAGCCTAGGGTTAAGGTTGGGTAAACTGAGGTTAACACACACTCATACTCTGGAGAGATGGGGGGAGAGGTGGAGAGATGGGGGGGAGAGGTGGAGAGATGGGGGGAGAGGTGGAGAGATGGGGGAGGGAGGGTGGAGAGATGGGGGGGAGAGGTGGAGAGATGGGGGGGGGGGGGTGGAGAGATGGGGGGGGAGAGGTGGAGAGATGGGGGGAGAGGTGGAGAGATGGGGGGGGGAGGTGGAGAGATGGGGGAGGGAGGGTGGAGAGATGGGGGGAGAGGTGGAGAGATGGGGGGGGAGAGGTGGAGGTGGGGAGAGATGGATGGAGGGTGAGAGAGAGAGAGATGGAGGGAGAGGTGGAGGTGGGGAGAGAGAGGTGGAGATGGGGAGAGATGGATGGAGGGGGAGAGAGAGAGAGGGAGATGGAGAGAGCGCGAGAGGGAGATGGAGAGAGCGCGAGAGGGAGAGAGAGAGAGAGCAGTTGAGTGAGCGTTTCCATCTCGCTAATCTCACTGGATTAGTTCCAACTAATACCTCACCTGGACTCACTCTGGTGTACTACCCAGTAAAGGTCGACCGATTCTGATTTTTCAGCACCGATACAGATTATTGGAGGACCAAAAAAGGCGATACCGATTAATCTGCCAATTTTTTTAAATTTAATATTATTATTTTTTTAATTATTTGTAATAATGACAATTACAACAATACTGAATGAACACTTATTTTAACTTAAATATAATACATCAATAAAAATCAATTTAGCCTCAAATAAATAATGAAACATGTTCAATTAGGTTTAAATAATGCAAAAACAAAGTGTTGGAGAAGTAAAAGTGCAATATGTGCCATGTAAGAAAGCTAACGTTTCAGTTCCTTGCTCAGGACATGAGAACATATGAAAGTTGGTGGTTCCTTTTAACATGAGACTTCAATATTCCCAGGTAAGAAGTTTTAGGTTGTAGTTAATATAGTATTTATAGGACTACTCTATATCATTTGTATTTCATATACCTTTGACTATTGGATGTTCTTATAGGCACTTTAGTATTGCCAGTGTAACAGTATAGCTTCCGTCCCTCTCCTCGCTCCTACCTGGGCTCGAACCAGGAACACATCGACAGCCACATTCGAAGCAGCGTTGCCCATCGCTCCACAACAGCCGCGGCCCTTGCAGAGCAAGGGGAATAACTACTCCAAGTCTCAGAGCGAGTGACGTTTGAAACACTATTAGCACACACCCAGCTAACTTGCTAGCCATTTCACATCGGTTACACCAGCCATTAGGCTGATAGGCTTGAAGTCATAAACAGCGCTGTGCTTGTGAAGAGCTGCTGGCAAAACGCACGAAAGTGCTGTTTGAAGGAATGCTTACGAGCCTGCTGCTGCCTACCACAGCTCAGTCAGACTGCTCTATCAAATCATAGACTTAATTATAACATATCACACAGAAATACGAGCCTTTGGTCATTAATATGGTCGAATTCGAAAACTATCATTTCGAAAACAAAACGTAAGTCTATATATTGTTGTTACATTACACAACATTCAATGTTATGTCCTAATTATGTAAAATTCTGGTAAATTAGTGCGCAATGAGCCAGGCTGCCCAAACGGTTGCATATACCCTGACTCTGCGTGCAATGAACGCAAGAGAAATGACACAATTTCACCTGGTTAATATTGCCTGCTAACCTGGATTTATTTTAGCTAAATATGCAGGTTTAAAAATATATACTCTGTTTATTGATTTTAATAAATGCATTGGTGTTTATGGTTATGTACAGTCGTCCAACGATTGTGCTTTTTTCGCAAATGCGCTTTTGTTAAATCATCCCCCAGCATTGCATCGATTATATGCAACGCAGGACACGCTAGATAAACGAGTAATATCCACAACCATGTGTAGTTATAACTAGTGATTATGATTGATTGTTTTTTATAAGATATAGTGGAGCAAAAAAGTATTTAGTCAGCCACCATTTGTGCAAGTTCTCCCACTTAAAAAGATGAGAGGCCTGTAATTTTCATCGTAGGTACACTTCAACTATGACAGACAAAATGAGATTTTTTTAATCAGAAAATCACATTGTAGGATTTTTAATGAATTTATTTGCAAATTATGGTGGAAAATAAGTATTTGGTCACCTACAAACAAGCAAGATTTCTGGCTCTCACAGACCTGTAACTTCTTCTTTAAGAGGCTCCTCTGTCCTCCACTCGTTACCTGTATTAATGGCACCTGTTTGAAAGTGTTATCAGTATAAAAGACACCTGTCCACAACCTCAAACAGTCACACTCCAAACTCCACTATGGCCAAGACCAAAGAGCTGTCAAAGGACACCAGAAACAAAATTGTAGACCTGCACCAGGCTGGGAAGACTGAATCTGCAATAGGTAAGCAGCTTAGTTTGAAGAAATCAACTGTGGGAACAATTATTAGGAAATAGAAGAAATACAAGACCACTTATAATCTCCCTCGATCTGGGGCTCCACGCAATATCTCACCCCGTGGGGTCAAAATGATCACAAGAACGGTGAGCAAAAATTCCAGAACCACATGGGGGGGACCTAGTGAATGACCTGCAGAGAGCTGGCACCAAAGTAACAAAGCCTACCATCAGTAACATGCCAAAGTATATGCTGATGAGGGTGGGGCTTAAGCTGCATCCCTGTCTCACCCCACGACCCTGTGTGAAGAAATTGTTTTTTGCCAATTTTAACCGCACACTTGTTGTTTGTGTACATGGATTTTATAATGTCGTATCTTTTACCCCCTACGCCACTTTCCATCAATTTGTATAGCAGACCCTCATGTCAAATCAAAGCTTTTTTGAAATCAACAAAGCATGAGAAGACTTTGCCTTTTGTTTTGGTTTGTTTGGTTTGTCAATATAAATGGTATCCACAAGTTCATTTGACTCTAGATAAAGTGCCACATTCCCAAAATGATCCCTTTTTAAAACAACTGAACAACCTCTCGTTCTCGTTAATGTCACCTCTCCCAGCTCTTACTGACACCTACCCATGAGCACCCTCTCTTTCCATTCACTGTAACCGGCATCCTCACCCACTGAGCACCGACACTGGACACCAATGGATATTGACAGACTGGACCAAATCTGAACCTATCGTAGACGTACAGTACCAGTCAACAGTTTGGACACGCCTACTCATTCCAGGTTTTTTTCTTTTTTGTAATAATGACAATTACAACAATACTGAATGAACACTTATTTTAACTTAATATAATACATCAATAAAAATCCATTTAGCCTCAAATAAATAATGTAAATAATGTAGAATAATAGTGAAGACACCAAAACTATGAAATAACACATGAAATCATGTAAATCAAATCTTAGTAACCTTAGTAACCAAAATCTTAGTAACCAAAAAAGTGTTGATTTGAGTATTCTTCAAAGTAGCCACCATTTGCCTTGATGACAGCTTTGCACACTCTTGGCATTCTCTCAACCAGGTTGGTTGGTCTCCCTGCTCACCCAGTATCTCTCCTGGAGGGTGGTTGGTCTCCCTGCTCACCCAGTATCTCTCCTGGAGGGTGGTTGGTCTCCCTGCTCACCCAGTATCTCTCCTGGAGGGTGGTTGGTCTCCCTGCTCACCCAGTATCTCTCCTGGAGGGTGGTTGGTCTCCCTGCTCACCCAGTATCTCTCCTGGAGGGTGGTTGGTCTCCCTGCTCACCCAGTATCTCTCCTGGAGGGTGGTTGGTCTCCCTGCTCACCCAGTATCTCTCCTGGAGGATGTTTGGCCACCCTGCGACATTACAACCAAATGCTTGATATGTCTTTTTAAAAATAATTCCTCATTCAGTGAACCAGGTGGGTGAGGTAGCCAACTGAGATGTTTATCTATTTATAAATATTCAGTGTTCAGGGGAGATCTTGACAGCATTGGAGTTTCTTATCAATTAGACTATTCTAAGAATATTTTTTTACTTTGTCAGAATTACATGGCCAGTACTGAATAGAGGAGAATCCTGGCCAATTGTGAGCGCTTCAGAGATTGTTTTACAACCAATGTATGCAGCATTGGTTTCATCAAATGAACATCTGTGTGAACTGCTTCTCAGGCAACCAGACAAGCGTTAATGTCCTTTTGTACTGAACTATACTCTACAGTACTGAACTATACTGTACTGTATTAAACTCTACTTTACTGAACTATACTCTACTGTACTGTATCGGACTCTACGGTACTGAACTATACTGTACTGTATCGGACTCTACGGTACTGAACTATACTCTATTGTACTGTTTTGAACTCTACGGTACTGTGCTATACTCTATTATACTGTTTTGAACTCTACGGTACTGAATTATACTCTACTTGACTATACTGTTCTCTTTGAATAAACCTTTTTGTCTCCCTCTGAATTTCTTTGTGGTCTGTGTTACTGACGAGTAACGTCAACTGCTAACAACTAATATACAAAAGTATGTGGACACCTCTTCAAATGAGTGTATTTGTCTATTTCAGCCACACCCGTTGCTGACAAGTGTATAAAATCGAGCACACATCCATGCAATCTCCATAGACAAACATTGGCAGTAGAATGGCCTTACTGAAGAACCCAGTAACCTTCAACGTTGCACCATCATAGGATGCCACCTTTCCAACAAGTCAGTTTGCAAAATGTCTTCCCTGTTAGACCTGCCCCGGTCAACTGTAAGTGCTGTTATTATGAAGTGCAAACATGTAGGAGCAACAACGACTCAGGCGAGAAGTGGTAGGCCACATAACCTCACATAACAGGACCGCCGAGTGCTGAAGAGCGTAAAAATCTTCTATATTCGGTTGTAACACTCACTACTGAGGTCCAAACTGCCTCTGGAGCAACGTCAGCTCGAGAACTGTTCGTCTGGAGCTTCATGAAATGGGTTTCCATGGCCGAGCAGCCACACACAAGCCTTAGATCACCATGCTCAATGCCAAGTGTCAGCTGGAGTGGTGTAAAACTCGCCGCCATTGGACTCTGGAGTGATGAATCATGCTTCACCATCTGACAATCCAATGGACGAATCTGAGTTTGGCAGATGCCAGGAGAATGCTACCTGTGCCCAACATACAAGGACATTCTAGACTAGTTTGTGGCAACTGTTTGTGCAAGGCCCTTTCCTGTTTCAGCATAACAATGCCTCTGTGGGGGGCGCGACCATTAATAACTCCTTATTAATGCCCATGATTTTAGAATGAAATGTTTGACGAGCAGGTGTCAAACATTTTTTGCTAATTGTAGTGTATATGTGTACAGTCAGTTTACTTTGATGGAATAGGTGTAGTTTTTGTATGTCAGGTAACCTTCTGTTTCTGTGTTTTATTCAACAGTTACTGGGAGCAGCCTTCCTTGGCATAGGACTGTGGGCATGGGCCGAGAAGGTAAGAAACATTTATTATTCAAATATTGTCATGACATTTTTTCAGGTATCCGGATAGTCCAAATTCTAAACAAAATATCTTTAAAAAAATAAATAAATAGCAAACATGCTGCTTTTCTCTGGTTGTTTGGCTAACAGCAGAAGAGAAGTCAGATTTTTCACCGTGATCGAACGGACTTTTCTGGTGAATATTTTGCATTGATCTGTGTAAGGTATTGTTGAAACTCTCTTATCTGAGCACCTGTAGATGCTATTTGAATTGGGGGAATAGCATGCTGATGTCAGGGTAGCCTGGGGGGTTAAATACATACTGAAGTCAGGGTAGCCTGGGGGGTTAAATACGTACTGATGTCAGGGTAGCCTGGGGGGTTAAATACATACTGATGTCAGGGTAGCCTGGGGGGTTACTGATGTCAGGGTAGCCTGGGAGGTTAAATACGTACTGATGTCAGGGTAGCCTGGGGGGTTAAATACGTACTGATGTCAGGGTAGCCTGGGGGGTTAAATACGTACTGATGTCAGGGTAGCCTGGGGGGTTAAATACATACTGATGTCAGGGTAGCCTGGGGGGTTACTGATGTCAGGGTAGCCTGGGAGGTTAAATACGTACTGATGTCAGGGTAGCCTGGGGGGTTAAATACGTACTGATGTCAGGGTAGCCTGGGGGGTTAAATACATACTGATGTCAGGGTAGCCTGGGGGGTTAAATACGTACTGATGTCAGGGTAGCCTGGGGGGTTAAATACATACTGAAGTCAGGGTAGCCTGGGGGGTTAAATACATACTGATGTCAGGGTAGCCTGGGGGGTTAAATACATACTGAAGTCAGGGTAGCCTGGGGGGTTAAATACATACTGATGTCAGGGTAGCCTGGGGGGTTAAATACATACTGATGTCAGGGTAGCCTGGAGGGTTAAATACATACTGATGTCAGGGTAGCCTGGGGGGTTAAATACGTACTGATGTCAGGGTAGCCTGGGGGGTTAAATACATACTGATGTCAGGGTAGCCTGGGGGGTTACTGATGTCAGGGTAGCCTGGGAGGTTAAATACGTACTGATGTCAGGGTAGCCTGGGGGGTTAAATACATACTGATGTCAGGGTAGCCTGGGGGGTTACTGATGTCAGGGTAGCCTGGGAGGTTAAATACGTACTGATGTCAGGGTAGCCTGGGGGGTTAAATACGTACTGATGTCAGGGTAGCCTGGGGGGTTAAATACATACTGATGTCAGGGTAGCCTGGGGGGTTAAATACGTACTGATGTCAGGGTAGCCTGGGGGGTTAAATACATACTGATGTCAGGGTAGCCTGGGGGGTTAAATACGTACTGATGTCAGGGTAGCCTGGGGGGTTAAATACAGACTTTACCCTGACCTCCGTTCAGCACTGTGACTTTACCCTGACCTCCCTTCAGCACTGTGACTTTACCCTGACCTCCGTTCAGCCCAGCACTGTGACTTTACCCTGACCTCCCTTCAGCACTGTGACTTTACCCTGACCTCCCTTCAGCACTGTGACTTTACCCTGACCTCCCTTCAGCCCAGCACTGTGACTTTACCCTGACCTCCCTTCAGCACTGTGACTTTACCCTGACCTCCCTTCAGCACTGTGACTTTACCCTGACCTCCCTTCAGCCCAGCACTGTGACTTTACCTTGACCTCCGTTCAGCCCAGCACTGTGACTTTACCCTGACCTCCGTTCAGCCCAGCACTGTGACTTTACCCTGACCTCCCTTCAGCACTGTGACTTTACCCTGACCTCCCTTCAGCACTGTGACTTTACCCTGACCTCCCTTCAGCCCAGCACTGTGACTTTACCCTGACCTCCCTTCAGCACTGTGACTTTACCCTGACCTCCCTTCAGCACTGTGACTTTACCCTGACCTCCCTTCAGCCCAGCACTGTGACTTTACCTTGACCTCCGTTCAGCCCAGCACTGTGACATTACCCTGACCTCCGTTCAGCCCAGCACTGTGACTTTACCCTGACCTCCCTTCAACACTGTGACTTTACCCTGACCTCCCTTCAGCCCAGCACTGTGACTTTACCCTGACCTCCCTTCAGCACTGTGACTTTACCCTGACCTCCCTTCAGCACTGTGACTTTACCCTGACCTCCCTTCAGCCCAGCACTGTGACTTTACCCTGACCTCCGTTCAGCCCAGCACTGTGACTTTACCCTGACCTCCCTTCAACACTGTGACTTTACCCTGACCTCCGTTCAGCCCAGCACTGTGACTTTACCCTGACCTCCGTTCAGCCCAGCACTGTGACTTTACCCTGACCTCCCTTCAACACTGTGACTTTACCCTGACCTCCCTTCAGCCCAGCACTGTGACTTTACCCTGACCTCCGTTCAGCCCAGCACTGTGACTTTACCCTGACCTCCCTTCAGCACTGTGACTTTACCCTGACCTCCCTTCAACACTGTGACTTTACCCTGACCTCCCTTCAGCCCAGCACTGTGACTTTACCCTGACCTCCGTTCAGCCCAGCACTGTGACTTTACCCTGACCTCCCTTCAACACTGTGACTTTACCCTGACCTCCCTTCAGCCCAGCACTGTGACTTTACCCTGACCTCCGTTCAGCCCAGCACTGTGACTTTACCCTGACCTCCCTTCAGCACTGTGACTTTACCCTGACCTCCCTTCAACACTGTGACTTTACCCTGACCTCCCTTCAGCCCAGCACTGTGACTTTACCCTGACCTCCGTTCAGCCCAGCACTGTGACTTTACCCTGATTTCCCTCAATAATAAAGAACCTTGTCAGTTAACAGCTACGGCTGGCTAAATAGAAAAGTCTAATTTTACATTTAGATTACAATGACATTACTTTTAAAATATGGGGAATTGTCATTGTGTGTACCGGACCCTCGCACAACAACCAATACCACCACCCACTACCACAATGAGAAACCATATGCTTTACATTTGAGAGACAGCGATCACCATCAGACATTAGTTATGTCTTTGTATCTAGGACACGGTATGTCTGACAGCAGATAACTACAGATTAGATGACATATTTTAATGTCAGTCTGGGTAATAACATATCTTTGCCCCTCTCTGTCTCTAACCTCAGTCTCTCTTTCTGTCCTCTGCTCTCTCTGTCTATCTCTACCTTCACCTCTCGCTCTCTCAATCTTCTCCTTCTCTCTACACCCACCTCTCTCTTGCCATCTCCCCACCCTCTCTGTACACACCCCTCTCTCTCTCTTCTCCCTCGCTCTACACCCCCTCTCTCTCTTCTCCCACACTCTACACCTCTCTCTTCTCCCTCTCTCTACAACCTCTCTCTACAACCCCTCTCTCTTCAACCCCTCTCTCTTCTCCCTCTCTCTACAACCCCTCTCTCTTCAACCCCTCTCTTCTCCCTCTCTCTACAACCTCTCTCTACAACCCCTCTCTCTTCTCCCTCTCTCTACAACCTCTCTCTCTTCTCCCTCTCTCTACAACCCTTCTCTCTTCTCCCTCTCTCTACAACCTCTCTCTCTTCTCCCTCTCTCTACAACCTCTCTCTCTTCTCCCTCTCTCTACAACCCCTCTCTCTTCTCCCTCTCTCTACAACCTCTCTCTCTTCTCCCTCTCTCTACAACCCTTCTCTCTTCTCCCTCTCTACAACCTCTCTCTCTTCTCCCTCTCTCTACAACCCTTCTCTCTTCTCCCTCTCGCTACACCCCCCTCTCTCTCTTCTCCCTCTCTCTCTTCTCCCTCTCTCTACACCCCCTCTCTCTCTTCTCCCTCTCTTTCTTCTCCCTCTCTCTACACCCCCCTCTCTCTCTTCTCCCTCTCTTTCTTCTCCCTCTCTCTACACCCCCCCCCTCTCTTCTCCCTCGCTCTACACCCCCCTCTCTCTCTTTTCCTTCTCGCTACACCCCATTCCTCTCTCTTCTCCCTCTCTCCACACCCCCCTCTCTCCCCTCCCTCTCTCTACACCATCCTCTCTCTCTTCTCCCTCTCGCTACACCCCCCTCTCTCTCTTCCCCCTCGCTACACCCCCCTTGCTCTCTTCCCCCTCTCACTACACCCCCCTCTCTCTCTTCTCCCTCTTGCTACACCCCTCTCTCTTTCTTCTCCCTCTCTCTACACCCCCTCTCTCTTTCTTCTCCCTCTCTCTACACCCCCCCTCTCTCTTCTCCCTCTCTCTACACCCCCTCTCTCTTCTCCCTCTCTCTACACCCCTCTCTCTTTCTTCTCCCTCTTGCTACACCCCCCTCTCTCTTCTCCCTCTCTCTACACCCCCTCTCTCTTTCTTCTCCCTCGTTCTACACCCTCCCTCTCTCTTCTCCCTCTCTCTACACCCCCCTCTCTCTCTTCTCCCTCTCTCTACACCCTCCCTCTCTCTTCTCCCTCTCTCTACACCCCCTCTCTCTTTCTTCTCCCTCACTCTACACCCCCCCTCTCTCTTTCTGTCCATCCCAATGAACTGAAGGTCAGGTAGAAGATGTTGTTCTGTGATGTGTTGAAAGTGGGATACATTCAGAACCTCGTTACAGGTTAACAATTCCTAAATGGTCAATTAGGTCATTAATTAGCTGGAAATGGACCAGTCAAGATGTTAATTGCCAATGTGGAAACGGTCTGCTGTTTTGTAATGCTGTTAGGATGATGTTCGGATTCATACTGAATTCATGTTCCAACAGGTTGCTTTTTCTCAATACATTAAGTCATGCATAAGATCTAAGTCATATTAGAGTATTTTGTAGGTCAAGGTTAGCTTGACAACAAAGAGCTTTTTGTAGGTCTCCAGTTTCCTGTGTAACCACAACATAAAAGGATCATATGAATCACAAGAGGAATCTGTGCCATAGATGATTCTGTGGTGCCGTAGCCTCAGGTTGAGGTCAAGGGTCATGGCCCAGTTTCTTTTTTGGATTACACAACACCTGAGAAGGCTACAGAATGGAGAAACTAGAGCTCAGAATTCCAGCCAAATTCCAATGTCAATCAATCAATCAGATGTATTTATAAAGCCCTTCTTACATCAGCTGATATCTCAAAGTGCTGTACAGAAACCCAGCCTAAAACCCCAAACAGCAAGCAATGCGGGTGTAGAAGCATGGTGGCTAGGAAAAACTCCCTAGAAAGGCCAAAACCTAGGAAGAAACCTAGAGAGGAACCAGGCTATGGGGGGTGGCCAGTCCTCTTCTGGCTGTGCCGGGTGGAGATTATAACAGAACATGGCCAAGATGTTCAAACGTTCATAAATGACCAGCATGGTAAAATAATAATAATACAGTAGTTGTCGAGGGTGCAGCAAGTCAGCACCTCAGGAGTAAATGTCAGTTTGGTTTTTCATAGCCGATCATTAAGAGTATCTCTACCTCTCCTGCCGTCTCTAGAGAGTTGGTTTTTCATAGCCGATCATTCAGAGTATCTCTACCTCTCCTGCTGTCTCTAGAGAGTTGGTTTTTCATAGCCGATCATTCAGAGTATCTCTACCTCTCCTGCTGTCTCTAGAGAGTTGGCTTTTCATAGCCGATCATTCAGAGTATCTCTACCTCTCCTGCTGTCTCTAGAGAGTTGGTTTTTCATAGCCGATCATTCAGAGTATCTCTACCTCTCCTGCTGTCTCTAGAGAGTTGGTTTTTCATAGCCGATCATTCAGAGTATCTCTACCTCTCCTGCTGTCTCTAGAGAGTTGAAAACAGCAGGACTGGGACAAGGCAGCACATCCGGTGAACAGGTCAGGATTCCATAGCCGCAGGCAGAACAGTTGAAACTGGAGCAGCAGCACGGCCAGGTGGACTGGGGACAGCAAGGCGTCATCATGCCAGGTAGTCCTGAGGCATGGTCCTAGAGCTCAGGTCCCCCAAAAAAGAGTGAGCGAGAAAGAGAGGGAGCATACTTAAATTCACACAGGACACCGGGTAAGACAGGAGAAATTTTCCAGAAATAACCGACTGACCCTTGACCCCTGACACAAACTACTGCAGCATAAATTCCGGGGAAAGAGAATGGATGTCTTCAGGGGAGAATGTGAATTCGGCTGCTAGTGAGAGAGGAAGTCACCTGAAGTTGACCAGTACCCAGCCACAGGGGTTTAGAGGGGGAAGCACATCTGAATTAACCTCATGGTCCTCCTGTCCTCTAGGGGGTGCAGTTCAACATGGTGTCGCTAACAGACCTGGGAGGTTAGGGTGCTGTCTGTCTATACATCTGTAATAACCTCTTGGTCCTCCTGTCCTCTAGGGGGTGCAGTTCAACATGGTGTCACTAACAGACCTGGGAGGTTAGGGTGCTGTCTGTCTGTACATCTGTAATAACACCTTGGTTCTCCTGTCCTGTAGGGGGTGCAGTTCAACATGGTGTCACTAACAGACCTGGGAGGTTAGAGTGCTGTCTGTCTGTACATCTGTAATAACACCTTGGTTCTCCTGTCCTGTAGGGGGTGCAGTTCAACATGGCCTCCATAACAGACATGGGCAGTAAGGGTGCTGTAGATCTGTAATAACACCTTGGTCCTCCTGTCCTGCAGGGGGTGCTGTCCAACATGGCCTCCATAACAGACCTGGGAGGCTTCGACCCCGTGTGGCTGTTCATCGTAGTGGGAGGAGTCATGTTCATCCTGGGATTCGCTGGTTGCATCGGAGCGCTACGGGAAAACACCTTGCTGCTCAAATTTGTGAGTTTGAATTAAATATGTTTTATTTCTCCTTAGAGAGGTCAACTCTTTCTTTCTCACGTAGGCTTACTTAGTTTAATCTCTCTGTGGGGTGGTAAGACTGTGTGCCTTGGACGATACCACATTGAACCTCGTATGGTTAATTTCTACTTTCTGCTCTGCTATCCACACCTTTGGGTTTGCAGTTCAGTAATTTACACCTTGGTTCACACCTTTAGGTCTTCATTTAGGTATTATTTAGAGGAGGGAAGAGGAGAGGGAGGGAGGTACATCCTAGTTTGATTCACAAAAATAACTCTGGCTTCGTTTGATCTGAAAGTTGAGGTCATTCATAGCAGTTGGCTACTTACTGTAAAAGAAACAACTAGGATTGGTATTGATCTAGATGGGAAATAATAAACCACTCGTTTATAAAAGCCTGACACATCCATTATTGAGTACACAAACCGAAGCACGTTATCTAAATATCTTATAATTCTGAGAAGTTATGTCAGGTTCAATGGAGTTTGAGTGATAGAGACAAACTGGGCCTCATAGCCAGCTGTCACTCTCAGTGGCTATTACCTCCACTACTCTGTCCATTAACTCCTGACTGCCCAGCCTACAGAAGAGGAGAAAGAGAAGGGATGGCTCCTGGTTGGCCAGCCTACAGAAGAGGGGAAAGGGAAGTGATGGCTCCTGGCTGGCCAGCCTACAGAAGAGGGGAAAGAGAAGGGATGGCTCCTGGTTGGCCAGCCTACAGAAGAGGGGAAAGGAAAGTGATGGCTCCTGGTTGGCCAGCCTACAGAAGAGGGGAAAGAGAAGTGATGTCTCCTGGCTGGCCAGCCTACAGAAGAGGGGAAAGCGAAGGTATGGCTCCTGGTTGGCCAGCCTACAGAAGAGGGGAAAGGGAAGGTATGGCTCCTGGTTGGCCAGCCTACAGAAGAGGAGAAAGAGAAGGTATGGCTCCTGGTTGGCCAGCCTACAGAAGAGGGGAAAGCGAAGGGATGGCTCCTGGCTGGCCAGCCTACAGAAGAGGGGAAAGCGAAGGGATGGCTCCTGGTTGGCCAGCCTACAGAAGAGGAGAAAGAGAAGGGATGGCTCCTGGTTGGCCAGCCTACAGAAGAGGGGAAAGGAAAGTGATGGCTCCTGGTTGGCCAGCCTACAGAAGAGGGGAAAGAGAAGGGATGGCTCCTGGTTGGCCAGCCTACAGAAGAGGGGAAAGGGAAGGGATGGCTCCTGGTTGGCCAGCCTACAGAAGAGGGGAAAGGGAAGGGATGGCTCCTGGTTGGCCAGCCTACAGAAGAGGGGAAAGGGAAGTGATGGCTCCTGGTTGGCCAGCCTACAGAAGCGGGGAAAGGAAGTGATGGCTCCTGGTTGGCCAGCCTACAGAAGAGGGGAAAGAGAAGGGATGGCTCCTGTTTGGCCAGCCTACAGAAGAGGGGAAAGGGAAGTGATGGCTCCTGGTTGGCCAGCCTACAGAAGAGGAGAAAGGGAAGTGATGGCTCCTGGTTGGCCAGCCTACAGAAGAGGGGAAAGAGAAGGGATGGCTCCTGGCTGGCCAGCCTACAGAAGAGGGGAAAGGAAAGTGATGGCTCCTGGTTGGCCAGCCTACAGAAGAGGGGAAAGGGAAGTGATGGCTCCTGTTTGGCCAGCCTACAGAAGAGGGGAAAGGGAAGTGATGGCTCCTGGTTGGCCAGCCTACAGAAGAGGAGAAAGGGAAGTGATGGCTCCTGGCTGGCCAGCCAGGCATCCTGTTCTGATGTTCTCTCTCTGTGTTCTAGTTCTCAGTGTTCCTGGGTCTGATCTTCTTCTTGGAGCTGACAGCAGGCATCCTTGCCTTTGTGTTCAAGGACTGGATCAAAGACCAGCTCAACTTCTTCATCAACAACAACGTCAAGGCTTACCGCGACGACATCGACCTGCAGAACCTCATAGACTTCACACAGGAATATGTGAGTAGTACTATATGTTAGAGTTAACAGGGATATGTCAGTAGTACTATATGTTTTAGAGTTAACAGGGATATGTCAGTAGTACTATATGTTTTAGAGTTAACACAGGGATATGCCAGTAGTACTAGATGTTTTAGAGTTAACACAGGGATATGCCAGTAGTACTAGATGTCATGTCTCGTACCTTTAGCTGGACTGTACTGGCAGCATGTCTCGTACCTTTAACTGGACTGTACTGGCAGCATGTCTCGTACCTTTAACTGGACTGTACTGGCAGCATGTCTCGTATCTTTAACTGGACTGTACTGGCAGCATGTCTCGTACCTTTAACTGGACTGTACTGGCAGCATGTCTCGTACCTTTAACTGGACTGTACTGGCAGCATGTCTCGTACCTTTAACTGGACTGTACTGGCAGCATGTCTCGTACCTTTAACTGGACTGTACTGGCAGCATGTCTCGTACCTTTAACTGTGCTGTACTGGCAGCATGTCTCGTACCTTTAACTGTGCTGTACTGGCAGCATGTCTCGTATCTTTAACTGGACTGTACTGGCAGCATGTCTCGTACCTTTAACTGGACTGTACTGGCAGCATGTCTCGTACCTTTAACTGGACTGGACTGGCAGCATGTCTCGTACCTTTAACTGGACTGGACTGGCAGCATGTCTCGTACCTTCAACTGGACTGGACTGGCAGCATGTCTCGTACCTTTAACTGGACTGGACTGGCAGCATGTCTCGTACCTTTAACTGGACTGGACTGGCAGCATGTCTCATACCTTTAACTGGACTGTACTGGCAGCATGTCTCGTACCTTTAACTGGACTGGACTGGCAGCATGTCTCGCCTTTAACTGGACTGTACTGGCAGCATGTCTCGTACCTTTAACTGGACTGGCATCATGTCTCGTACCTTTAACTGGACTGGCATCATGTCTCGTACCTTTAACTGGACTGGACTGGCATCATGTCTCGTACCTTTAACTGGACTGTACTGGCAGCATGTCTCGTACCTTTAACTGGACTGTACTGGCAGCATGTCTCGTACCTTCAACTGGACTGGACTGGCAGCATGTCTCGTACCTTTAACTGGACTGGCAGCATGTCTCGTACCTTTAACTGGACTGAACTGGCAGCATGTCTCGTACCTTTAACCGGACTGGACTGGCAGCATGTCTCGTACCTTTAACTGGACTGGCAGCATGTCTCGTACCTCTTAACTGGACTGGACTGGCAGCATGTCTCGTACCTTTAACTGGACTGGCAGCATGTCTCGTACCTTTAACTGGACTGTACTGGCAGCATGTCTCGTACCTTTAACTGGACTGGCATCATGTCTCGTACCTTTAACTGGACTGTACTGGCAGCATGTCTCGTACCTTTAACTGGACTGTACTGGCAGCATGTCTCGTACCTTCAACTGGACTGGACTGGCAGCATGTCTCGTACCTTTAACTGGACTGGCAGCATGTCTCGTACCTTTAACTGGACTGAACTGGCAGCATGTCTCGTACCTTTAACCGGACTGGACTGGCAGCATGTCTCGTACCTTTAACCGGACTGGACTGGCAGCATGTCTCGTACCTTTAACTGGACTGGCAGCATGTCTCGTACCTTTAACTGCACTGTACTGGCAGCATGTCTCGTACCTTTAACTGGACTGGCAGCATGTCTCGTACCTTTAACCGGACTGGACTGGCAGCATGTCTCGTACCTTTAACTGGACTGTACTGGCAGCATGTCTCGTACCTTTAACTGGACTGTACTGGCAGCATGTCTCGTACCTTAGCTGGACTGTACTGGCAGCATGTCTCGTACCTTTAACTGGACTGGACTGGCAGCATGTCTCGTACCTTTAACTGGACTGTACCGGCAGCATGTCTCATACCTTTAACTGGACTGGACTGGCAGCATGTCTCGTACCTTCAACTGGACTGGACTGGCAGCATGTCTCGTACCTTTAACTGGACTGGACTGGCAGCATGTCTCGTACCTTCAACTGGACTGGACTGGCAGCATGTCTCGTACCTTTAACTGGACTGGACTGGCAGCATGTCTCGTACCTTCAACTGGACTGGACTGGCAGCATGTCTCGTACCTTTAACTGGACTGGACTGGCAGCATGTCTCGTACCTTTAACTGGACTGGACTGGCAGCATGTCTCATACCTTTAACTGGACTGTACTGGCAGCATGTCTCGTACCTTTAACTGGACTGGACTGGCAGCATGTCTCGTACCTTTAACTGGACTGTACTGGCAGCATGTCTCGTACCTTTAACTGGACTGGCATCATGTCTCGTACCTTTAACTGGACTGGCATCATGTCTCGTACCTTTAACTGGACTGGACTGGCATCATGTCTCGTACCTTTAACTGGACTGTACTGGCAGCATGTCTCGTACCTTTAACTAGACTGTACTGGCAGCATGTCTCGTACCTTCAACTGGACTGGACTGGCAGCATGTCTCGTACCTTTAACTGGACTGGCAGCATGTCTCGTACCTTTAACTGGACTGAACTGGCAGCATGTCTCGTACCTTTAACCGGACTGGACTGGCAGCATGTCTCGTACCTTTAACTGGACTGGCAGCATGTCTCGTACCTTTAACTGGACTGGCAGCATGTCTCGTACCTTTAACTGCACTGTACTGGCAGCATGTCTCGTACCTTTAACTGGACTGGCAGCATGTCTCGTACCTTTAACCGGACTGGACTGGCAGCATGTCTCGTACCTTTAACTGGACTGTACTGGCAGCATGTCTCATACCTTTAACTGGACTGGCAGCATGTCTCGTACCTTTAACTGGACTGGCAGCATGTCTCGTACCTTTAACTGGACTGTACTGGCAGCATGTCTCGTACCTTTAACTGGACTGGCATCATGTCTCGTACCTTTAACTGGACTGTACTGGCAGCATGTCTCGTACCTTTAACTGGACTGTACTGGCAGCATGTCTCGTACCTTCAACTGGACTGGACTGGCAGCATGTCTCGTACCTTTAACTGGACTGGCAGCATGTCTCGTACCTTTAACTGGACTGAACTGGCAGCATGTCTCGTACCTTTAACCGGACTGGACTGGCAGCATGTCTCGTACCTTTAACCGGACTGGACTGGCAGCATGTCTCGTACCTTTAACTGGACTGGCAGCATGTCTCGTACCTTTAACTGCACTGTACTGGCAGCATGTCTCGTACCTTTAACTGGACTGGCAGCATGTCTCGTACCTTTAACCGGACTGGACTGGCAGCATGTCTCGTACCTTTAACTGGACTGTACTGGCAGCATGTCTCATACCTTTAACTGGACTGTACTGGCAGCTAGTGCCTTAACCTTGGTTGGATGACTGTACATATACTGAAGCCAACCAGAGCCAACCTCTTTATCATAGCAGACTTGGTTGTAGTAAGACTTTATAAGGGCTCAACGATGCTTATAACATGTGATAAAGCCTTATACCTGTCTGTGTGTGTTTTAGTGGTCGTGCTGTGGAGCCCACGGTCCTAATGACTGGAATCTGAATATCTACTTCAACTGCACTGAGTTTAACCCCAGCAGAGAGCGCTGTGGAGTCCCCTTCTCCTGCTGCGTCAAAGACCCTGCCGTGAGATGCCTTATTGGGCTACAGAACATTATAAACCTCAGACTTAATTCAGTTTAACACATTAAACATATTCTACAGATCGTAATGGAAGACCCACGTTCTTCTGTTCTCATGATAGTTTTGCTTTCATTCGTTTCAGGAAGACGTCCTTAACACACAGTGTGGCTACGACGTGAGACTTCAAGGGGTTGGTTTTTCTCTTGTGTTTTTCCAATCAGACCCAATCAGTCTTTCAAACCATGCTGGCCGTTATCCAGAGAGAGAGGGAGAGAGGCGGCGGACATTTCAACCTTTCCTCTGAACATCTAGCCAGGCATGGTAGTTAGGGGTTAAGTAGCTAGCTAGCGTTCAGGCTCTTCTCCTCTGTCTTCATCTCTTCCTAGCTAAATGAGGCTCCTAAATGTAATGTAAATGTCCTCCTCTCTTCCTATCTAGCCAGGCATGTCCGTAGTTAGTGTTCAGGCTCTTCTCCTCTGTCCTCCTCTCTTCCTAGCTAGCTAGTGTTCAGGCTCTTCTCCTCTGTCCTCATCTCTTCCTAGCTAGCTAGCGTTCAGGCTCCTCTCCTCTGTCCGCCTCTCTTCCTAGCTAGCTAGTGTTCAGGCTCTTCTCCTCTGTCCTCCTCTCTTCCTAGCTAGCTAGCGTTCAGGCTCCTCTCCTCTGTCCTCATCTCTTCCTAGGTAGCGTTCAGGCTCCTCTCCTCTTTACTTCTCTCTTCCTAGCTAGCTAGCGTTCAGGCTCTTCTCCTCTGTCCTCATCTCTTCCTAGCTAGCTAGTGTTCAGGCTCCTCTCCTCTGTCCTCCACTCTTCCTAGCTAGCGTTCAGGCTCCTCTCCTCTGTCCTCCACTCTTCCTAGCTAGCGTTCAGGCTCCTCTCCTCTTTACTTCTCTCTTCCTAGCTAGCTTGCGTTCAGGCTCCTCTCCTCTGTCCTCTCTTCCTTAATAACAGGGTGTTTCTCTAACAGTGCTGATTAGTCTCCAGTTATAGCCCTGGGAAGCATCACAGCACTACACTCTATAATTGGGGATTCAGTGGGTTATGCCTCCCTTCTGTGTGTGGGGGTGTGGGTGTGTGCACTCATACAGCTCTCCACCAGAGCACTGTTGCTCTGCGTACTGTTGCTCTGCGTACTGTTGCTCTGCGTACTGTTGCTCTGCGTACTGTTGCTCTGCGTACTGTTGCTCTGCGTACTGTTGCTATGCGTACTGTTGCTATGCGTACTGTTGCTATGCGTACTGTTGCTATGCATACTGTTATGTAGCGTAGCCCCCCCCCATTTGATAGTTTTCCTAGGCTTGTAGGCTGTACAGGCTTGTAGGCTTTGCTATGAAAATCTATTAAAACAAGCTGTGAGCTGTACTTTGTTTGTGGAGTGTTTCGGGGGTGGGAGGGGGGAGAGAGCGAGAGATGAAAAGAGAGAGGAAGAGAATAGCAGAGATCAAGAAAAAGACACAAACTGAAATGGAAATTGCTCTAGGGGAAGTTCACTGTCACCATCGGAAACATTTCATTGGACGGCTTCATCCACAGTGTACACACACACAGCTTCATCCACATTGTACACACACACAGCTTCATCCACAGTATACACACACACAGCTTCATCTACAGTATACACACACACAGCTTCATCCACAGTGTACACACACAGCTTCATCTACAGTGTACACACACACAGCTTCATCCACAGTGTACACACACACAGCTTCATCCACATTGTACACACACACAGCTTCATCCACATTGTACACACACACAGCTTCATCCACATTGTACACACACACAGCTTCATCCACAGTATACACACACACAGCTTCATCTACAGTATACACACACACAGCTTCATCCACAGTGTACACACACACAGCTTCATCCACAGTGTACACACACACAGCTTCATCCACAGTATACACACACACAGCTTCATCCACAGTGTACACACACACACACACACACACACAGCTTCATCCACATTGTACACACACACAGCTTCAGCTACAGTATACACACACACAGCTTCATCCACAGTATACACACACACAGCTTCATCCACAGTGTACACACACACAGCTTCATCCACAGTGTACACACACACAGCTTCATCAACAGTATACACACACACACAGCTTCATCCACAGTGTACACACACACAGCTTCATCCACAGTGTACACACACACACACACACACAGCTTCATCCACAATGTACACACACACACACAGCTTCATCCACAGTATACACACACACACAGCTTCATCCACAGAGTACACACACACACACAGCTTCATCCACAATGTACACACACACACACACAGCTTCATCCACAGTATACACACACACAGCTTCATCCACAGTGTACACACACACAGCTTCATCCACAGTGTACACACACACAGCTTCATCCACAGTATACACACACACAGCTTCATCCACAGTATACACACACACAGCTTCATCCACAGTATACACACACACAGCTTCATCCACAGTGTATATACACACACAGCTTCATCCACAGTGTACACACACACACACACACACACACACAGCTTCATCCACAGTGTACACACACACAGCTTCATCCACAGTGTACACACACACAGCTTCATCCACAGTGTACACACACACACAGCTTCATCCACAGTGTACACACACACACACAGCTTCATCCACAATGTACACACACACACACACACAGCTTCATCCACAGTATACACACACACAGCTTCATCCACAGTGTACACACACACTGCTTCATCCACAGTGTACACACACACTGCTTCATCCACAGTATACACACACACAGCTTCATCCACAGTATACACACACAGCTTCATCCACAGTATACACACACACAGCTTCATCCACAGTATACACACACACAGCTTCATCCACAGTGTATATACACACACAGCTTCATCCACAGTGTACACACACACACACACACACACACACACACACACACAGCTTCATCCACAGTGTACACACACACAGCTTCATCCACAGTGTACACACACACAGCTTCATCCACAGTGTACACACACACACAGCTTCATCCACAGTGTACACACACACACAGCTTCATCCACAGTGTACACACACACACAGCTTCATCCACAGTGTACACACACACACAGCTTCATCCACAGTGTACACACACACACACACATACACACACACACACACACACACACACACACACACACACACACACAGCTTCATTCAAAATGTACACACACACACACACACAGCTTCATCCACAGTGTAAACACACACAGCTTCATCCACAGTGTACACACACTAGGGCTGTCCCCGACCAACCAAAATCATTGTCGACCGAGAGTCGTCTGTTCTTTTTCCATATATAGACACAGCCGTCTGATGCTTTAAGCGAAATGTTTGATGAAAAAAATAAGACACACACATATGACTCGAGGGAGTCTGACCTCAATTGATTTGTGCCGGGCCGGGCTTGCTTTTTGTTACAAAAAGCTAGTGACTGTGACTAGTGGTATGGAAGTATGAAGGTAGTTTTGTGTATCCTTAGATTCTAATTCAAATAGCTAAATTATCTTAGTTAGTCTCTCGATTTTAAACTGTCAACATTTCCTCCTCTTTCCAACTAACGTTTCATGTTCCAGCAGCTAGATGTTCCAGCAGCTAAACAGCTAGATGTTCCAGCAGCTAAACAGCTAGATGTTCCAGCAGCTAAACCGCTAGATGTTCCAGCAGTTAAACCGCTAGATGTTCCAGCAGCTAAACTGCTAGATGTTCCAGCAGCTAAACCGCTAGATGTTCCAGCAGCTAAACCGCTAGATGTTCCAGCAGCTAAATCGCTAGATGTTCCAGCAGTTAAACCGCTAGATGTTCCAGCAGCTAAACTGCTAGATGTTCCAGCAGCTAAACCGCTAGATGTTCCAGCAGCTAAACCGCTAGATGTTCCAGCAGCTAAATCGCTAGATGTTCCAGCAGCTAATTCGCTAGATGTTCCAGCAGCTAATTCGCTAGATGTTCCAGCAGCTAATTCGCTAGATGTTCCACCAGCTAATTCGCTAGATGTTCCAGCAGCTAAACCGCTAGATGTTCCAGCAGCTAAACCGCTAGATGTTCCAGCAGCTAAACCGCTTGATGTTCCAGCAGCTCAACCGCTTGATGTTCCAGCAGCTCAACCGCTAGATGTTCCAGTAGCTAAACCGCTAGATGTTCCAGCAGCTAAACCGCTAGATGTTCCAGCAGCTAAACCGCTAGACGTTCCAGCAGCTAAACCGCTAGATGTTCCAGCAGCTAGTTGTTCCAGCTGCTCAACCGCTAGATGTTCCAGCTGCTCAACCGCTAGATGTTCCAGCAGCTAAACCGCTAGATGTTCCAGCAGTTAGTTGTTCCAGCTGCTCAACCGCTAGATGTTCCAGCTGCTCAACCGCTAGATGTTCCAGCAGCTAAACCGCTAGATGTTCCAGCAGATAGTTGTTCCAGCAGCTAAACAGCTAGATGTTCCAGCAGCTAAACAGCTAGATGTTCCAGCAGCTAAACCGCTAGATGTTCCAGCAGCTAAACCGCTAGATGTTCCAGCAGCTAGTTGTTCCAGCTGCTCAACCGCTAGATGTTCCAGCTGCTCAACCGCTAGATGTTCCAGCAGCTAAACCTAGCTAGATGTTCCACCAAACAGCTAGATGTGCAGATAGTTGTTCCAGCAGCTAAACAGCTAGATGTTCCAGCAGCTAAACAGCTAGATGTTCCAGCAGCTAAACAGCTAGATGTTCCAGCAGCTAAACAGCTAGATGTTCCAGCAGCTAAACAGCTAGATGTTCCAGCAGCTAAACAGCTAGATGTTCCAGCAGCTAAACAGCTAGATGTTCCAGCAGCTAAACAGCTAGATGTTCAGCAGCTAAACAGCTAGATGTTCCAGCAGCTAAACAGCTAGATGTTCCAGCAGCTAAACCTAGATGTTCCAACAGCTAAACCGCTAGATGTTCCAGCAGATAAACAGATGTTCCAGCAGCAAACCGCTAGATGTTCCAGCATCTAAACAGCTAGATGTTCCAGCAGCTAAACCGCTAGATGTTCCAGCAGCTAAACAGCTAGATGTTCCAGCAGCTAAACAGCTAGATGTTCCAGCAGATAAACAGCTAGATGTTCCAGCAGCTAAACCGCTAGATGTTCCAGCAGCTAAACCGCTAGATGTTCCAGCAGATAAACAGCTAGATGTTCCAGCAGTTAAACCGCTAGATGTTCCAGCATCTAAACAGCTAGATGTTCCAGCAGCTAAACCGCTAGATGTTCCAGCAGCTAAACCGCTAGATGTTCCAGCAGCTAAACCGTTAGATGTTCCAGCAGCTAAACCGCTAGACGTTCCAGCAGCTAAACCGCTAGACGTTCCAGCAGCTAAACCGCTAGACGTTCCAGCAGATAAACCGCTAGACGTTCCAGCAGCTAAACCGCTAGACGTTCCAGCAGCTAAACCGCTAGATTTTCCAGCAGCTAAACCGCTGATGTTCCAGCAGCTAAACCGCTAGATGTTCCAGCAGCTAAACCGCTAGATGTTCCAGCAGCTCAACCGCTAGATGTTCCAGCAGCTCAACCGCTAGATGTTCCAGCAGCTAAACCGCTAGATGTTCCAGCAGCTAGTTGTTCCAGCTGCTCAACCGCTAGATGTTCCAGCTGCTCAACCGCTAGATGTTCCAGCAGCTAAACCGCTAGATGTTCCAGCAGATAGTTGTTCCAGCAGCTAAACCGCTAGATGTTCCAGCAGCTAAACAGCTAGATGTTCCAGCAGCTAAACCGCTAGATGTTCCAGCAGCTAAACCGCTAGATGTTCCAGCAGCTAAACCGCTAGATGTTCAAGCAGCTAAACAGCTAGATGTTCCAGCAGCTAAACAGCTAGATGTTCCAGCAGATAAACAGCTAGATGTTCCAGCAGTTAAACCGCTAGATGTTCCAGCAGCTAAACAGCTAGATGTTCCAGCAGCTAAACAGCTAGATGTTCCAGCAGCTAAACCGCTAGACGTTCCAGCAGCTAAACCGCTAGACGTTCCAGCAGCTAAACCGCTAGACGTTCCAGCAGCTAAACCGCTAGACGTTCCAGCAGCTCAACCGCTAGATGTTCCAGCAGCTGAACCGCTAGATATTCCAGCTGCTAAACCGCTAGATGTTCCAGCAGCTAAACCGCTAGATGTTCCAGCAGCTAGTTGTTCCAGCTGCTCAACCGCTAGATGTTCCAGCTGCTCAACCGCTAGATGTTCCAGCAGCTAGTTGTTCCAGCAGCTAAACCGCTAGATGTTCCAGCAGCTAAACCGCTAGATGCTCCAGCAGCCAAACTGCTAGATGTTCCAGCAGCTAGTTGTTCCAGCAGCCAAACTGCTAGATGTTCCAGCAGCCAAACCGCTAGATGTTCCAGCAGCTAAACCGCTAGATGTTCCAGAAGCTAAACCGCTAGATGTTCCAGCAGCTAGTTGTTCCAGCAGCCAAACTGCTAGATGTTCCAGCAGCTAGTTGTTCCAGCAGCCAAACTGCTAGATGTTCCAGCAGCCAAACCGCTAGATGTTCCAGCAGCTAAACCGCTAGATGTTCCAGAAGCTAAACCGCTAGATGTTCCAGCAGCTAGTTGTTCCAGCAGCCAAACTGCTAGATGTTCCAGCAGCCAAACCGCTAGATGTTCCAGCAGCTAAACCGCTAGATGTTCCAGCAGCCAAACTGCTAGATGTTCCAGCAGCTAGTTGTTCCAGCAGCCAAACTGCTAGATGTTCCAGCAGCCAAACCGCTAGATGTTCCAGCAGCTAATCCGCTAGATGTTCCAGCAGCTAGTTGTTCCAGCAGCTAAACCGCTAGATGTTCCAGCAGCTAAACCGCTAGATGTTCCAGCAGATAAACCGCTAGATGTTCCAGCAGATAAACCGCTAGATGTTCCAACAGCTAAACCGCTAGATGTTCCAACAGCTAAACCGCTAGATGTTCCAACAGCTAAACCGCTAGATGTTCCAACAGCTAATCCGCTAGATGTTCCAACAGCTAAACCGCTAGATGTTCCAGCAGCTAAACCGCTAGATGTTCCAGCAGCTAAACAGCTAGATGTTCCAGCTGCTAAACCGCTCGATGTTCCAGCTGCTAAACCGCTCGATGTTCCAGCAGCTAGTTGTTCCAGCAGCTAAACCGCTAGATGTTCCAGCAGCTAAAACGCTAGATGTTCCAGCAGCTAGATTTTCCAGCAGCTAAACAGCTCGATGTTCCAGCAGCTAAACAGCTTGTCAAATGAACAATGCTCCAATCCTCTCCAACCTGGTATGGTATAAGATACGGAATAGGCTATGGACATTTTTGTTTATACTTTGACAATCATTAATTTCATACTATGGCATAGCTGTCTCTCTCCTCTTCATACTTTCCTTGTCAATTCATTATCTTAGAGCCTACTTTCGGAAAGTTAGGCCTAGGTTGTTTTTTTTATACCTTTTTAAGAAAAGATAAATATGTTGCTCTTGTGTCTGACATACACTGATGACTTTATTGACTGGAGTGTGTGTGTGAGTTTGCTGGTTCTCTTATATAGGCCTATTTGTCCATTCACAAGGTTTCCTAAAGTAGTCTGTCTGGACTCTCTCTAATTAGAATCATATGCTCATGTCATGATTTCATCTGGTTAAAAGGCCTGTTTTCGTTATCTTTAGGCTACGTTACTTCTTTCACTACGGAGTAAAAGCCAAAGGACAAATTAAGCATATATCTTTACTCTGTCATGCGCTGATATGAGCCTCCCGGTTGCGGCAGAGCCTGGGCGCGAACCCAGAATCTCTGGTGGCACAGCTAGCACTGTGATGCAGTGCTTTAGACCACTGCGCCTCCCAGGGACAACAGTAACATACATTTAAACAAAATGGATGCTTTTTTTCCCCTTTTTTTCCCCCTTTTATTTAACTAGGCAAGTCAGTTAAGAACAAATTCTTATTTACAATGACATCCTAGGAACAGTGGGTTACTTGCCTTGTTCAACGGCAGAACGACAGAATTTTACCTTGTCAGCTCGGGGATTTGATCTAGTAACCTTTTGGTTACTGACCCAATGCTCTAACCACTAGGCTACATGCCACACCTACACTCTAACCACTAGGCTACCTGCCACCCCTACACTCTAACCACTAGGCTACCTGCCACCTCTACACTCTAACCACTAGGCTACATGCCACCCCTACACTCTAACCACTAGGCTACCTGCCTCCCCTACACTCTAACCACTATGCTACCTGCCGCCCCTACACTCTAACCACTAGGCTACCTGCCGCCCCTACACTCTAACCACTAGGCTACCTGCCGCCTCTACACTCTAACCACTAGGCTACCTGCCGCCCCTACACTCTAACCACTAGGCTACCTGCCGCCCTTACACTCTAACCACTAGGCTACCTGCCGCCCCTACACTCTAACCACTAGGCTACCCTGCCGCCTCTACACTCTAACCACTAGGCTACCTGCCGCCCCTACACTCTAACCACTAGGCTACCTGCCGCCCCTACACTCTAACCACTAGGCTACCTGCCGCCCCTACACTCTAACCACTAGGCTACCTGCCGCCCCTACACTCTAACCACTAGGCTACCTGCCGCCCCTACACTCTAACCACTAGGCTACCTGCCGCCCCTACACTCTAACCACTAGGCTACCTGCCGCCCCTACACTCTAACCACTAGGCTACCTGCCGCCCCTACACTCTAACCACTAGGCTACCTGCCGCCCCTACACTCTAACCACTAGGCTACCTGCCGCCCCTACACTCTAACCACTAGGCTACCTGCCGCCCCTACACTCTAACCACTAGGCTACCTGCCGCCCCTACACTCTAACCACTAGGCTACCTGCCGCCCCTACACTCTAACCACTAGGCTACCTGCCGCCCCTACACTCTAACCACTAGGCTACCTGCCGCCCCTACACTCTAACCACGGGGCGGCAGGGTAGCCTAGTGGTTAGAGCGTTGGACTAGTAACCGGAAGGTTGCGAGTTCAAACCCCCGAGCTGACAAGGTACAAATCTGTCGTTCTGCCCCTGAACAGGCCACCAACCCACTGTTCCCAGGCCATCATTGAAAATAAGAATTTGGTCTTAACTGACTTGCCTGGTTAAATTAAAAAAAATAAAAATAAAAATAATGAAAAGGAGAGACGAGTAACTAAATGGCACCCTATTCCCTTTTATAGTGCACTTCTTTCAACTAGGTCCCATGGGAAACAGGGTGCCATTTGGGAGTCATCTGGTATTTGTTATCCTTCGTGTTCTTTGAGTCATAGTCAGTGGTCTGGTCTGGTTTGGTTTGGCTCGGTTTGGTCTGGTTTGGCTAACTCAATGTAAAAAAAAAAAAAGGTTTTTCTCCAAACTGTTGGTTGGAGAAACACTGTATTTAAAACATGTATCCAATTTCTCCTCTCAGGAGTTGGACCAGCAGAAGTACATCCACACCAAGGGTTGTGTGGGTCAGTTTGAGAGGTGGCTTCAAGACAACCTGATCATTGTAGCTGGGATCTTTGTGGGCATTGCACTTTTACAGGTAAGCAGGACCCCCAGAGACATTATTTAACAAATGTATATTTAAAGAGTCAGCTTTTGTGTGAATCAGATCATGTCTGCATTTGCAGTCACCGTCATGGCTGGAAGTCAGGGTTTCCGTTAGCCGGCAATTACCGACTTTTGTCCCCAAAAATTATATGAAAAGAAGATAAATAAAACTGCTGCCGGCCAAAATGACCCAACAAAATAAATCCCCAAATAATGCTTTTTATAATTTGATGGAAATGCCAGTCAATGGAAAAATATTTGACCATCATGCTTATTATTCTATAGGTTAATATGCATCATTTATTGGAATTAAATTGGGCCTGTGTGCATTTTTATTAGTTCTTATTTGTTGACTTGTCTTTTTACGGGGTGAGTTTGCTGATTCTCTCTCTAGGCCAATACAGTGCATTCAGAAAGTATTCAGACCCCTTGACTTTTTCCACATTTTGTTATATGTTACAGCCTTATTCTAAAATGGATTAAATAAAACATTGTCCTTATCGATCTAGAAAATAATACCTCGTAATGACAAAGCGAAAACAAGTTTTTGTGCTCTCACATGCACTGTGAACTGTGGGATCTTTATATAGACAGGTGTGTGCCTTTCCAAATCATGTCCAATCAATTGAATTTACTACAAGTGGACTCCAATCAAGTTGTAGAAACATCTCAAGAATGATCAATTTAGCAAAGGGTCTCATAGCGAAGGGTCTGAATACTTATGTAAATAAGGTATTTTTAATCAATTTGCAAAAACCTCTAGCCTCTTTTCTCTTTCTCATTATGGAGTATTGTGATGTCATTATGGATTTTTGTGATGTCATTATGGAGTATTGTGATGTCATTATGGAGTATTGTGATGTCATAGATTGATGAGGGGGAAAAAACAGTTGCATCATTTTTAGAACAAGGCTGTAAAGCCAACAAAATGTGTAGAAAGGGAAGGGGTCTGGATACTTTCCGAATGCACAAGTACAGTACCAGTCAAAAGTTTGGACACACTTACTCATTCCAGGGTTTTTATTTATTTGTACTATTTTCTACGTTGTAAAATAATAATGAAGACATCAAAACTATGAAATAAACACATATGGAATCATGTAGTAACCCAAAAAAGTGTTAAACAAATCTAAATACATTTTATATATGAGATTCTGCCTTGATGACAGCGTTGCACACTTGTGCTGACCAATAGGGAGACGTCTATGAGCTTGTGATTTGAAACAATCCACAGCTATTTATTTTTGGTGCCGGCAGTGTTGTGAATGATTTTGTTTCTTTCTGTATAGACCGTATTAATGATATAATTTTGGCCAATGTATTTCCATTTACTTCCCTATTGGATCCACCACTCTGCCATTTTCTCCTGTTCTATTGGTTTTCATACCAACTTTCTTTCGTCGTCCAGGAGCCAAAGGCACAATCCTGGTCATATTAACAACCCGTCCTAGTTGTTGCCTGGTAACAACCCGTCCTAGTTGCTGCCTGGCAACAACCCGTCCTAGTTGCTGCCTGGCAACAACCCGTCCTAGTTGCTGCCTGGCAACAACCTGTCCTAGTTGCTGCCTGGCAACAACCCGTCCTAGTTGCTGCCTCAGAGATTTCTATCTCTGTCACATATGGAACCTCTATCAGGTGTGCTGTTTAGAATGCTGTTTTCCCTCGAGTATCATTTTGGCAAATGTTTGAAAATGACGTTTTATTGGGCTGCTTCACTGCATAATTTGCATATTCTCTTAAGAGCTGTTACCATAATCTAAAGGCACTGTGGTTGGACGTCCTAATGGGTTATGCACCTAATGTATATGGGTCTGGTAAATTTCTCAAATGGCCGTTAAATTAAATTCTTCCCGGTCATGTTGTCCTGCACCACATTTTCCTAACGGAAACCCTGCTTGGAGTTTAGACTGTTTAGACTGCCATCTGCTGGCGAGAATCATGAGTACGTCCTTCTCCTTGAGTGTCATTCCAAATCAGAAATCAGAGAACCTATGCTTCAAATGTCAGTTAGCTTTATGTCAGAGCTAACCTGTGATGTCATTTCCTGTTTAGATATTTGGGATCTGCCTGGCTCAGAACCTGGTGAGTGACGTCAAGGCCGTGAAGGCCAACTGGTGACGCCAGGACCCTGAGGGGGAGGGAGTACTTTGACCTTTGACCCCTAACATCCAGCTCACCTCCCACTGACCGCTAAGAGATGAAAACACAAAGAGCTGTTTACCTCTGGACCTGCCAGGCTGAGGTGAAAACACAAAGAGCTGTTTACCTCTGGACCTGCCAGGCTGAGAGATGAAAACACAAAGAGCTGTTTACCTCTGGACCTGCCAGGCTGAGAGATGAAAACACAAAGAGCTGTTTACCTCTGGACCTGCCAGGCTGAGAGATGAAAACACAAAGAGCTGTTTACCTCTGGACCTGCCAGGCTGAGAGATGAAAACACAAAGAGCTGTTTACCTCTGGACCTGCCAGGCTGAGAGATGAAAACACAAAGAGCTGTTTACCTCTGGACCTGCCAGGCTGAGAGATGAAAACACAAAGAGCTGTTTACCTCTGGACCTGCCAGGCTGAGAGATGAAAACACAAAGAGCTGTTTACCTCTGGACCTGCCAGGCTGAGAGGTGAAAACACAAAGAGCTGTTTACCTCTGGACCTGCCAGGCTGAGGTGAAAACACAAAGAGCTGTTTACCTCTGGACCTGCCAGGCTGAGAGGTGAAAACACAAAGAGCTGTTTACCTCTGGACCTGCCAGGCTGAGGTGAAAACACAAAGAGCTGTTTACCTCTGGACCTGCCAGGCTGAGAGGTGAAAACACAAAGAGCTGTTTACCTCTGGACCTGCCCGTCCGTCTATTTCACCTGGTGTCACTTTCAACCCTACTTCCACTAGGATTTCAAAACATCCCTACAGAAAGGCCTTCCAGGGCTGCTTGTTGGATACCTACTATCCCACTTGTACAGCCTTTCTGTCTTCTGTACAGTATAGAGTGTGCTGCTGACTGACCTACCGGCTGGCATTTCTTTCCGTTATCCTATGACCACTGAAGGACATTAAGCTCTCTTCATGTTAGAGTAAAATTCAGAAAATTCGCAAGATGGCAAGTCTGGAGTTAGCAAGGCCTTTGCTACGGATGCATGTCTTTAACCAGCTGTTTGTTGAACAGCATGTTTTAACATAAATTAGTTTTTCTTTTCTCGTGTCTGTCGACGTTTTGAGTTTAATCAAACAGACAGACATAACGGAGAGGATTTTTCTCTCCCGGCATCCCTGAAGCACATGGGGATAGTATGCTTTTACTTGATCTAACCTTTAACCTTACACTAACGTTAAATCTACGTTATACTGATGTCGAGGCTACGTTTGTATGTGTTTATTCTGTCTGTCTTCTGGACTCCCACCACTACCTTTTGGAAGCTTGAATTACCTGACACCCTAGTTGTTATTCTGATACATCTGGTCTGTCTGGATTTGTACTTTTCTCCTCTCTTAGTTTGTTTCTCCTCGTGTTTGTTGGTGTGTTTGTTGTCTATCTGTCTTAGTTGGACTGTTTTTTTTGTTGTACTAGTTTGTATAGAATAACAAATACTTGTTTTAATATCTTCATGTATAAATAGCAACACATTTTCTCAATATAACATGAAGGCTGCTTCATCATTGTATCTTGGAGGATTGCTATGAGTAAGTAGATTTTTCTGGTACATTTCCCATGTTTCCCAGAAATCCTGGTTGTAAGATTCCGTATTTCCTGTTTATTCCTTCCTGATTTCTGGCAACTCTTCCACAACCAGGATTTCTTGAAATCTGGGAATTTGGGAAAAAAGTTAACAAAATGTTTTCAAATCTATTAGTATGTTATTTGTAACCAGGTCTAATGCTTACATGGTGAAATGAAATCCATATTATTATTCTGATCTTTATTAGAACAGATAAAGTGGTGGTTGTGCCATATTCATGTTTTTTTTTTATTTTTTAACTTGCGTTATTACCTTATCAATACAGAGTTTACACTTTCAGCCAACCAGTACATTTTAAGCACGTTATCAGATTTGTAGCAGTATATGGTTTGAATTGAATTGTATTTATTGGGATTTGGGGATTTTAAATTATGTCTGGCATGAATATATTCCCTGCAGCTTCTGTCTGGCCGCTCTGTCAGCTCTTGTACCCAGTTATTGCTCCACTCGTTAAGGTCCCTTAGATATACCTTACCACTGTCTCGCTCTTCCTGTGGTGTGTACAAGGCCTGTGTGTAGGAGCTGTAGTGTTCCTCCTCTTGGAGGAATCCTTCCTGGTTGGGCTGCTGTTGTAGTAACAGGCTTGGTTCTTAGCTGTATTACCATGTACTTCCCTGCGTGTCAGAGCTCTTTAATGGTGTTGTTCAGCAGCATGGGCTTTACTTCCCTGCGTGTCAGAGCTCTTTAATGGTGTTGGTCAGCATCATGGGCTGTACTTCCCTGCTTGTCAGAGCTCTTTAATGGTGTTGTTCAGCATCATGGGCTTTACTTCCCTGCTTGTCAGAGCTCTTTAATGGTGTTGTTCAGCATCATGGGCTTTACTTCCCTGCGTGTCAGAGCTCTTTAATGGTGTTGTTCAGCATCATGGGCTTTACTTCCCTGTGTGTCAGAGCTCTTTAATGGTGTTGTTCAGCAGCATGGGCTTTACTTCCCTGCGTGTCAGAGCTCTTTAATGGTGTTGTTCAGCATCATGGGCTCTACTTCCCTGCTTGTCAGAGCTCTTTAATGCTGTTGTTCAGCATCGTGGGCTCTGGGTGTGTGCGACGACCGCTTTACCTTCGTTCGTCAAGTAGCCTTGAACGATGGTTTGCCTGAATAGGAGAGAAACCAGTTTGTGTGTCAGGCTAGGTTTTTATGCCAAAAAAAAATAAAAAAATAAAAATAAATATATATATATATATATATAAAATAAAAAAAGATTATTCTGACATGAGAACAGGATGTTTGTCTAATTCAGCTGTTTTTATCTCTTGTCAAATAAGTTCAGGGTATAAATGAAATACCTTACTGTGATTTTGTTTTTCATTAAAATTGTTTAAAAAATATATATTTTTAAATATATACAAAAAAAATGCTTCTTAGCAAAAGAGCAATTTCTCAAGCCAGAATTTTGCTAGAACTGTCCTGGGTCTGAGTGTGGAGGGTGAAACCGAAAACTAGCTGTTATTGGCAGAGAGGTTCGGAACTCTTTCTTGGTCACCAGGCAGGCCAAAACGCCAACCCACCAATACAGGCTCTTTTACTACGCTGGGCCTTTCATTTCATTTGAAATTATGCTTTGGGGGGGGGGGGTTACCAGCCATAGGTTGTTGAATTTGTTCTGTTTTGTCCTTTTGATCGTGATGGCCTTAAAACATGATACCTTGTGATGCTTCATATTTTCTCCTAGGTTTGTGTCCCAAAATCACACTATTCAATGTTACAGTTTGCCTGACCACTCCTCCTTAATTGAATTCCGCTGCTCTACTGATGTCAAAAATTCAGTGATTTATTATTCGTGTAGGCCAACTCTGGTCCAACCCATCGGTTTCTTGGTCCAATCAGAATGGTTTGAATGTGTTTGCATTTAATTAGTCATCGAGGAGGAAAATCCAGACTCTTGGTGGAGAAGAAACCTTAGTGGGCCTTGGCATCTGGCTGGAGCCATGTGGAGCCTCTAGTCAAAAGTAGTGCACTATATAGGGAATAAGGTGCTATTTCGGGCACACCCTTCCCTCCCTAAGATAGATGGCATCATTCCAGAGCATCATTCCAGAGCCTCCTGCATATCATGAATGTATACCTATGGATGAATCTCAATTGTATTTCCTTGATTCCTTCCATACGCTCTCCTTGCCTCCTTCTCCAGTCGAAACACATTGAAGGAGGAGTTCCAAAGGGAAGATTGAGATTCACCCTGTCTGTTACCATCTGTTACTAAGACCTGTTCCAATGCATTTCACCCTAACATGTCATCACTACCCTTTAGCAGTGCAATGAACACAAATCTGTTGTGAAAAAAGAAATGTGAAAAAAATAAACCTAAGATCTGTTATGTTACATCATTACAAACTTTAGCATTATTTTGTATTTTGTACATGAAATCAAATAGTTCCATTCCATTTTCAGGTGCTTGGTTTTCTTCCTTTCACTTCCTGTTCCTGTTTTACTTCCAGTGTACTTCCTTTGTTACTTCCTGTGTATGTGCATTGTCATCTCAGGAAAAAAAGGAATCTGCAAAATATATATATATTTTTTACCTTGACACATCGCTTCATGAATGATTTGCTAGATTTCAAAGCACGTCTGTACCTGGGTAGACCTATAGTACAGCACCACCCAAGTTCCTGCTGTAAGCCACAATCCTCTCATTGATAACACTGATCTATTTTAGAGAGACAACATTGTCCCGGTGTTCTAGGTTAACATCATGCATTTATCAATGATTTCTAATACATACTGGTGGCTGGTGTTTCACAGAACATGACTGAAGTATTTCTCTGTTTTATAAAATGAAAAGTATGTCTGTGGTTGCTTACTGTTACTAACTAACCTGTTTTTGGTGGGGGTTTAAAAAAATTAAAAGTTTATTTGTATTTGATCTCAAAGCCTTTTAAGATATTTTCTTTACGTTCCCCACATAGCTTGTACATTTCCAGAGTCTACCTCGTTTTTAGAGAGGTGTCCTTTTTATAAAGCTAGTGGTTGGATTTGTTCCATGGCCCGTCAGAAAGACGCTGAGAGGTGCAGAGAATCTCAACTGTTTGTTAAAACTTATAAGAGAGTCATGACAGAAAGACAGTAGGTCCTTAAGTTACAACATACAGGTGATTTTTATAGGGTTATCTCTACTTCCTGAGGACGTAGCATAGTTTCTATTCTGATGACAAGCTACACTACAGTATGGTGATTTTTAAGGTTCATTTGGTCAAAATGTTTTGACAAGTTTGTCCCGATCTTGAAATGGTGTTGTGTAATATGTACCACCACAGTGACAGTACCATGCCTGTCAGAGCCATTCCCCTTTTAATGATGATTCCAAATTATATTTCTCTTATTATTATTATTATTATTATTATTTTGAAGATGTAACATTCTTATTGTAGCATTCGTTTTTTATTTTTTATTTTAGACATTTTGAAAATGTTATTTCTCTCAATTTCTTGAATTCCATTTTGTTATTAATACAGCCGGAATGTAAATAAATAAAAATAAACATATTAGTCCTTACAAACCTCTAATATTGATTCATTTTTATTTTAGCAATGTTTTTATTGTCATTCCGTTAACGTCTTAAAGGATAGTATTGTTGAACAGAGATGCTGAAATCGAGTTAGATGCCTTTCGATAGGGGAACATGGTCTGTTACACTGTACCATTGTGTTACAAATATACTTATTTTTCAGATTAAATAAAAAGGACTTATGAAAAACATCAGGCCTCCAATTGCTAGTTTGGATGCGTCAACAAAATTGTGTCTGTCTGTCTCTCTGGTTATTGGTTTGAAGAGAGAAAGGCTAGGTGGTCTTGACCAGACAGTTGGTTTATTTGAAATGAAATGTCATGGCTGTGCCACTAGAGGGAGACACACGTAAAGAATATCTCTACTCATCTGTTGTACTGTATGCCGTCAGATCTCTTGAGTAGGAGTGCTGATCTAGGACCATGTCCTCCCTTCCCCAGTCATGTAATCTGATCAGGTGAAAATGTTCTTGAATCAGGATGTGGAGGCTGATGTTAGTAAAGAGTTTTATAAGGTGAAACTGTGAAAAGATGACACTTGGTGAAATGACCAGGTTGATGGATTAAATTCTGTGACAGGGTGTGTTTAGCTGTTTCCAAATAGGACCTCCAAAGACTACCAAATAGAACCTCCAAAGACTACCAAATAGGACCTCCAAAGACTACCAAATAGGACCTCCAAAGACTACCAAATAGGACCTCCAAAGACTACCAAATAGGACCTCCAAAGACTACCAAATAGAACCTCCAAAGACTACCAAATAGGACCTCCAAAGACTACCAAATAGGACCTCCAAAGACTACCAAATAGGACCTCCAAAGACTACCAAATAGAACCTCCAAAGACTACCAAATAGAACCTCCAAAGACTACCAAATAGACCTCCAAAGACTACCAAATAGAACCTCCAAAGGAACCTCCAAAGACTACCAAATAGGACCTCCAAAAACTACCAAATAGATTACCAAATAGGACCTCCAAAGACTACCAAATAGTTATCTTACCAAATAGGTCCAAAAACTACCAAATAGGACCTCCAAAGACTACCAAATGACTGACTACCAAATAGGAAAAGACTACCAAATAGAACCTCCAAAGACTCTCCTCCAAAGACTTGCCTCCAAAAACTACCAAATAGGACCTCCAAAGACTACCAAATAGGACCTCCAAAGACTACCAAATGGGGTAAGTTGACTGAGAACACATTCTCATTTGCAGGGGAATAGAGGGGAGGGTGATGAATGAGCCAATTGTAAACTGGGGATTATTAGGTGACCAGATTGGGAATTTAGCCAGGACACCGGGGTTAACACCCCTACTCTTACGATAAGTGCCATGGGATCTTCAATGACCTCAGAGAGTCAGGACACCCGTTTTTTAACGTCCCATCCGAAAGACAGCACCCTACACAGGGCAGTGTCCCAATCACTGCCCTGGGGCATTGGGATATTTTCTTTAGACCAGAGGAAAGAGTGCCTCCTACTGGCCCATCTTTTCAATCATGTATTCAAAGCAAATCAAATTGTATTTGTCACATCCGCCGAATACAACCGGTGTAGAGCTTACAGTGAAATGCTTACATAAAGCTCTAAACCAACAATGCAGTTTTAAGAAAAATACAAAATAATAGTTCCTGGATGGCATGAAACTTGGCCCCAGTGATGTACTGGGCCGTACGCACTACACTCTGTAGTGCATTGCAGTTGGAGGTCGAGCAGTTGCCTTACGAGGCAGTGATGCAACCCGTCAGGATGCTCTTGATGGTGCAGCTGTAGAACTTTTGAGGATCTGAGGACCCATGCCAAATCTTTTCAGTCTCCTGAGGGGGAATAGGTTTTGTCATCCCTCTTCACAACTGTCTTGGTGTGTTTGGACTATGTTA
>NC_088220.1:7005421-7063375 GCF_036934945.1 Oncorhynchus masou masou
GAAGACATTAGAGACAGAGTTAGTCTGGATCTCTCCCTACAGCTGTCCGTGTCTAGAAGACATTAGAGACAGAGACAGAGTTAGTCTGGATCTCTCCCTACAGCTGTCCGTGTCTAGAAGACATTAGAGACAGAGTTAGTCTGGATCTCTCCCTACAGCTGTCCGGGTCTAGAAGAGAGAGAGTTAGTCTGGATCTCTCCCTACAGCTGTCCGTGTCTAGAAGAGAGAGAGAGTTAGTCTGGATCTCTCCCTACAGCTGTCCGGGTCTAGAAGAGAGAGAGAGTTAGTCTGGATCTCTCCCTACAGCTGTCCGTGTCTAGAAGAGACAGAGAGTTAGTCTGGATCTCTCCCTACAGCTGTCCGTGTCTAGAAGACATTAGAGACAGAGTTAGTCTGGATCTCTCCCTACAGCTGTCCATGTCTAGAAGACATTAGAGACAGAGACAGAGTTAGTCTGGATCTCTCCCTACAGCTGTCCGTGTCTAGAAGACATTAGAGACAGAGTTAGTCTGGATCTCTCCCTAAAGCTGTCCGTGTCTAGAAGACATTAGAGACAGAGACAGAGTTAGTCTGGATCTCTCCCTACAGCTGTCCGTGTCTAGAAGACATTAGAGACAGAGTTAGTCTGGATCTCTCCCTACAGCTGTCCGTGTCTAGAAGACATTAGAGACAGAGTTAGTCTGGATCTCTCCCTACAGCTGTCTGGGTCTAGAAGAGACAGAGTTAGTCTCGATCTCTCCCTACAGCTGTCCGTGTCTAGAAGACATTAGAGACAGAGACAGAGTTAGTCTGGATCTCTCCCTACAGCTGTCTGGGTCTAGAAGAGAGAGAGAGTTAGTCTGGATCTCTCCCTACAGCTGTCTGGGTCTAGAAAAGACAGAGTTAGTCTGGATCTCTCCCTACAGCTGTCCGTGTCTAGCAGACATTAGAGACAGAGTTAGTCTGGATCTCTCCCTACAGCTGTCCGTGTCTAGAAGACATTAGAGACAGAGTTAGTCTGGATCTCTCCCTACAGCTGTCCGTGTCTAGAAGACATTAGAGACAGAGTTAGTCTGGATCTCTCCCTACAGCTGTCCGTGTCTAGAAGACATTAGAGACAGAGACAGAGTTAGTCTGGATCTCTCCCTACAGCTGTCTGGGTCTAGAAGAGAGAGAGAGTTAGTCTGGATCTCTCCCTACAGCTGTCTGGGTCTAGAAGAGACAAAGTTAGTTAGTCTGGATCTCTCCCTACAGCTGTCTGGGTCTAGAAGAGAGAGAGAGTTAGTCTGGATCTCTCCCTACAGCTGTCTGGGTCTAGAAGAGACAAAGTTAGTTAGTCTGGATCTCTCCCTACAGCTGTCTGGGTCTAGAAGACATTAGAGACAGAGTTAGTCTGGATCTCTCCCTACAGCTGTCCGTGTCTAGAAGACATTAGAGACAGAGACAGAGTTAGTCTGGATCTCTCCCTACAGCTGTCTGGGTCTAGAAGAGAGAGAGAGTTAGTCTGGATCTCTCCCTACAGCTGTCTGGGTCTAGAAGAGACAAAGTTAGTTAGTCTGGATCTCTCCCTACAGCTGTCTGGGTCTAGAAGAGACAAAGTTAGTTAGTCTGGATCTCTCCCTACAGCTGTCTGGGTCTAGAAGAGACAAAGTTAGTTAGTCTGGATCTCTCCCTACAGCTGTCTGGGTCTAGAAGAGACAGTGTTAGTCTGGATCTCTCCCTACAGCTGTCTGGGTCTAGAAAAGACAGAGTTAGTCTGGATCTCTCCCTACAGCTGTCCGTGTCTAGCAGACATTAGAGACAGAGTTAGTCTGGATCTCTCCCTACAGCTGTCCGTGTCTAGAAGACATTAGAGACAGAGTTAGTCTGGATCTCTCCCTACAGCTGTCCGTGTCTAGAAGACATTAGAGACAGAGTTAGTCTGGATCTCTCCCTACAGCTGTCCGTGTCTAGAAGACATTAGAGACAGAGACAGAGTTAGTCTGGATCTCTCCCTACAGCTGTCTGGGTCTAGAAGAGAGAGAGAGTTAGTCTGGATCTCTCCCTACAGCTGTCTGGGTCTAGAAGAGACAAAGTTAGTTAGTCTGGATCTCTCCCTACAGCTGTCTGGGTCTAGAAGAGAGAGAGAGTTAGTCTGGATCTCTCCCTACAGCTGTCTGGGTCTAGAAGAGACAAAGTTAGTTAGTCTGGATCTCTCCCTACAGCTGTCTGGGTCTAGAAGACATTAGAGACAGAGTTAGTCTGGATCTCTCCCTACAGCTGTCCGTGTCTAGAAGACATTAGAGACAGAGACAGAGTTAGTCTGGATCTCTCCCTACAGCTGTCTGGGTCTAGAAGAGAGAGAGAGTTAGTCTGGATCTCTCCCTACAGCTGTCTGGGTCTAGAAGAGACAAAGTTAGTTAGTCTGGATCTCTCCCTACAGCTGTCTGGGTCTAGAAGAGACAAAGTTAGTTAGTCTGGATCTCTCCCTACAGCTGTCTGGGTCTAGAAGAGACAAAGTTAGTTAGTCTGGATCTCTCCCTACAGCTGTCTGGGTCTAGAAGAGACAGTGTTAGTCTGGATCTCTCCCTACAGCTGTCTGGGTCTAGAAGATACAGAGTTAGTCTGGATCTCTCCCTACAGCTGTCTGGGTCTAGAAGATACAGAGTTAGTCTGGATCTCTCCCTACAGCTGTCTGGGTCTAGAAGATAGAGTTAGTTGGTCTGGATCTCTCCCTACAGCTGTCTGGGTCTAGAAGAGACAGAGTTAGTCTGGATCTCTCCCTACAGCTGTCTGGGTCTAGAAGAGACAAAGTTAGTTAGTCTGGATCTCTCCCTACAGCTGTCTGGGTCTAGAAGAGACAGAGTTAGTTAGTCTGGATCTCTCGCTCTCTTCCTCTCTCGCTCTGTCCCTTTATTTAATTTCAAAAATTGCTTTATTGGTTTAACGTAACAATGTGCATATAGCCAAATATCGTATTGGTCCCGTAGACATATTTTGCAGGCGTTATTGCTAGGTCCCTATGTGCAGCATGTTAAAGTTGTAGCAAAATAAAGATGTGCGTGTTTCTCCTGGCTGAGGTTATTGGGACCAGATGGCAGAGCTTGTTATTGGGACCAGATCACAGAGCATGTTATTGGGACCAGATCAAAGAGCTTGTTATTGGGACCAGATCACAGAGCTTGTTATTGGGACCAGATCGCTGAGCATGTTATTGGGACCAGATCGCAGAGCATGCTATTGGGACCAGATCGCAGAGCATGCTATTGGGACCAGATCGCAGAGAATGCTATTGGGACCAGATCGCAGAGCATGCTATTGGGACCAGATCGCAGAGCATGTTATTGGAACCAGATCGCAGAGCATGTTATTGGGACCAGATCGCAGAGCTTGTTATTGGGACCAGATCGCAGAGCTTGTTATTGGGACCAGATCGCAGAGCTTGTTATTGGGACCAGATCGCAGAGCGTGTTATTGGGACCAGATCGCAGAGCGTGTTATTGGGACCAGATCGCAGAGCGTGTTATTGGGACCAGATCGCAGAGCGTGTTATTGGGACCAGATCGCAGAGCGTGTTATTGGGACCAGATCTCAGAGCGTGTTATTGGGACCAGATCACAGAGCGTGTTATTGGGACCAGATCACAGAGCGTGTTATTGGGACCAGATCACAGAGCGTGTTATTGGGACCAGATCACAGAGCGTGTTATTGGGACCAGATCACAGAGCGTGTTATTGGGACCAGATCACAGAGCGTGTTATTGGGACCAGATCACAGAGCGTGTTATTGGGACCAGATCACAGAGCGTGTTATTGGGACCAGATCACAGAGCGTGTTAATGGGACCAGATCACAGAGCGTGTTATTGGGACCAGATCACAGAGCAGAGTGTGCTATTGGGACCAGATCACAGAGCAGAGTGTGCTATTGGGACCAGATCACAGAGCGTGTTATTGGGACCAGATTGGGACCAGATCACAGAGCAGAGTGTGCTATTGGGACCAGATTGGGACCAGATCACAGAGTATGTTATTGGGACCAGATCACAGAGCAGAGTGTGCTATTGGGACCAGGTCACAGAGCAGAGTGTGCTATTGGGACCAGATTGGGACCAGATCACAGAGTATGTTATTGGGACCAGATCACAGAGCATGTTATTGGGACCAGATCACAGAGCATGTTATTGGGACCAGATCACAGTGTGTTATTGGGACCAGATCACAGAGCGTGTTATTGGGACCAGATCACAGAGCGTGTTATTGGGACCAGATCACAGAGCGTGTTATTGGGACCAGATTGGGATCAGATCACAGAGCGTGTTATTGGGACCAGATCACAGAGCAGAGTTTGCTGTGTTCTTCCTCTCCTCTTTCTCCTCCTCCGTCCCAGTGAAGCTCTGAGGAATGATAAGCAGGCCCAGGAAGGCTGAACTGTGCAGGGTGGACCATAGAAATACAATGACTAGAGCAGGAATTCCCACTAAAAATCAATGGACGGTGTAGAGAAGACTGGACCCGGGTTTGGAGTTAAGTCCATTACAATTTAGTAGAGTCAGGACGTAAATGGAAATTGAGACTGAAAAGACATGGAATTGACTGAATCGACATGGGATCCCAACCCTGAGTTGGACACTAATGCTAAATAGAATCACGTTTGAAGAACCTGACACAAAGCTAGAGGGATGAATCTGATGAAAATAAAAAGAGAGTAAAGAGGGAAGAATCTTACCGACACCAAAGAGCTCTGTAGCGTTGAACTCATCTGTTCCAGCCAGTAGACTGACCTCAGTGGCGGCTGTCTTGAACACATCTTCAATACCTGCACACAGAGAGATGGTCAGTGAATGATGTAACAGACGAGCTTATCACTTCTACATCTATAATAAAGAGCTGGTCTGCCTTCTTAACCACACTATCAACAAAGGCAGGTCCTGCAGGCCCCTAGTTGTCGCAACTAGACTACTGTTCAGTCGTGTGGTCAGGTGCCACAAACAGTGCAGCACGCGAACTCTTAAATGTACCAGGAGAGCTGCCATGAATAATATGCATGTCAATCTCTCCTGGCTCAAAGTAGAGATTGATTTCATCACTACTTGTATTTGTGTGAAGTATTGACATGTTGAATGCACTGAGCTGTCTGTTTTAAACTACTAGCTCACAGCTCAGACACCCATGCATACCCCACAAGACATGCCACCAGAGGTCTCTTCACAGTCCCCAAGTCCAGAACAGACTATGGGAGGTGCACAGTACTACATAGAGCCATGACTACATGGAACTCTATTCCACAGTACTACATAGAGACATGAATACATGGAACTCTATTCCACAGTACTACATAGAGCCATGACTACATGGAACTCTATTCCACAGTACTACATAGAGCCATGACTACATGGAACTCTATTCCACAGTACTACATAGAGCCATGACGACATGGAACTCTATTCCACAGTACTACATAGAGCCAAGACTACAATGAACTCTATTCCACATCAGGTAACTGATGCAGCAGGAGAATCAGATTAAACACCTTATAGAACAGCGGGGACTGTGAAGCAACACAAACATTGGCACACACACACACACACACACACGGATTTTGTGTTGTAGATATGTGGTAATACAATAGTGGCCTGAGGAAACACAATGAGTTGTGAAAAGTATTGTAATGTTTTAAATTGTATATAACTGCCTTAATGTTGTTGGATAACCGGGAAGAGTAGCTGCTGCCTTGGCAGGAACTAATGGGGATCCATAATAAACCCCATGAAGAGTAGCTGCTGCCTTGGCAGGAACTCATGGGGATCCATAATAAACCCCAGGAAGAGTAGCTGCTGCCTTGGCAGGAACTAATGGGGATCCATAATAAACCCCAGGAAGAGTAGCTGCTGCCTTGGCAGGAACTAATGGGGATCCATAATAAACCCCAGGAAGAGTAGCTGCTGCCTTGGCAGGAACTAATGGGGATCCATAATAAACCCCAGGAAGAGTAGCGATAGACTTTTAAAGGCAATTTCCCCCGACGTTCACAAAGATCACATTGGCTGTAAATGCTGCAGATGTCGATTCAAGTAGAAAACACCTTTAAAAGAACATTTAACTGATGACCAGGGATCCACTAGGAACCAAACACAAGCAAATGGGGAGGGACCTACCTACATTTAAGTCATTTAGCAGACGCTCTTATCCAGAGCGACTTACAAATTGTGACATTCTGACATCCAGTGGAACAGCCACTTTACAATAGTGCATCTAAATCATTAAGGGGGGGGGGGGGTGGTGAGAAGGATTACTTATCCTATCCTAGGTATTCCTTGAAGAGGTGGGGTTACCTGAATTTGTCCATTATAAACTATTGCTTTCATCACAACTGTTTTCTACGGCTTGGACTAATGATTACAACCCTGGATCCACACACACACACACACACACACAAACCCTCCCTCCTTACCTGGGCAGGGTGGCATGTCACAGGTGCGTGACTCTGTGGCGCTGCAGGCGTAACCACATGACCTGATCCTCTTCTGGTTCCCGTTCCCACAGGTTACACTGCATGGAGACCAGTTACTCCATCCACCGTCTCCATCTATATAGTCTGGGGGGGGGCAGAAAGAAAGCAAGAGAGAGAAACACAGAGAGAAAAAGAGGGAGAGAGAGGGAGAAGGTGAAAGTGGGAAACAGAGAAAACACTGTCAATATAAGGCAGTACACAGAGTAGCCAAATAGAAAAGGGAGCGAGCCAGGGCATTCTGGGCTTTTAAGGGGTCGTCTAATATTGTTTTCGAACAAGCTCTCTTTTGGTGGCCTCTGATAAATTCTAACGCCTTGATTCCATCCTAAATACACAGCTAAATGTTTAAATACTTTAATGAGTTTACCTACCAGATTGGTGAAATTAGCTGTGATTTTACAACAACAAAAAATGACTGAAAATGTATGAATTCAGTGTATTGTTAGTTGTTTTTGGTCCAGGTCTTTATGTTCAGGACTATTTTCTAAGTAAGAAAACATGAATCCTTTAACATTAAATCCATCTTCTCTTGAGATTAAAGTCACATGTACAGTTTTACTGCAAGATATGAATTTGGATATGAAGTTCTTTGTATTATGCATTTTTTTAAATATATTTTTTTTTAAATATCAGTTCAATCACTGAAGGAATTTCAGTATTTTCTAATCTATTCGTGAATGGCAGTATGTCATTTATTCATAAAATTAATTGTTTAGCAACTGAGCTACAGATTTCGTCTTGAAGAGTCTGCAAACTTCCAGAAGAATGAAGCAGGTGTTAAACGAACAGCAGTTGACTACTCCATTGTCGACACTTTAATCAATTGGCCTATATCAATATCTTTAACAATACCACCCAAGTATTATTTTAGAACTTTCAACATATTTAATTTGATCTTTTATTAATTATGAATAATAATAAATAAATAAATAAATATATATATATATATTTATGCCATTGCCCCTTTAAGATGTCATTCTGCCTAAACCTTGAAACTCTGATGCGTTTAAAATGATGCCACGCCTACAACTGCAGGAGTTGAGAAATAAACGTGGTTGCACTGGAAAGCTGAAATCTCCCTCTGTTTAACGATGGCAATTAAACATCTGTCTGATTTCCTGTTTGTCACACATTTTGATGGCAGAGGAAAAGTACACGTGGGCAGGTCTAGCATATAATAAGGTCTAGCGTATAATAAGGTCTAGCTTATTCAAAGTGCGCCTCGGCAGAAATATTTTTTTCATGTTCCATATTCTTTTAAATGAAAAGAAACCTAGTCAATCTATGAAGTGGGAAAAAAAGTTGCCGGAAGATAAGTTTGTGAGCGTCTGTTTAGTCTACGTACGGCTCTAAGGGAAAATAAGTTGGTGAGCGTCTGTTTAGTCTACGTACGGCTCTAAGGGAAAATAAGTTTGTGAGCGTCTGTTTAGTCTACGTACGGCTCTAAGGGAAAATAAGTTGGTGAGCGTCTGTCTAGTCTACGTACGGCTCTAAGGGAAAATAAGAAAAGAAAAGGCTGCGGCCACGTTAAGATTTTCTGTCCAAAATTCCGGGTTCAGATTAGAGGTTAGAGGTTAATAGTCAGTAGCTGGAGGCTATTCAGGGCAGGAGGCTGACGAGGGAGATCCTCTGAGATGAGTCCAATGAGGAACTTGATATTTTTGACCGTCTCCGTGGCAACCCCGTTGATGAGGATGGGGGTGTGTCCAGCCTGGTTCATCCACAATCAGATCCTTTGTTTTGCTGATGTTGAGGAAGAGGTTGTTTACTTGGCACCACGTCCGTCAGAGTGCCTACCTCCTCCCTCTAGTCGTTGTTGGTGATCAGGACTACTACTGTCATGTCGTCAGCTAACTTGATAATGGAGTTGGAACTGTGAGGCCAGTCAGTTGTGGGGAAACAGGGCGTAAAAAAGAGGGGGCTGAGGACACACCCTTGTGGGGCCCCTGAGTTGATAATCAGTGTCGGAGGTAATTTTGCCTACCTTCCCCACCTTGGGGTGATCTGTCAGGAAGTCTAGGACCCAGTTGCATAGGGAGGAGTTCAGACCCAGGGCCGTGTGCTTTGTGCTAAGACGACACTATGGTATTGAAAGCTGAGCTGTGGTCGAAGAAAAGCATCCTCACATATGCATTCCTTTTGTCCAGGTGGGTGAGGGCAGTGTGCGGTAATATGGCGATTGCTTCATTCGTGGATCTATCAGGGCAGTAGATGTATTGGAGAGGATTGAGTGTGTCAGGGAGGGAGGAGGTCTAAGCACGTCCTGGTGAAGGAAGCTACAGTAGTCATTAGTAGTCAGTAGTCATTTCGGTTACTTTCCCTTTCATGGGCGCTGGGATGATAGTGGACATCTTGAAGCAGGATAACGGCTTTCACGAGAGAGAGATTGAAAATGTCAGAGAACACAACAGCTGGTCTGTACATGCTCTGGAGGACACGGCTAGAGATGCCATCTGGCGCGGCAGACCTTAAGAGAGGGTGAACACGTTTGAAAGACTTCCATACGTCCTCTGTGGAGACCGTCAGTACGTAGCCCTCATTATCCTCAAGGGGCTTCGGCTGCTCAGTCGTTGTTGTGCTTGAAGAGAAAAAGGTGTTTGGCTCGTCTGGTAGGGTGGTGTTGGTGACCGCGATGTAGCTAACTTTCTTTTTGTAATCCGTGATCGTTAGGAGCCCATGCCACATGACCGACCCGCTGAATTGTTCTTCCACTTTGTCCCGATATTTGTGTTTCGCGATCTTGATCTGCGTAGGTTGTATTAGTACTTTAAACTATTGTCCCGTCGCGCATATATATATATATATATATATACACACACACACACACACACACACACACTTTTTTTTAACACCAAATACAAACATACAAACAATTTACAGACTAAAACAAAGATTACATCTCCTCTGTCCAGACCCACATGCTCCATTCTAGTACCTGGTCACTCCTCCATCCCCCAGTGTGGTCGTAGTCTAACTATACTCCAGGGCAGAGTTTCAGTTTTATCAATTACAAACATACCTGGAAGTATTTGGCAAGAAAATAGATTTTCCAGGAAAGCTTCTGACGCAACACAACTTAATGTGCTGCTTTGCCAAGTTCTACATTGGGAGGTTGGTGGGTCCTGGGCACTTAACTCTCTGTAATACTCTCAAATGAAGTGTAAAAAAAAACACTCATCTTGGCACAAGTCACATTCAAATGAGTCCCGGGGCTGATTTTTTCTGACTGTTAATGTGTTGTTTGGAAATGGGGCTGAAATGGCAAGAAATTCCCTTTCGTTCCAATGATCATTGAAGTTTAATGAAAATACATGGAAACATTTCCTCTGGTTGAACTGAGTACTAAACTATTTACATTAAACTTATGGCACACACGAGCGCACGTGCACGCACACACACACATATGCACACACACCACCCCCTAACCACCTCACCAACATCTGCCACACATTGTCTTAATTTCACAGATTAAAGTCTAGATAGCAGCGTAGCCCCTTCCTTTTCCCCCCTGCCACTACAGCCCCGTACACAAATTACACTTAAAGCGCACTAGTCACAGCTCTCACAGAAACACAGAACAGCCCACTCAGCAGGACCAGCAGCACAGAACCATATTTTATAAGAGCTTAGTGAGAGCGGGGTCATTTTTCATACAACCTTCCCACAATGTTCTGGGAAAGGTGCAGGATACCCAGCTAACACATAACGTTCTGAGAACCATATGTTTCTGATGTGCTAATGTGCTTGCATGATTAATCCCTAAGAAAATTAATTTCTATGTGTCAAATAGAATCAAATTTTATTAGTCACAAGCGCCAAATACAACAGGTGTAGACCTAGTGAAATGCTTACTTACGAGCCCCAAACCAACAATGCAGTTTAACCTTTTTGTGATAGGGGGCAGCATTTTCACTTTTGGATCAATAGCGAACTGCCTCCTACTCTGACCCAGATGCTAATATATGCATAGTATTATTACAATTGGATAGAAAACCATCTGAAGTTTCTAAAACTGTTTGAATGATGTCTGTGAGTATAACAGAACGCATATGGCAGGCGAAAATCTGAGAGAAATCCAACCAGGAAGTAGGACATCTGAGGTTTGTAGTTTTTCAAAACTTGGCCTACCGAATACACATTGAGATATGGATAAAGTTGCATTTCCACTAGATGTCAACCGTCTTTTGAAACTTGAATGAGGCTTCTGCTATAAAGGAGGGGCTCATTAGACCTCTTTGAGTCAGTAGTCTGGCAGAGTGCCTTGGTCTCATGACGCGCGCTCCCTACAGAGTTACCTCTCGTAACTCTCGTAAGGAATACTCCGGATGGAACATTATTGATGTTTTATGTTAAAAACATCCGAAAGATTGATTCCATACATTGTTTGACATGGATGATGTGCCTGCACCTCGTGAAGATGGATTACTGGGCTGAACATGCTAACAACAAGTGGCTATTTGGACATAAATGATGGAACTTCATGGAACAAATCATTCATTTATTGTCGAATTGGGATTCCTGGGAGTGCCTTCTGATGAAGATCATCAAAGGTAAGTGAATATTTATGGTGTTGTTTCTAACTTTGTTGATTCCAAAATGGCAGATATTCCTCTGTTTTGGGTTCTGAGCACCGTTCTCAGATTATGCTTTTTACGTAGAGTTTTTTTTAAATCTGACACATTAAAGAGAAGTGTATTTTTAATTCTGTGAATAACACTTGTATCTTTTATCAATGTTTATTATGAGTATTTCTGCAAAATCACCAGATGTTTTGGAATCAAAACATGACTGCATGTAAGGCGCCAATGTAAACACATGTTTTTATATAAATATGCACATTATCAAACAAAACACAGTGAGGGAAAAAAGTATTTGATCCCCTGCTGATTTTGTCCTTTTGCTGATTTTGTACTTTTGCCCACTGACAAAGAAATTATCCGTCTAATTTTAATGGTATGTTTATTTGAACAGTGAGGGACAAATAACAAAACAAAAAAGATAACATTTTTATAAATGGATTCGCATTGTAATAAGGGAAATAAGTATTGGACCCCAACCTCTCAATCAGAAAGATTTCTGACCCCCAGGTGTCTTTTATACAGGTAACGAGCTGAGATTAGGAGCACACTCTTAACCTCTTGAAACTAGGAGGCACTATTTTCATTTTTGGAAAAATAACATTCCCAAAGTAAATGGGCTATTTCTCAGGACCAGATGCTGGAATATGTATATAATTGACATCTTAGCACACTCTAAAGTTTCCAAAACTGTAAAAATATTGTCTGTGAGTATAACATAACTGATATTGCAGGCGAAAGCCTGAGAAAAATCCAATCAAGAAGTGACTCTTATTTTGAAACCCCTGTCTTTCTATGCATCTCTATTGTCCATTGAAAGGGATATCAAACAGATTCCTTTTTCCATGGCTTCCCTAATGTGTCTACAGCCACTAGACATAGTTTCAGGCTTTTATTTTGAAAAATGAGCGTGAACGACAACATTGCGTCAGTGGTCAGGTGGTGACTCTCAGTGATTTGTGCATAATAGACAAAGGTGGCCATTGTTCCTCTCACTCCTACTGAAAAGCCAATTGTTTGCCAAGTTTCTGTCGATATTATGGATCTAACTTGGAGGTTTTTTGACTTGGCTATGACCTAACATAATCATATGTTGTGCTTTCGCTGTAAAGCATTTTTGAAATCGGACATGATGGGTAGATTAACAAGATGTTTATCTTTCATTTGCTGTGTTGGACTTGTTAATGTGTGAAAGTCCCATATTTCAAAAAAATATTTTTGAATTTCGCGTGCTGCCTTTTCAGCGGAATGTTGTTAAGGGGTTCCGCTAGCGCTAGAAAGGTTAAAAAAATAGATAAGAATAAGAGATAATAGTAATGAGTAATTAAAGAGCAGCAGTGAAATAACAATATACAGTTGAAGTCGGAAGATTAAATACAACCCATTTTCTTGGTAACAAACTATAGTTTTGGCAAAGTCGGTTAGGACATCTACTTTTGTGCATGACACAAGTAATGTTTCCAACAATTGTTTACAGACAGATTATTTAATTTATAATTCACTGTATCACAATTCCAGTTGGTCAGATGTTTACATACACTAAGTTGACTGTGCCTTTAAACAGCTTGGAAAATTTCAGAAAATTTTGTCATGGCTTTAGAAGCTTCCAATAGGCTACTTTACATAATTTGAGTCAATTGGAGGTGTACCTGTGGATGTATTTCAAGGCTTAACTTCAAACTCAGTGCCTCTTTGCTTGACATCATAGGAAAATCAAAAGAAATCAGTCAAGATTGGTTTATCCTTGGGAGCAATTTCCAAACGCCTGAAGGTACCAAGTTCATCTGTACAAACAATAGTACACAACTATAAACACCATGGGAACATGCAGCCGTCACACCGCTCAGGAAGGAGACGTGTTCTTTCTCCTAGAGATGAACATACTTTGGTGCGAAAAGTGCAAATCAATCGCAGAACAACAGCAAAGGCCCTTGTGAAGATGCTGGTGGAAACAGGCACAAAAGTATCTATATCCACAGTAAAACGAGTCCTATCAACATAACCTGAAAGGCCGCTCAGCAAGGAAGAAGCCACTGCTCCAAAACCACTGCTCCAAAACCACCATAAAAAAGCCAGGCTAAGGTTTGCAACTGCACATGGGGACAAATATTGTATTTTTTGGAGAAATGTCCTCTGGTCTGATGAAACAAAAATAGAACTGTTTGGCCATAATGACCACCGTTATGTTTGGAGGATAAAGGGGGAGGCTGGCAAGCCGAAGAACACCATCCCAACCATGAAGCACGGGGGTGGCAGCATCATGTTGTGGGGGTGCTTTACTGCAGGAGGGACTGGTGCACTACACAAAATATGTGGCATCATGAAAATAATGTGGATATATTGAAGCAACATCCCAAGACATCAGTCAGGAAGTTAAAGCCTGGTTGCAAATGGGTCTTCCAAATGGACAATGACTTCAAGCATACTTCCAAAGTTGTGACAAAATGGTCAAGGTATTGGAGTGGCCATCACAAATCCCAGACCTCAATCCTATAGAACACTTGTGGGCAGAACTTAAAGTGTGTGCAAGCAAGGAGGCTTACAAACCTATCCGTCTCAGTTACACCAGCTCTGTCAGCAGGAATGAGCCAAAATTCACCCAACTTATTATGGAAAGCTGGTGGAAGGCTACGAGTAACGAGTAACGACCCAAGTTAAACTATTTAAACTATCCTCGTAATAATTTGATAAATAGAACCGGAGGGAACGCTGAAGTACTGAAATTCCCACAGAAGAAAGTTCTCTGAACTATTTAAGAACATTCCCAACGTCAAACCAGTTGGAGAACATTCCTAGACCATTACCAAAATTGAAACAAAATTGAAATGAAATTAGCTATGTTCAAACGTTCAGGAAACATTCTGTTAAAGTAATGAAATGCTAAGAAAAGAAAATGTGCCAAGAATGCTTGGCTTTGGAACAACTATCCTGCACCATTCTCCAGAACGTTGTGGGAAGGTTGTATGCAAAATAACCATAGGACAAACCACGCTCTAAGAAACATATGGTTCTCAGAACATTATGTGCTTGCTGGGTAGTGCACTATATAGGGAATAGTGTGCCATTTGGGAAGCATCCTGATTTGGCCCTGTTCCTGTCGGAGGACTTTGATGTTCGAGAGGTGTCTAATCTGTCACGCACACACACAATGGACAAATCCATCTGATGAAACTAAAGAGTCTTTCATTTGACCCTGCTGGTCATCTATGAACGTTTGAACATCTTGGCCGTGTTCTGTTATAATCGCCACCTGGCACAGCCAGAAGAGGACTGGCCACCCCACATAGCCTGGTTCCTCTCTAGGTTTCTTCCTAGGTTCTGGCCTTTCAAGGGAGTTTTTCCTAGCCACCGTGCTTCTACATCTGCATTGCTTGCTGTTTGGGGTTTCAGGCTGGGTTTCTGTACAGCACTTTGAGATATCAGCTGATGTACGAAGGGCTATATAAATACATTTGATTTAAGGCTTCAATCATACACCCGCTTTCTGTGTCAAACACGCTTGCACACTTAGAATACACATGCACATATATACACATACACACAGCCCTTAACAAACACACACGTACTCTTGCCGTCAGTCCCCCTCACACTACACTCACCATATTCAGCCTGAACCTTGCTGGCACGTCCTCCTCCTGCGCCTCCTCTCCTCTCCCAGCCTTCTAGTGGTTTTAGGAAGTTACTATCCTCTGTGTTACTGCCACTTGTTACTCCTCCTCTGTAGGTGGGCTGCTGCTCCCTAGCCTGCTCCTTGGGTCGACGTGGGGTCAAGACCGAAGAAGAAGAGGAGGAGGAGGATGAAGAGGTGGTTTGCCACCAGTTTCTCCAGTTGGTAGCGGCCAAACCTGGTTTGTTCTCCTTCAGGCCTTTCTCATGCTCCGCCCCGTCTAGATCGTCCACCACCTCTATGGTCACCTGGAGGGGAGGGAGAAGAGGGGAAGGAGAGGGAGAGGGAGGAGCAGGGTCCAAGGTAAGTGTGTCTGTCTGGAGTGTATCTGTATGTCTGTTGGGAGGGCAACAACATTCTCTCAGATCTAACATTAAAAATAATTGATTGATTTAGACGTGAAATCAGTCTTGATACAATTGTACATTGTCAAGAATTTGATGCATTGTTTACTTCTCATGTGTTACCATCCAGCCTGTTATCCTCACTAGGGTATGTGTGATGGTAGCGTCCCACCTGACCAACATCCAGTGAAATTGCAGAGCGCCAAATTCAAAAACATACAAGTGTTATACATAAATTTAAAGACTTCTTGTTAATCCAGCCGCTGTGTCAGGTTTCAAAAAGGCTTTACAGCGAAAGCAAACCATGCCATTATTTGAGGACAGCGCCCAGCAGACAAATCATTACATACAGTTACCAGCCAAGTAGTAGTAGTCACAAAAGTCAGAAATAACGATAAAATGAATCACTTACCTTTGATGATCTTCATATGGTTGCACTCACAAGACTCCCAATTACTCAGTAAATGTTCATTTTGTTCGATAAAGTCCCTCTTTATATCCAAAAATCTCAGTTTTGTTCAGTAATCCACAGGCTCAAAGGCAGTCACAACAGGCAGATGAAAAATCCAAAAAGTAAAGTAATGTTTATAATCAATCCTAGTTGTTGTCTGTCATAATAATCAATAACAAAAGCTTTGTCAATATAAAAGGAAAACTAGGCAGGCATGCTCTCGGTCGCGCACATGATAAACCTCTGGGACACTGCAGTGTCCACTCATTCAGAGTGGTCTTACTCCCTCAATTTTCAGAATACAAGCCTGAAACAATTTCTAAAGACTGTTGACATCTAGTGGAAGCCATAGGAAGTGCAATTTGAGTCCTAAGTCATTGGAATCTGTATAGGCAGTCTATGGAAAACTACAAACATAAAAAAAATCCCACTTCCTGGATGGATTTCTCAGGTTTTCGCCTACCATATCAGTTTTGTTATACTCACAGACATTATTTTAACAGTTGTGGAAACTTTAGAGTGTTTTCTATCCAAATCTACAAATTATATGCATATCCTAGCTTCTGGGCCTGAGTAACATGCAGTTTACTCTGGGCGCGCATTTTATCCGGATTTCAAAATACTGCTCCCTACCCTAGAGAAGTTATATTCCAGACACAAAACACAAAACACCAGTCTGTCTAGCCTAGCCTAGCCTGTTATATTCCAAACACAAAACACCATTCTGTCTAGCCTAGCCTAGCCTGTTATATTCCAAACACAAAACACCAGTCTGTCCAGCCTGTTACATTCCAGACACAAAACAACAGTCTGTCTGGTCTAGTTTTGATACTTTGAGGAATAAAATACAAATCAAGAGTAAAAAGGTCAACTCCCTGAGCAGTCCCACTGAGCCTACACTATAGTCCTGACTCATTGGTTCATTCCCCTCGTTTTCAAGTGTACCTCGTGACTCACTGGTCTGGTATCTCTGGTAAAATGGGAGGTTAGCTTCCTTGTCAATTAGGCTAGCTAGCTTCCTAAAAAGGAGATTGTCACAACACTGCCACATAGCAATAAACAACTTAGTTTTCATTTCATTCAAATAAGAGCAACTTGAAGCATTTCGATCCGTTGTGCGAGGGGAGGATATATTGGAGTTTTTTGCTAGCTAGCTAGTTTTAGTCTTCAAGAAGCTAGGAAAACAACCTCAAATTCTGACATTTGTGTCCCCACTAAAGGCTGTGGTGGACAGAGGAACAAATCCGCGAGGCTACAGCCCTGGGTCTCAGAGTGATGGTTGTGAAGGAAGACAAGAACGTTATATGGGAGGGTGCATGATACCTTTTCTTTGGAAGTCTGGAGAGCTGGTTGGGGAAGATCGGGAAAGATGGGTTTGGCCTCAGTCCTATACAGCTCCAAAATCATCTGAATTGTTGTGGATTAAGTCCATATGACCTACATATGGTATACTCTTACCAAAAAAGGTTATGTATGGAACCAACATTTTTCTTTTCATATATATACACACACACACACACACACACAGTGGGGAGAACAAGTATTTGATAACCTGCAAAATCGACAGTGTTTCCTACTTACAAAGCATGTAGAGGTCTGTCATTTTTTTTATCATAGGTACACTTCAACTGTGAGACGGAATCTAAAACAAAAATCCAGAAAATCACATTGTATGATTTTTAAGTTATTAATTTGCATTTTATTGCATTAAAAGACACGGCTTTTGTGGAGCGATGGGTAACGATGCTTCGTGGGTGACTGTTGTTGATGTGTGCAGAAGGTCCCTGCTTTGCGCCCGGGCAAGGGGACGGTCTAAAGTTATACTGTTACTGTTACATCAACAACAGTCACCCTCGAAGCGTCGTTACCCATCGCTCCACAAAAGCCACGGCCCAGAGCAAGTGACCGTCATTGAAAATAAGAATTTGTTCTTAACTGACTTGCCTTGTTAAATAAAGGGAAATAAAATATATATATTTTTAAATGGTGTAACTCGGGCAGTTGTTGTTGCCATCCTGTATCTGTCCCACAGGTGTGATGTTCGGATGTACCGATGCTGTGCAGGTGTTGTTACAAGTGGTCTGCCACTGCGAGGACAATCAGCTGTCCATCCTGTCTCCCTGTTGCGCTGTCTTAGGTGTCTCACAGTACGGACATTGCAATTTATTGCCCTGGCCTCATCTGCAGTCCTTATGCCTCCTTGCAGCATGTCTAAGGCACGTTCACGCAGATGAGAAGGGACCCTGGGCATCTTTCTTTTGGTGTTTTTCTGAGTCAGTAGAAAGGCCTCTTTAGTGTCCTAAGTTTTCATAAGTGTGACCTTAATTGCCTACCGTCTGTAAGCTGTTAGTGTCTTAACGACCGTTCCACAGGTGCATGTTTATTAATTGTTTATGGTTCATTGAACAAGCATGGGAAACAGTGTTTAAACCCTTTATAATGAAGATCTGTGAAGTTATTTGGATTTTTACAATTAACTTTGAAAGACAGGGTCCTGAAAAAGGGACGTTTATTTTTTTGAATTTAATTGAATTGTTGAGAGAAAGGGTAGTGATGTCCACCAGAGTATCCTGCCTCTTCCTGTTTGCTCTTCCTGCCTCTGTTTACAAGGAGGGACAGTGTTACCTGTCTGTTTACAAGGAGGGACAGTGCTACCTGTCTGTTTACAAGGAGGGACAGTGTTACCTGTATGTTGGGGTTCTGTCTGTTTATATCAGCCTTGGAGAGGTCAGGGAAGTTGCTGAGGTCCAGGAGGAAGGCCCCAGGCCTGTATCTCTGCAGGCTACCTCCGGTAGCCTGACTCGGGGCCCAGGGGAGGGCAGCAGGCCTCTGGGCTGACTGGGGCTCTGATCCTCTCCGCTTCCCTGGACCCTGCTGGGCTAACAAACTGCTCTCTGTTCTGACATTATTCTAGATGGGGGGAGAGAAAGAGAGATTTGATGTTATGATATTTGTGAATGTAATCAAACCAAACTGCGCCAAATACAACAAGTGTAAACTTTACCATGAAATGCTTACTGACAAGCCCTTAACCAACAGTGCAGTTCAAGAAGACGAAAATATTTACCAAATAGGATACAATAAAAAGTAACACAATAAGAATAACGAGACTATATACAGGGGTCACCGGCAGGGGTCACCGGTACTGAGTCAGTGCGCGGGGGTACAGGTTGGTAGAGGTCATCTGTACATGTAGGTGGGGGGGGGGGGGTGACTGCATACTGTGCTAGGGCAGTCGGTAGAGCATGGCGCTTGCAACGCCAAGCTTCGTGGGTTCGATTCCCGCTGGGGCCACCCATATGTAAAAGTAGTGGCCCCAGCCGACTTGTAAGTCGCTTTGGACAAAAGCGTCTGCTAAATGGGATATATTATAATCATTGTGTCCTAGGATTATGGGAGCAAATATTACACTTTTTACTACATAAATCACAAGTGAATTTGGCCCAATACTTTTGGTCCCCTAAAATGGGGGAGTTGTGTACAAAAAAGTGCTGTAATTTCTAAACGGTTCACCCAATAAGGATAGAAATACCCTCAAATGAAAGCTGACAGTCTGCAATTTAACCTTACAGTCGTTATATAATTTCCAATCCAAAGTGCTGAAATACAAAACAACAAGAAATATGTCCCTGTCCCCAATACTTTTAGAGCTGACTGTATTTATTTAGGGCAATCAGTTTAACCTTCCTTAAACCAACAGAGAGAACCATATCTCTTATTCTCAGTTGTCCTGTAATTTCTGTGCCTGTTTGATGGATGGGGGTCAGTCTGTACCTCTACACCTGGCCCCCCACAGAGACCAGTTATGATCTAAGATAATTTCTGACATTTAGATCAGAATGAATAAGGTTATATTTAACAGATCCTCTGAAGCGCTTTGTGGATACGGGCCCTGGCCTCCCCCTTTAGATCTATCTTTACCTCTGTACCCACTATAGAGGACCACTTAGCTACATCAGATTGATCCCCCTCCCCAAGCTAGGCCACCTCTTTACTCACAACACATCAGCTAAAGCCCACAGAGCAAGTACCTGTGACAGGGCTATTCCCAATCGGTTCTCTATCCTCGTCCTGTCCTGTGTTATTTCATTTTCTTTGATGGTTTCATTTCTGTCTAAAATACTATGGTCCTGCTCTGTCCACACTAATTAGAGTTGGTGGTTTCTACTACATTTACATTTACATTTAAGTCATTTAGCAGACGCTCTTATCCAGAGCGACTTACAAATTGGTGAATTCACCTTCTGACATCCAGTGGAACAGCCACTTTACAATAGTGCATCTAGAAGTGGATCTGGTACACTCCACAGAGCAGGGCTTTACAGAAGAGTGGCCAGAAAAAAAGCTATTGCTTAAAGAAAAAAATAAGCAAACACATTTGATGTTCGCCACAAAGCATGTGGGAGACTCCCCAAACATATGGATGAAGGTACTCTGGTCAGATGAGTCTAAAATTGAGCTTTTTGGCCATCAAGGACAATGTCTGGCGTAAACCCAACACCTCTCATCTCCCCGAGAACACTATCCCACAGAGAAGCATCATACTGTGGGGATGTTTTTCATCGTCAGGGACTGGGAAACTGGTCAGAATTGAAGGAATGATGGATGGCGCTAAATACAGGGAAATTCTTGAGGGAAAGATTGCATGTCCTCCTGTGCAGGAAAATTGTAATCAATAAAAGAGTGATCAAATTAAGACCCTACATCTGTACTAATATGGTATTTTCAAAGATATTTATATACAGTACCAGTCAAAAGTTATGAAAACACATATGGAATTATGTAGTAACCAAAAAAGTGTATATATATATATATTTTGTATTTGAGATTCATCAAAGTAGCTGCCCTCTGTCCTGTGCACTGTGGCTATTTTAGATGTGCAGCTCGACCCATAGAACTGGAATGACTGATTTTAGAATGGATATAATTCTAATTCTAGAACAGGGTCAGGTCCATTGGTGGATATCAGTTCAATTGATTCTGATGATGGGGAGTCCTAAATATGTCTACGGTAATAAATCATACTGACCTGGTTAAAACAGGTGGAGACAAGGGTCAGCGTGAACAAACAGACACATTTCCAGTCATCAAAGGGGATTAAATGTGATGGATTTGAGTTCAAATGGGGAGACAAAGAGAGGTTTTATTTTGCCTGTAAAGCTGCAGTATAACAGTGGTTTTAAAGTAAAGGCAGCAACAGTGCGGTGTAAAATTGTGGGAGAGAGAGAGCTTTCCAACAGAAGGGCTAACTATAAATAGTAAAGTATTAACTAAAAATGTCATGTGAAACCAGAAAGCCAATCAGAACAGAGTGTTCCTTCTGGCTACAGGCCACACCATTGGGATGTGGTGGGAAGGGTGGGTACCTCTCTCCCCATCCCCAAGTAGGAGACTTGGGTGACTTTGATGACAAGAGTAGTGCCTGCAGCTAAGGCATGGAATCCCCATGGAACCCCCAACTATGATGAAGGTGAGTGGACTATGACCCCGTGACCCCTCTCTCCATTTCACCTCTTACTACCAGCCTCTCCTAGTGGAGACTATTGTGTGTGTGTGTGTTCCATTTCACCTCCTCCAGGCCTCTCCCAGGGGAAAGAGGCTCTATGAATTGACTGATAGACTGTCTCTTTATACTGTATATCAGGGGTACTCAAGTGCTATTTGAGAAGGTCTGGTCACACACACTTCCTAGGTGGCAGGAGATCTGGATGGATAATGTCATTTACCGCTGTCGTAACAAACCCCCACCTCGCAACCCCAAACTGTTAAACGCCTCTTGTCGGCAGAGAGAAAATCGAACAGTTCTGCCAGGTGAACAGACACAACCGAAATTAAACACCTACAACCAACATGGGGAAAACAGGCTACCTAAGTGTGATTCTCAATCAGAGACCACGAACGACACCTGCCTCTGATTGAGAACCATACTAGGCCAAACACATAGAAATATAACATAGAAAAAAGAACCGAGACTACCCACCAACTCACGCCCTGACCAACCTAACACAAATACATAAAAAAGGAACTAAGGTCAGAACGTGACAGTGAAGACATCACTATGAAATAACACATTATTCTGCAATGTAGAAAATAGTAAACAATAATGAAAAACACTTGAATGAGTAGGTTTTCTAAAACTTTTGACTGTTAGATATTATTTTGGGACCCGTGGTCCGTTTTGACACCGTTCTGGGTCTGGATCCGATCAGCCAGTTGAGTTTGGGGGCTGTATATCATAAACCCCAAACCTCAATGACCCTCTGGGAATGTGTTCATTCACAATATATCATGTCTGTTATCCAACTCTGTGGTCATTTAAATAGACCCGTTGCACTTCCCATTTCAGACCCAATGTGTTACAGAAGCATTTCTGGAAAGGACTGTGGATCCCATAGAATACAAGTTACAGGCTTATTCCCATTTTGATATTGAGCCCTAAACCCAAACTCAATAGCCTAAAGAGTCCCTGCAATGTATACTGCACTGCAGATTCCGACTGAATAGAATAATTAAATAGCACTCACCTCTGCAATCACTGTATACTGCTGATCCTGGCTCAAAGTTAAATTCCCTTGATTCAGCGGGCTGCTCCTTAACACCGTAATATGTAAGGTAAGAAGTAGAAGTCCTAAAAGCAACAACAGTTCTGCCGCCAATCGAACCATCTTTTTCACTCGACCCGTCTTGGGTCCCTGCGGTGTGACAGGGGGTCCGCCGCCAACTCCTCCCGCTCCAGACACTCCAAGCTCCGGATCCGCTGCGGGCGAGGAGTCACAACACCACTTCGGAGCCACTTCGAGGTTCAGAAGTACACTTTTAATGGGAAAGGGAAGGATAGGACGTAGAATAGAGTATTCCAGATAAATTAAATCTGTCTAAAGTTTGTGTTTGGAATCAGGTTAGGTTGATTTTGTTTATTTTGAATTACATCAGACCAGCCTTGGTGGAGAGCGTTCTTCAAATGTGCCAAAAAGTGAGCCCGGATTCGCTGTGTAAAAAGGATAACGTTAAACCAAAGTTAAAGGTCCATTCAGCAAGGTTTCCTGTGGTATCCCCTTGAACTATGCTGCTTCTATGTTGGCATGGATCTCCAAAGTTAAAGGTCCATTCAGCAAGGTTTCCTGTGGTATCCCCTTGAACTATGCTCCTTCTATGTTGGCATGGATCTCCAAAGTTAATTATCCAAATGCTGCCAGGGCGACTGAATAACACTACCCATGAGAAAAGTATTTAAATAACAGCGGGACAATTTTCTTGCGCACAATTTAGCATGTTATAGAAATGTAGGCTATTGCTTGTTGCACTCCAGGTGCAGTCCTCTCCACGATCAAGAAACGTGCAGCCCAGTTCCAGACCCGTGTTTCTCCCCACTGCATTCTCCACTGTTTACACGAATACTTTGGCTCAGCTTCAGAATCAAACCTCGTTCCCTTCTCTCTCTCTCTCATCTGTGGTATGCAGCACTCCTTGGTTTTGATGCTTTGGACACAAATGATCCCTTATGCATTACATAGGCTATCCTCTATCCAAAAATTGTCATTTTGAATTTGCGTAGAGAGTGAACTTGCTGGTGTGGCTACCTTTCGCACACCATCTAATCGCCAAGAAGTGGATCCCCCCCAAAAATAACAATTTCTAGTTTGAATAGTTGTCCTTTTCAACCACGAACATTATCCGTCCATTAGTGGCGAATATAGGCGTGGTGGTGGTAATCCTGGGCTGAGTTCAGCGCAGCATAAAACCAGCAGCTATCCAATCCAAGCTCCAAGTGCGTCCCGTTCCTCACCGTGTCCAAATGGTGTAAACCAAACCGCAGTCAATCCACACTCCTATACTATGGGCATGCTATACGGGCTGTTTTCTGTCGCAGCGCGCTGCCAGTGATTTTTTAATACGCCCCTCTGCTGGTTTGCTGTCAGCTCCCCCTCCCCCTTTCTCTCCCTTCTGCGCCCGATACGGGTCATGTCTAGAAAAGTCCTATCAAATTGACGTCGAACGTATATATATTGTATTTTCCTAACCTTAAGTTAATTCTCATAACCTGTTACGTTAATTATCTCAACCTGTTACGTAATTCTCTCAATGTACTGCATAAATTCTAACCTGCTACAAAAAATCATTTTTTGACATTTAGTTCATCGCTTCTCGTCAAAACCCTGTGACGCGGGAGGGATGGCGGCAAGTCAAATCACCATGGCTCTACATCACAATCAAGTCACAGGCCACCTCCTCTGTAGGGTAGGTATTTGCACATGTGCCCGATGTTATTACAGGAACTGGACATATCGACTTCAAACATTAATATATTTCAAATTAACATACTTTTAAGCACTTTGCTTATTGCCCTCTTCAAAGGACCTGGTCACTGATCACCCAGTGACATCTCCTTCTGTTCCCAATAGTTCCCTAAAACAAATGGAAACTTTAAAGGGTGACTGCACTTCCTGATTTACCCTTGTTTTTCCATTAATGCTCATGAAGAAACGCTAGCTGCCATGACTGAATGCAAACAACCATTGTCTTGTTGGGGTTGTGGTTTGATGTGTGTGTTTCTTGGGTGTGTCATTGCCATTCAATAACAACATAGGCCATTAGTGAGTACAGCGATATTAGCTAAGCTAGCTTTGCTATAGAGAGAACAAAGTTTTGAAGTTGAGGAATTCTCAAAATGGTCAGCTAATTCAGTTCTATGTGTATGCTTCCCAGCATATATTATGGCAACATTTTCTGAAGTTCGTTTTGGTCTTTGGCAGGTTCTTTTTTCGGCTGTTTGTGCGCACAAAACATTTTCTAGAGGTAAGTTAATTTTTTTGTAGCTGAAGTCTACACCCCTTCGTCGGTGATTGGTTAATAGTACTACTGTTAGTAGGAGTGGGAACATTAAGTGTTTGTTGTCATCGAACAAGAGATGACTAGTTTTCATGAAGCATTTTTCACTTGAGAAATACTGCACCAAACAGCTTATCTAGATTAAAAATTGCACGACAAAGACCTTGGAAAAAACATCATTACAGATGTCTTCAAAAAGAACGGAGAACCAAGGCATCCAAGACACAGCCATTTTTCCAGCCAAAGAGAGGAGTCACAAAAAGCAGAAATAATCACTAACCTTTGATGATCTTCATCAGATGACACTCATAGGACTTCATGTTACACAATACATGTATGTTTTGTTTGATAAAGTTCAAAAATCTGAGTGTACATTGGCGAGTTATGCTCATTTGCTCATTTGTTCCAAAACATCTTGCAGAGAGCCTCATCAATTTACAGAAATACATAAATGTTGATGAAAATACAAGTGTTATGCATGGAACTTTAGATAAACTTCTCCTTAATCTTGAAACTACCCATCCCCGATCCGGGAGAATTGTCATCAACTATACTAATTAGCATAGCGCAACAGTCAAATATTACGTCATTTCCGGTCACAACTTTGATGACTTGTTTTCGAGTTGCTGTGCTGTGCGTTTTGTTGCCAACCTATTTTGCTACCTGACAACTTTACGGTTTTTACTTTTCAATTACCGTTTATATTTTTGTTTTTTTTTCCTCAACTTTTTCACTCTGGACGCTTTATCTGGACACGATTCGTCAGGACCTCCAACAGCCGAAGGTCAGTAGTAACATTAACATGATGCTTTATCTGGCCATGGTTCGTCAGGACCTCCAACAGCCGAAGCTAAGTAGTAACATTAACATGATGCCTTCTAACTGCAGTCGCTGTACTCGCCTTATGGTGAGGATAGCTGTGCTTCTATCCCAGCTTCAGACGCAATCGTTAGGCAAGGGTCATTTCAGTGTAGGAAAGGATGAAACAGTGTCTGTGCCACCAGTAAGTACAGATAGTAGTATAAATCCCCTGGCACAGTCCCCGCAGCCGGACAACTTTCTCACAGTTTCTGGAAGGAAATGCTGTAGGAACGCTCAACTGGTGTCGCTCATTCAGCCGACAGAAACTTTCAACTGGTTTTCACCATTAAGCAGCGAGTTGGAGTCAGAGGCCAAGTCTTCTCTGGTCTCTACTCCTCCCGTTACGGGGTCTGAGACGCCGAAGCTTCCCACCATTAGCTCTGACAAATTGAAAACTTTAGCCATTGGCAACTCCATTACCCGCAGTATTAGACTTAAAACGAATCATCCATCGATCATACACTGGTTACCGGGGGGCAGGGCTACCGACGTTAAGGCTAATCTGAAGATGGTGCTGGCTAAAGCTAAAACTGGCGAGTGTAGAGTATAGAGATATTGTTATCCACATCAGCACCAACGATGTTAGGATGAAACAGTCAGAGATCAGAAATCAGCAAGAAAGATGTGTCGGCGTCGAGTAATTGTCTCTGGCCCCCTCCCAGTTAGGGGGAGTGATGAGCTCTACAGTAGAATCTCACAACTCAATCGCTGGTTGAAAACTGTTTTCTGCCCCTCCCAAAAGATAGAATTTGTAGATAATTGGCCCTCTTTCTGGGACTCACCCACAAACAGGACCAAGGCTGACCTGCTGAGAAGTGACAGACTCCATCCTAGGTGGAGGGGTGCTCTCATCTTATCTACCAACATAGACAGGGCTCTAACTCCTCTAGCTCCACAATGAAATAGGGTGCAGGCCAGGCAGCAGGCTGTTAGCCAGCCTGCCAGCATAGTAGAGTCTGCCACTAGCACAGTCAGTGTAGTCAGCTCAACTATCCCCATTGAGACCGTGTCTGTGCCCCGACCTAGGTTGGGCAAAACTAAACATGGCGGTGTTTGCAATCTCACTAGGATAAAGACCACCTCCATTCCTGTCATTATTGAAAGAGATCATGATACCTCACATCTCAAAATAGGGCTACTTAATGTTAGATCCCTTACTTAAAAGGCAATTATAGTCAATTAAATAATCACTGATCATAATCTTGATGTGATTGGCCTGACTAAAACATGGCTTAAGCCTGATCAATTGTGTGTGAACCTAAGTGTGCGTTGTCTAATTCTCTCCTTCTCTCTTTCTTTCTCTCTCTCGGAGGACCTGATCCCTAGGACCATGCCCCAGGACTACCCGACATGATGACTCCTTGCTGTCCCCAGTCCACCTGGCCGTGTTGCTGCTCAAGTTTCAACTGTTCTGCCTTATCATTATTCGACCATGCTGGTCATTTATGAACATTTGAACATCTTGGCCATGTTCTGTTATAATCTCCACCCGGCACAGCCAGAAAAGAACTGGCCACCCCACATAGCCTGGTTCCTCTCTAGGTTTCTTCCTAGGTTTTGGCCTTTCTAGGGAGTTTTTCCTAGCCACCGTGCTTCTACACCTGAATTGCTTGCTGTTTGGGGTTTTAGGCTGGGTTTCTGTACAGCACTTTGAGATATCAGCTGATGTACGAAGGGCTATATGAATAAATTTGATTTGATTTGACCACAAACCCAAGGGCTCTTTTAAATGTAACCATTGCAACCATTGCAGAAATATTGCACAGAAGGAAGTATTTTGTTGACACAGCTTCCAAAATGGAATATTACGTCAAGCATTTCATTAACTGTAAAACCACTCATGTCATCTATAGATTGGAATGTCCACAGTGCAAGGTGTTCTACATTGGACGGACAAAGAGACGCCTTCAAGACCACTTAGCGGAACACAAGTACGCCACACGGGTAGGTAATGAAGACTACCCCATGGCAAGGCACTACAAGTCCTTACACCATGGCAACCCTGCCTCCCTACAAGCTATGGGTATTGATCATGTTCCGGCCTCTATTAGAAAAGGGGACCGTCTTAAACAGTAAAACCAAAGGGAATGTTTTGGATTTACAAACTACAGGCCACTAAATACCCTGGTTTAAATGAAGATATGGATTTACAAACTACAGGCCGCTAAATACCCTGGTTTAAATGAAGATATGGATTTACAAACTACAGGCCACTAAGTACCCTGGTTTAAATGAAGCTATGGATTTACAAACTACAGGCCGCTAAATACCCTGGTTTAAATGAAGATATGGATTTACAAACTACAGGCCACTAAATACCCTGGTTTAAATGAAGATATGGATTTACAAACTACAGGCCACTAAGTACCCTGGTTTAAATGAAGATATGGATTTACAAACTACAGGCCACTAAATACCTGGTTTAAATGAAGATATGGATTGAATTTACAAACTACAGGCCACTAAGTACCCTGGTTTAAATAAAGATGGATTTACAAACTATAGGCCACTAAATACCCTGGTTTAAATGTAGATATACAAACTACAGGCCACTAAATACCTTGGTTTAAACGAAGATATGGATTTACAAACTACAGGCCACTAAGTACCCTGGTGTAAATGAAGATATGGATTTACAAACTACAGGCCGCTAAATACCCTGGTTTAAATGAAGATATGGATTTACAAACTACAGGCCGCTAAATACCCTGGTTTAAATGAAGATATGGATTTACAAACTACAGGCCACTAAGTACCCTGGTTTAAATGAAGCTATGGATTTACAAACTACAGGCCGCTAAATACCCTGGTTTAAATGAAGATATGGATTTACAAACTACAGGCCGCTAAATACCCTGGTTTAAATGAAGATATGGATTTTCAAACTACAGGCCACTAAATACCCTGGTTTAAATGAGATCTGGATTTACAAACTACAGGCCACTAAATACCCTGGTTTAAATACAATCAAATCAAATGTATTTATATAGCCCTTCGTGCATCAGCTGATATCTCAAAGTGCTGTACAGAAACCCAGCCTAAAACCCCAAACAGCAAGCAATGCAGGTGTAGAAGCACAAACTACAGGCCACTAAATACCCTGGTTTAAATGAAGATGTGGATTTCTCACCCTTCCTGTAGGGTTGTGATAGGTCCATTTGCTGTCATCTAGTGAACATTTTGCTCAATTGCCCTCAGCTATGTTTAGACTGTTGTTGTTCATGTTTTGCTGTGTTCTAGTGGACTATGGAATATATTGCTTTCTTATTCTTGACACGTCATATCTAAGGTTAGAAAAACCTTTAAGTGTTCTGATCCTTCCAGCTTGGAGTTGTATCTTTATGATCACATAGCTACAGCATTTCACCTTTTAATGTGTATATTATTGCTTATTTGGTGTGTCCAATCAATTTTGTAACCACTCCTTCCTTCAATTAGGACTAATTGGAAAAGCTGTTCAAAAGAGGACAATTGTATTCCTTTTTTTTGTACTCCCTGATGAAGGCCATGCAGCCGAAATGCGTCGTAAAAAAACAAAACGTTGTTTCTATTGAACATGCCATACTAATAAAGGCATTTTAATTAATTATATGAAGAGTGCCTTGGTCCTCCTTTCTTTTAGATGACCAATTTACCCCTTTTACCAAAGAGCACCTTCTATCTACCAAAATGTACTCTTGTGTACCTTAGTAGCGCTTCTCTCCCTCCTCTTTCTACTATTACAGATGTCTTCATTGATCTTGAAGCAGTGTTTCCGGCAATGATTTTGCTAAAGTGGCTCTCAAGAGGGACAAACAACAGTAATATTGTGTAGAAGTCCTTACACTCAAGATGGCGCCGATAGAGATGGCAGCTTTGCTCCAAGTCCTTAGGAAACTGCAGTATTTTTATTTTTTTATGTTTTATTTCTTACATTGTTAGCCCAGAAAACCTTAACTTCTTATGGCTGGGGTAGTATTGAGTAGCTTGGATAAATAAGTTGCCCAGAGTAAACTTCCTGCTACTCAGGCCCAGTTGCTAATATATGCATATCATTAGTATATTTGGATAGAAAGCACTCTGACCTTTCTGAAACTGTGTGAATGATGTCTGTGATTACAACAGAAGTCATATGGCAGACAAAAACCTGAGAAAAAAATCCAACCAGGAAGTGGGAAATCTGAGGTTTGCAGTTTTTCAAGTCATTGCCTATCGAATATACAGTGTCTATGGGGATATTTTGCACGTCCTAAAGCTTCCACTAAAAGTCAGGACTCGTTAGAACCTTGTTTGATGCTTCTGTGAAGGAGGGGGGAATGGGAGCTGAATGAGTCAGAGGTCTGCCAGAGTGGCATGAGCTGGTCATGAGCATTCACGTAAGAGTTGGCTTGCGTTCCATTGCATTTCTACAGACAAAGGAATTGTCCGGTTGGAACATTATTGAAGATTTATGATAAAAACATCCTAAAGATTGATTCTATACATCGTTTGACATGTTTATACGGACTGTAATGGAACTTTTTAACTTTTCGTCTGCTCGCGCCTCATGAATTTGGATTACTGGGCTAAACACACAAACAAAAAGGAGGTATTTGGACATAAATGATGGACTTTATCAAACAAATCAAGCTTTTATTGTGGAACTGGGATTCCTGGGAGTGCATTCTGATGAAGATCACCAAAGGTATATGAATATTAATAATGCTATTTCTGACTTCTGTTGACTCCACAACATGGCAGATATCTGTATGGCTTGTTTTGTTGTCTGAGCGCTGTACTCAGATTATTGTATGGTGTGCTTTTTCGGTAAAGCTTTTTTGAAATCTGACACAGCGGTTGCATTAACCTCTTGAAACTAGGGGGCACTATTTTTATTTTGGGAAAAATAATGTCCCCAAAGTAAACCGCCTATTTCTCAGGACCAGATGCTTGAATATGCATATAATTGACAGCTTAGGATAGAAAACACTCTAAAGTTTCCAAAACTGTCAAAATATTGTCTGTGAGTTTAACATAACTGATATTACAGGCGAAAGCCTAAGAAAAATCCAATCTGGAAGTGACTCATGTTTTGGACCACTACATGTTGTCTGGACAGTTGGGGTGGACCGCTACATGTTGTCTGGACAGTAGGGGGTGGACCGCTACATGTTGTCTGGACAGTAGGGGGTGGACTGCTACATGTTGTCTGGACAGTTGGGGGTGGACCACTACATGTTGTCTCTGGACATCATGGACAGGGTTAGGGTTTAGGGGTTAGGAGTTATGGTTAGGAGTTAGGGGTTAGGGTTAGGGGTTAGGGTTGGTTTCTAGTGTTGAGTCGGTTGATTCACTTCCATCTCTGATACGTGGAAGCACCAGCTTGATCTACTGTCTCTATGTCTCTATTATATTATGACAGACCAGCTAGATCTACTGTCTCTATTATATTATGACAGACCAGCTAGATCTACTGTCTCTATTATATTATGATATTATGACAGACCAGCTAGATCTACTGTCTCTAATATATTATGACAGACCAGCTAGATCTACTGTCTCTATTATAATATGACAGACCAGCTAGATCTACTGTCTCTATTATATTATATTATAATATGACAGACCAGCTAGATCTACTGTCTCTATTATAATATGACAGACCAGCTAGATCTACTGTCTCTATTATATTATGACAGACCAGCTAGATCTACTGTCTCTATTATATTATGACAGACCAGCTAGATCTACTGTCTCTATTATAATATGACAGACCAGCTAGATCTACTGTCTCTATTATAATATGACAGACCAGCTAGATCTACTGTCTCTATTATAATATGACAGACCAGCTAGATCTACTGTCTCTATTATATTATGACAGACCAGCTAGATCTACTGTCTCTATTATAATATGACAGACCAGCTAGATCTACTGTCTCTATTATATTATGACAGACCAGCTAGATCTACTGTCTCTATTATATTATGACAGACCAGCTAGATCTACTGTCTCTATTATATTATGACAGACCAGCTAGATCTACTGTCTCTATTATAATATGACAGACCAGCTAGATCTACTGTCTCTATTATATTATGACAGACCAGCTAGATCTACTGTCTCTAATATTATATGACAGACCAGCTAGATCTACTGTCTCTATTATATTATGACAGACCAGCTAGATCTACTGTCTCTATTATATTATGACAGACCAGCTAGATCTACTGTCTCTATTATATTATGACAGACCAGCTAGATCTACTGTCTCTATTATATTATGACAGACCAGCTAGATCTACTGTCTCTTTTATATTATGAGAGACCAGCTAGATCTAGTGTCTTTATTATATTATCACAGACAAAATCGATCTACTGTCTATATTTTATTATGACAGACCAGCTAGATCTACTGTTTCTATTAAATTTTGACACACCATTTAGATCTACTGTCTCTAATATATTATGACAGACCAGCTAGATCTACTGTCTCAATTATAATATGACAGACCATTATATTATGACAGATCTAGATCTGTCTCTATTATATTATGACAGACCAGCTAGATCTACTGTCTCTATTATATTATGACAGACCAGCTAGATCTACTGTCTCTATTATATTATGACAGACCAGCTAGATCTACTGTCTCTATTACTGTCTCTATTATAATATGACAGACCAGCTAGATCTACTGTCTCTATTATATTATGACAGACCAGCTAGATCTACTGTCTCTATTATAATATGACAGACCAGCTAGATCTACTGTCTCTATTATATTATGACAGACAGCTACCTCTAGCTAGATCTACTGTCTCTATTATATTATGACAGACCAGCTAGATCTACTGTCTCTATTATAATTATGACAGACCAGCTAGATCTACTGTCTCTATTATATATGAACAGACCAGCTCTACTGTCTCTATTATATTATACAGATCTACTGTATTATACAGACCAGCTAGATCTACTGTCTCTATTATATTATGACAGACCAGCTAGATCTACTGTCTCTATTATATTATGACAGACCAGCTAGACTACAGTCCAGATCTACTGTCTCTATTATAATATGACAGACCAGCTAGATCTACTGTCTCTATTATATTATGAGACAGACCATTATATTATGACAGACCAGCTATCTACTGTCTCTATTATATTATGACAGACCAGCTAGATCTACTGTCTCTATTATATTATGACAGACCAGCTAGATCTACTGTCTCTATTATATTATGACAGACCAGCTAGATCTACTGTCTCTATTATAATATGACTATCTCTACTGTTATTATATATGACAGACCAGCTAGATCTACTGTCTCTATTATATTATGACAGACCAGCTAGATCTACTGTCTCTATTATATTATGACAGACCAGCTAGATCTACTGTCTCTATTATATTATGACAGACCAGCTAGATCTACTGTCTCTATTATAATATGACAGACCAGCTAGATCTACTGTCTCTATTATAATATGACAGACCAGCTAGATCTACTGTCTCTATTATATTATGACAGACCAGCTAGATCTACTGTCTCTATTATATTATGACAGACCAGCTAGATCTACTGTCTCTATTATATTATGACAGACCAGCTAGATCTACTGTCTCTATTATATTATGACAGACCAGCTAGATCTACTGTCTCTATTATATTATGACAGACCAGCTAGATCTACTGTCTCTATTATATTATGACAGACCAGCTAGATCTACTGTCTCTATTATATTATGACAGACCAGCTAGATCTACTGTCTCTATTATATTATGACAGACCAGCTAGATCTACTGTCTCTATTATAATATGACAGACCAGCTAGATCTACTGTCTCTATTATATTATGACAGACCAGCTAGATCTACTGTCTCTATTATATTATGACAGACCAGCTAGATCTACTGTCTCTATTATATTATGACAGACCAGCTAGATCTACTGTCTCTATTATATTATGACAGACCAGCTAGATCTACTGTCTCTATTATATTATGACAGACCAGCTAGATCTACTGTCTCTATTATATTATGACAGACCAGCTAGATCTACTGTCTCTATTATATTATGACAGACCAGCTAGATCTACTGTCTCTATTATATTATGACAGACCAGCTAGATCTACTGTCTCTATTATATTATGACAGACCAGCTAGATCTACTGTCTCTATTATATTATGACAGACCAGCTAGATCTACTGTCTCTATTATATTATGACAGACCAGCTAGATCTACTGTCTCTATTATATTATGACAGACCAGCTAGATCTACTGTCTCTATTATAATATGACAGACCAGCTAGATCTACTGTCTCTATTATATTATGACAGACCAGCTAGATCTACTGTCTCTATTATATTATGACAGACCAGCTAGATCTACTGTCTCTATTATATTATGACAGACCAGCTAGATCTACTGTCTCTAGACCAGCTTCTATATTATGACAGACCAGGTAGATATACTGTCTCTATTATATTATGACAGACCAGCTAGATCTACTGTGTCTATTATATTATGACAGACCAGCTAGATCTACTGTCTCTATTATATTATATCAGACCAGCTAGTTCTACTGTGTCTATTATATTATGACAGACCAGCTAGATCTACTGTCTCTATAATTATGACAGACCAGGTAGATCTACTGTCTCTATTATATTATGACAGACCAGCTAGATCTACTGTCTCTATGTCTCTATTATATTATGACAGACCAGCTAGATCTACTGTCTCTATTATATTATGACAGACCAGCTAGATCTACTGTCTCTATTATATTATGACAGACCAGCTAGATCTACTGTCTCTATTATATTATGACAGACCAGCTAGATCTACTGTCTCTATTATATTATGACAGACCAGCTAGATCTACTGTCTCTATTATAATATGACAGACCAGCTAGATCTACTGTCTCTATTATAATATGACAGACCAGCTAGATCTACTGTCTCTATTATATTATGACAGACCAGCTAGATCTACTGTCTCTATTATATTATGACAGACCAGCTAGATCTACTGTCTCTATTATATTATGACAGACCAGCTAGATCTACTGTCTCTATATTATGACAGACCAGCTAGATCTACTGTCTCTATTATATTATGACAGACCAGCTAGATCTACTGTCTCTATTATATTATGACAGACCAGCTCTATTATATTATGACAGACCAGCTAGATCTACTGTCTCTATTATATTATGACAGACCAGCTAGATCTACTGTCTCTATTATATTATGACAGACCAGCTACTGTCTCTATATCTATTATATATGACAGACCAGCTAGATCTACTGTCTCTATTATATTATGACAGACCAGCTAGATCTACTGTCTCTATTATATTATGACAGACCAGCTAGATCTACTGTCTCTATTATATTATGACAGACCAGCTAGATCTACTGTCTCTATTATATTATGACAGACCAGCTAGATCTACTGTCTCTATTATATTATGACAGACCAGCTAGATCTACTGTCTCTATTATATTATGACAGACCAGCTAGATCTACTGTCTCTATTATATTATGACAGACCAGCTAGATCTACTGTCTCTATTATATTATGACAGACCAGCTAGATCTACTGTCTCTATTATATTATGACAGACCAGCTAGATCTACTGTCTCTATTATATATATGACAGACCAGCTAGATCTACTGTCTCTATTATATTATGACAGACCAGCTAGATCTACTGTCTCTATTATATTATGACAGACAGCTAGATCTACTGTCTCTATTGTATTATGACACACCAGCTAAATCTACTGTCTCTATTGTATTATGACAGACCAGCTAGATCTACTGTCTCTATTATATTATGACAGACCAGCTAGACCTACTGTCTCTATTATAATTATGACAGACCAGCTAGATCTACTGTCTCTATTCTATTATGACAGACCAGCTATCTCTACTGTCTCTATTATATTATGACAGACCAGCTAGATCTATTGTCTCTATTATATATATGACAGACCAGCTAGATCTACTGTCTCTATTATATTATGACAGACCAGCTAGATCTACTGTCTCTATTATAATATGACAGACCAGCTAGATCTACTGTCTCTATCTCTCTATTATATTATGACAGACCAGCCAGATCTACTGTCTCTATTATATTATGACAGACCAGATAGATATACTGTCTCTATTTTAATATGACATACCAGCTAGATCTACTGTCTCTATTGTATTATGACAGACCAGCCAGATCTACTGTCTCTATTATATTATGACAGACCAGCTAGATCTACTGTCTCTATTATATTATGACAGACCAGCTAGATCTACTGTCTCTATTACCAGCTACTGTATGACAGACCAGCTAGATCTACTGTCTCTATTATATATGACAGACCAGCTAGATCTACTGTCTCTATTATATTATGACAGACCAGCTAGATCTACTGTCTCTATTATAATATGACAGACCAGCTAGATCTACTGTCTCTATTATATTATGACAGACCAGCTAGATCTACTGTCTCTATTATATTATGACAGACCAGCTAGATCTACTGTCTCTATTATATTATGACAGACCAGCTAGATCTACTGTCTCTATTATAATATGACAGACCAGCTAGATCTACTGTCTCTATTATATTATGACAGACCAGCTAGATCTACTGTCTCTATTATATTATGACAGACCAGCTAGATCTACTGTCTCTATTATAATATGACAGACCAGCTAGATCTACTGTCTCTATTATATTATGACAGACCAGCTAGATCTACTGTCTCTATTATATATGACAGACCAGCTAGATCTACTGTCTCTATTACATTGACAGACCAGCTAGATCTACTGTCTCTATTATATTATGACAGACCAGATAGATCTACTGTCTCTATTATAATATGACAGACCAGCTAGATCTACTGTCTCTATTATATTATGACAGACCAGCTAGATCTACTGTCTCTATTATATTATGACAGACCAGCTAGATCTACTGTCTCTATTATATTATGACAGACCAGCTAGATCTACTGTCTCTATTATATTATGACAGACCAGCTAGATCTACTGTCTCTATTATATTATGACAGACCAGCTAGATCTACTGTCTCTATTATAATATGACAGACCAGCTAGATCTACTGTCTCTATTATAATATGACAGACCAGCTAGATCTACTGTCTCTATTATATATATGACAGACCAGCTAGATCTACTGTCTCTATTATATTATGACAGACCAGCTAGATCTACTGTCTCTATTATATTATGACAGACCAGCTAGATCTACTGTCTCTATTATATTATGACAGACCAGCTAGATCTACTGTCTCTATTATATTATGACAGACCAGCTAGATCTACTGTCTCTATTATATTATGACAGACCAGCTAGATCTACTGTCTCTATTATAATATGACAGACCAGCTAGATCTACTGTCTCTATTATATTATGACAGACCAGCTAGATCTACTGTCTCTATTATATTATGACAGACCAGCTAGATCTACTGTCTCTATTATAATATGACTATTATATATATGACAGACCAGCTAGATCTACTGTCTCTATTATATATGACAGACCAGCTAGATCTACTGTCTCTATTATATTATGACAGACCAGCTAGATCTACTGTCTCTATTATATTATGACAGACCAGCTAGATCTACTGTCTCTATTATATTATGACAGACCAGCTAGATCTACTGTCTCTATTATATTATGACAGACCAGCTAGATCTACTGTCTCTATTATATTATGACAGACCAGCTAGATCTAATGTCTCCATTATATTATGACAGACCAGCTAGATCTACTGTCTCTATTATATTATGATAGACCAGCTAGATCTACTGTCCCTATTAAATATCGATAGACCAGCTAGATCTACTGTCTCTATTAAATTATGACAGACCAGCTAGATCTACTGTCTCTATTATATTATGACAGACCAGCTAGATCTACTGTCTCTATTATATTATGACAGACCAGCTAGATCTACTGTCTCTATTATATTATGACAGACCAGCTAGATCTACTGTCTCTATTATATTATGACAGACCAGCTAGATCTACTGTCTCTATTATATTATGACAGACCAGCTAGATCTACTGTCTCTATTATATTATGACAGACCAGCTAGATCTACTGTCTCTATTATATTATGACAGACCAGCTAGATCTACTGTCTCTATTATATTATGACAGACCAGCTAGAACTACTGTCTCTATTATATTATGACAGACCAGCTAGATCTATGTCTCTATTATAATATGACAGACCAGCTAGATCTACTGTCTCTATTATATTATGACAGACCAGCTAGATCTACTGTCTCTATTATATTATGACAGACCAGCTAGATCTACTGTCTCTATTATAATATGACAGACCAGCTAGATCTACTGTCTCTATTATATTATGACAGACCAGCTAGATCTACTGTCTCTATTATATTATGACAGACCAGCTATGACTATTATATTATGACAGACCAGCAGACCAGCTAGATCTACTGTCTCTATTATATTATGACAGACCAGCTAGATCTACTGTCTCTATTATATTATGACAGACCAGCTAGATCTACTGTCTCTATTATATTATGACAGACCAGCTAGATCTACTGTCTCTATTATAATATGACAGACCAGCTAGATCTACTGTCTCTATTATATTATGACAGACCAGCTAGATCTACTGTCTCTATTATAATATGACAGACCAGCTAGATCTACTGTCTCTATTATATTATGACAGACCAGCTAGATCTACTGTCTCTATTATATTATGACAGACCAGCTAGATCTACTGTCTCTATTATAATATGACAGACCAGCTAGATCTACTATTATCTATGACAGACCAGCTCTATGTCTCTATATATGACAGACCAGCTAGATCTACTGTCTCTATTATATTATGACAGACCAGCTAGATCTGCTGTCTCTATTATATTATGACAGACCAGCTAGATCTACTGTCTCTATTATATTATGACAGACCAGCTAGATCTACTGTCTCTATTATATTATGACAGACCATCTACTGTCTCTAGATCTATGACTGTCTCTACTGTCTCTATATTATGACAGACCAGCTAGATCTACTGTCTCTATTATATTATGACAGACCAGCTAGATCTACTGTCTCTATTATATTATGACAGACCAGCTAGATCTACTGGCTCTATTATATTATGACAGACCAGCTAGATCTACTGTCTCTATTATATGTCTCTATTATGACAGACCAGCTAGATCTACTGTCTCTATTATATTATGACAGACCAGCTAGATCTACTGTCTCTATTATATTATGACAGACCAGCTAGATCTACTGTCTCTATTATATTATGACAGACCAGCTAGATCTACTGTCTCCAGCTATTATATATATGACAGACCAGCTAGATCTACTGTCTCTATTATATTATGACAGACCAGATAGATCTAGACCAGCTAGATCTGTCTCTATTATATTATGACAGACCAGCTAGATCTACTGTCTCTATTATAATATGACAGACCAGCTATCTACTGTCTCTATTATGTTATTTATATAACTCAGTTCTATTATATATGACAGACCAGCTAGATCTACTGTCTCTATTATATTATGACAGACCAGCTAGATCTACTGTCTATTATAATGACAGACCAGCTAGTCTACTATCTATTATATTATGACAGACCAGCTAGATCTACTGTCTCTATTATATTATGACAGACCAGCTAGATCTACTGTCTCTATTATATACAGACCAGCTAGATCTACTGTCTCTATTATAATATGACAGACCAGCTAGATCTACTGTCTCTATTATATATGACAGACCAGCTAGATCTACTGTCTCTATTATATATGACAGACCAGCTAGATCTACTGTCTCTATTATATTATGACAGACCAGCTAGATCTACAGTATATGACAGACCAGCTAGATCTACTGTCTCTATTATATTATGACAGACCAGCTAGATCTACTGTCTCTATTATAATATGACTGATCTATGTCTCTATTATATATGACAGACCAGCTGTCTCTATGTCTCTATATATTATGACAGACCAGCTAGATCTACTGTCTCTATTATAATATGACAGACTACTGTCTCTATTATATATATGACAGACCAGCTACTGTCTCTATTATATGACAGACCAGCTAGATCTACTGTCTCTATTATATTATGACAGACCAGCTAGATCTACTGTCTCTATTATATTATGACAGACCAGCTAGATCTACTGTCTCTATTATATTATGACAGACCAGCTAGATCTACTGTCTCTATTATATTATGACAGACCAGCTAGATCTACTGTCTCTATTATATTATGACAGACCAGCTAGATCTACTGTCTCTATTATATTATGACAGACCAGCTAGATCTACTGTCTCTATTATAATATGACAGACCAGCTAGATCTACTGTCTCTATTATATTATGACAGACCAGCTAGATCTACTGTCTCTATTATATTATGACAGACCAGCTAGATCTACTGTCTCTATTATATTATGACAGACCAGCTAGATCTACTGTCTCTATTATATTATGACAGACCAGCTAGATCTACTGTCTCTATTATATTATGACAGACCAGCTAGATCTACTGTCTCTATTATATTATGACAGACCAGCTAGATCTACTGTCTCTATTATATTATGACAGACCAGCTAGATCTACTGTCTCTATTATATTATGACAGACCAGCTCTATCTAGACTGTCTCTATTATATTATGACAGACCAGCTAGATCTACTGTCTCTATTATATTATGACAGACCAGCTAGATCTACTGTCTCTATTATAATATGACAGACCAGCTAGATCTACTGTCTCTATTATAATATGACAGACCAGCTAGATCTACTGTCTCTATTATATTATGACAGACCAGCTAGATCTACTGTCTCTATTATATTATGACAGACCAGCTAGATCTACTGTCTCTATTATATTATGACAGACCAGCTAGATCTACTGTCTCTATTATATTATGACAGACCAGCTAGATCTACTGTCTCTATTATATTATGACAGACCAGCTAGATCTACTGTCTCTATTATATTATGACAGACCAGCTAGATCTACTGTCTCTATTATATTATGACAGACCAGCTAGATCTACTGTCTCTATTATATTATGACAGACCAGCTAGATCTACTGTCTCTATTATATTATGACAGACCAGCTAGATCTACTGTCTCTATTATATTATGACAGACCAGCTAGATCTACTGTCTCTATTATATTATGACAGACCAGCTAGATCTACTGTCTCTATTATATTATGACAGACCAGCTAGATCTACTGTCTCTATTATATTATGACAGACCAGCTAGATCTACTGTCTCTATTATAATATGACAGACCAGCTAGATCTACTGTCTCTATTATATTATGACAGACCAGCTAGATCTACTGTCTCTATTATATTATGACAGACCAGCTAGATCTACTGTCTATATGTCTCTATTATATTATGACAGACCAGCTAGATCTACTGTCTCTATTATATTATGACAGACCAGCTAGATCTACTGTCTCTATTATATTATGACAGACCAGCTAGATCTACTGTCTCTATTATATTATGACAGACCAGCTAGATCTAAAGTCTCTATTATATTATGACAGACCAGCTAGATCTACTGTCTCTATTATATTATGACAGACCAGCTAGATCTACTGTCTCTATTATATTATGACAGACCAGCTAGATCTACTGTCTCTATGTCTCTATTATATTATGACAGACCAGCTAGATCTACTGTCTCTATTATATTATGACAGACCAGCTAGATCTACTGTCTCTATTATATTATGACAGACCAGCTAGATCTACTGTCTCTATTATATTATGACAGACCAGCTAGATCTACTGTCTCTATTATATTATTATGACAGACCAGCAAGATCTACTGTCTCTATTATAATATGACAGACCAGCTAGATCTACTGTCTCTATTATATTATGACAGACCAGCTAGATCTACTGTCTCTATTATATTATGACAGACCAGCTAGATCTACTGTCTCTATTATATTATGACAGACCAGCTAGATCTACTGTCTCTATTATATTATGACCAGCTAGACAGTCTCTAGACCTAGCTAGATCTACTATTCTCTATTATATTATGACAGACCAGCTAGATCTACTGTCTCTATTATATTATGACAGACCAGCTAGATCTACTGTCTCTATTATATTATGACAGACCAGCTAGATCTACTGTCTCTATTATAATATGACAGACCAGCTATCTATCTCTATTATATATGACAGACCAGCTAGATCTACTGTCTCTATTATATTATGACAGACCAGCTAGATCTACTGTCTCTATTATATTATGACAGACCAGCTAGATCTACTGTCTCTATTATATTATGACAGACCAGCTACATCTACTGTCTCTATTATTATATTATGACAGACCAGCTAGATCTACTGTCTCTATTATATTATGACAGACCAGCTAGATCTACTGTCTCTATTATATTATGACAGACCAGCTAGATCTACTGTCTCTATTATATTATGACAGACCAGCTAGATCTACTGTCTCTATTATATTATGACAGACCAGCTAGATCACTGTCTCTATTATAATTTGACAGACCAGCTTGATCAACTGTCTCTGTGTCTCTATTAAATTATGACAGACCAGCTAGATCTACTGTCTCTATTATATTATGACAGACCAGCTAGATCTACTGTCTCTATTATATTATGACAGACCAGCTAGATCTACTGTCTCTATTATATTATGACAGACCAGCTAGATCTACTGTCTCTATTATATATATGACAGACCAGCTAGATCTACTGTCTCTATTATATTATGACAGACCAGCTAGATCTACTGTCTCTATTATATTATGACAGACCAGCTAGATCTACTGTCTCTATTATATTATGACAGACCAGCTAGATCTACTGTCTCTATTATATTATGACAGACCAGCTAGATCTACTGTCTCTATTATATTATGACAGACCAGCTAGATCTACTGTCTCTATTATATTATATGACAGACCAGCTAGATCTACTGTCTCTATTATATTATGACAGACCAGCTAGATCTACTGTCTCTATTATATTATGACAGATAGACCAGCTAGATCTACTGTCTCTATTATCTACTGTCTATGTCTCTATTATATTATGACAGACCAGCTAGATCTACTGTCTCTATTATATTATGACAGACCAGCTAGATCTACTGTCTCTATTATATTATGACAGACCAGCTAGATCTACTGTCTCTATTATATTATGACAGACCAGCTAGATCTACTGTCTCTATTATATTGACAGACCAGACAGACTAGCTATGACAGACCAGCTCTCTACTGTCTCTATTATATTATGACAGACCAGCTAGATCTACTGTCTCTATTATATTATGACAGACCAGCTAGATCTACTGTCTCTATTATAATATGACAGACCAGCTAGATCTACTGTCTCTATTATATTATGACAGACCAGCTAGATCTACTGTCTCTATTATATTATGACAGACCAGCTAGATCTACTGTCTCTATTATATTATGACAGACCAGCTAGATCTACTGTCTCTATTATATTATGACAGACCAGCTAGATCTACTGTCTCTATTATATTATGACAGACCAGCTAGATCTACTGTCTCTATTATAATATGACAGACCAGCTAGATCTACTGTCTATTTGTCTCTATTTTATTATGACAGACCAGCTAGATCTACTGTCTCTATTATATTATGACAGACCAGCTAGATCTACTGTCTCTATTATATTATGACAGACCAGCTAGATCTACTGTCTCTATTATATTATGACAGACCAGCTAGATCTACTGTCTCTATTATATTATGACAGACCAGCTAGATCTACTGTCTCTATTATATTATGACAGACCAGCTAGATCTACTGTCTCTATTATATTATGACAGACCAGCTAGATCTACTGTCTCTATTATATTATGACTATGTCTCTATTATATGACAGTCCAGCTAGATCTACTGTCTCTATTATATTATGACAGACCAGCTAGATCTACTGTCTCTATTATATTATGACAGACCAGCTAGATCTACTGTCTCTATTATATTATGACAGACCAGCTAGATCTACTGTCTCTATTATATTATGACAGACCAGCTAGATCTACTGTATCTACTGTCTCTATTATATTATGACAGACCAGCTAGATCTACTGTCTCTATTATATTATGACAGACCAGCTAGATCTACTGTCTCTATTATATTATGACAGACCAGCTATATCTACTGTCTCTATTATTATGACAGACCAGCTAGATCTACTGTCTCTATTATAATATGACAGACCAGCTAGATCTACTGTCTCTACTATATTATGACAGACTAGCTAGATCTACTGTCTCTATTATATTATGACAGACCAGCTAGATCTACTGTCTCTATTATATTATGACAGACCAGCTTGATCTAATGTCTCTGTTATATTATGAAAGACCAGCTAGATCTACTGTCTCTATTATATTATGACAGACCAGCTAGATCTACTGTCTCTATTATATTATGACAGACCAGCTAGATCTACTGTCTCTATTATATTATGACAGACCAGCTAGATCTACTGTCTCTATTATATTATGACAGACCAGCTAGATCTACTGTCTCTATTATATTATGACAGACCAGCTAGATCTACTGTCTCTATTATAATATGACAGACCAGCTAGATCTACTGTCTCTATTATAATATGACAGACCAGCTAGATCTACTGTCTCTATTATATTATGACAGACCAGCTAGATCTACTGTCTCTATTATATTATGACAGACCAGCTAGATCTACTGTCTCTATTATATTATGACAGACCAGCTAGATCTACTGTCTCTATTATATTATGACAGACCAGCTAGATCTACTGTCTCTATTATAATATGACAGACCAGCTAGATCTACTGTCTCTATTATATTATGACAGACCAGCTAGATCTACTGTCTCTATTATATTATGACAGACCAGCTATATCTACTGTCTCTATTATATATGACAGACCAGCTAGATCTACTGTCTCTATTATATTATGACAGACCAGCTAGATCTACTGTCTCTATTATATTATGACAGACCAGCTAGATCTACTGTCTCTATTATATTATGACAGACCAGCTAGATCTACTGTCTCTATTATATTATGACAGACCAGCTAGATCTACTGTCTCTATTATAATATGACAGACCAGCTAGATCTACTGTCTCTATTAAATTATGACAGACCAGCTAGATCTACTGTCTCTATTATAATATGACAGACCAGCTAGATCTTCTGTCCCTTTTATATTATGACAGACCAGCTAGATCTACTGTCTCTATTATATTATGACAGACCAGCTAGATCTACTGTCTCTAATTTATTATGACAGACCAGCTAGATCTACTGTCTCTATTATATTATGAGACCAGCTAAATCTAATGTCTCTATTTTATTATGACAGACCAGCTAGATCTACTATGACAGACCAGCTAGATCTACTGTCTCTATTATATTATGACAGACCAGCTAGATCTACTGTCTCTATTATATTATGACAGACCAGCTAGATCTACTGTCTCTATTATATTATGACAGACCAGCTAGATCTACTGTCTCTATTATATTATGACAGACCAGCTAGATCTACTGTCTCTATTATATTATGACAGACCAGCTAGATCTACTGTCTCTATTATATTATGACAGACCAGCTAGATCTACTGTCTCTATTATATTATGACAGACCAGCTAGATCTACTGTCTCTATTATATTATGACAGACCAGCTAGATCTACTGTCTCTATTATATTATGACAGACCAGCTAGATCTACTGTCTCTATTATAATGATGACAGACCAGCTAGATCTACTGTCTCTATTATATGACAGACAGACCAGCTAGATCTACTGTCTCTATTATATTATGACAGACCAGCTAGATCTACTGTCTCTATTATATTATGACAGACCAGCTAGATCTACTGTCTCTATTATATTATGACAGACCAGCTAGATCTACTGTCTCTATTATATTATGACATTATAGATATGACAGACTCAGCTAGATCTGACTGTCTCTATGTCTATTATATTATGACAGACCAGCTAGATCTACTGTCTCTATTATATTATGACAGACCAGCTAGATCTACTGTCTCTATTATATTATGACAGACCAGCTAGATCTACTGTCTCTATTATATTATGACAGACCAGCTAGATCTACTGTCTCTATTATATTATGACAGACCAGCTAGATCTACTGTCTCTATTATATTATGACAGACCAGCTAGATCTACTGTCTCTATTATATTATGACAGACCAGCTAGATCTACTGTCTCTATTATAATATGACAGACCAGCTAGATCTACTGTCTCTATTATATTATGACAGACCAGCTAGATCTACTGTCTCTATTATATTATGACAGACCAGCTAGATCTACTGTCTCTATTATATTATGACAGACCAGCTAGATCTACTGTCAGACCAGCTAGATCTATCTATTATATTATGACAGACCAGCTAGATGTACTGTCTCTATCTATTATATTATGACAGACCAGCTAGATCTACTGTCTCTATTATATTATGACAGACCAGCTAGATCTACTGTCTCTATTATATTATGACAGACCAGCTAGATCTACTGTCTCTATTATATTATGACAGACCAGCTAGATCTACTGTCTCTATTATATTATGACAGACCAGCTAGATCTACTGTCTCTATTATAATTATGACAGACCAGCTAGATCTACTGTCTCTATTATATTATGACAGACCAGCTAGATCTACTGTCTCTATTATATTATGACAGACCAGCTAGATCTACTGTCTCTATTATATTATGACAGACCAGCTAGATCTACTGTCTCTATTATATTATGACAGACCAGCTAGATCTACTGTCTCTATTATATTATGACAGACCAGCTAGATCTACTGTCTCTATTATATTATGACAGACCAGCTAGATCTACTGTCTCTATTATATTATGACAGACCAGCTAGATCTACTGTCTCTATTATATTATGACAGACCAGCTAGATCTACTGTCTCTATTATATTATGACAGACCAGCTAGATCTACTGTCTCTATTATATTATGACAGACCAGCTAGATCTACTGTCTCTATTATATTATGACAGACCAGCTAGATCTACTGTCTCTATTATATTATGACAGACCAGCTAGATCTACTGTCTCTATTATATTATGACAGACCAGCTAGATCTACTGTCTCTATTATATTATGACAGACCAGCTAGATCTACTGTCTCTATTATATTATGACAGACCAGCTAGATCTACTGTCTCTATTATATTATGACAGACCAGCTAGATCTACTGTCTCTATTATATTATGACAGACCAGCTAGATCTACTGTCTCTATTATATATATGACAGACCAGCTAGATCTACTGTCTCTATTATATTATGACAGACCAGCTAGATCTACTGTCTCTATTATATTATGACAGACCAGCTAGATCTACTGTCTCTATTATATTATGACAGACCAGCTAGATCTACTGTCTCTATTATATTATGACAGACCAGCTAGATCTACTGTCTCTATATGACAGACCAGCTATCTACTGTCTCTATTATATTATGACAGACCAGCTAGATCTACTGTCTCTATTATATTATGACAGACCAGCTAGATCTACTGTCTCTATTATATTATGACAGACCAGCTAGATCTACTGTCTCTATTATATTATGACAGACCAGCTAGATCTACTGTCTCTATTATATTATGACAGACCAGCTAGATCTACTGTCTCTATTATATTATGACAGACCAGCTAGATCTACTGTCTCTATTATATTATGACAGACCAGCTAGATCTACTGTCTCTATTATATTATGACAGACCAGCTAGATCTACTGTCTCTATTATATTATGACAGACCAGCTAGATCTACTGTCTCTATTATAATATGACAGACCAGCTAGATCTACTGTCTCTATTATATTATGACAGACCAGCTAGATCTACTGTCTCTATTATATTATGACAGACCAGCTAGATCTACTGTCTCTATTATATTATGACAGACCAGCTAGATCTACTGTCTCTATTATATTATGACAGACCAGCTAGATCTACTGTCTCTATTATATTATGACAGACCAGCTAGATCTACTGTCTCTATTATATTATGACAGACCAGCTAGATCTACTGTCTCTATTATATTATGACAGACCAGCTAGATCTACTGTCTCTATTATATTATGACAGACCAGCTAGATCTACTGTCTCTATTATATTATGACAGACCAGCTAGATCTACTGTCTCTATTATATTATGACAGACCAGCTAGATCTACTGTCTCTATTATATTATGACAGACCAGCTAGATCTACTGTCTCTATTATATATGACAGACCAGCTAGATCTACTGTCTCTATTATATTATGACAGACCAGCTAGATCTACTGTCTCTATTATATTATGACAGACCAGCTAGATCTACTGTCTCTATTATATTATGACAGACCAGCTAGATCTACTGTCTCTATTATATTATGACAGACCAGCTAGATCTACTGTCTCTATTATATTATGACAGACCAGCTAGATCTACTGTCTCTATTATATTATGACAGACCAGCTAGATCTACTGTCTCTATTATATTATGACAGACCAGCTAGATCTACTGTCTCTATTATATTATGACAGACCAGCTAGATCTACTGTCTCTATTATATTATGACAGACCAGCTAGATCTACTGTCTCTATTATATTATGACAGACCAGCTAGATCTACTGTCTCTATTATATTATGACAGACCAGCTAGATCTACTGTCTCTATTATAATCTAGATCTACTGTCTCTATTATATTATGACAGACCAGCTAGATCTACTGTCTCTATTATATTATGACAGACCAGCTACTGTCTCTATCTACTGATCTCTCTATTATATTATGACAGACCAGCTAGATCTACTGTCTCTATTATATTATGACAGACCAGCTAGATCTCTACTGTCTCTATTATATTATGACAGAGACCAGCTAGATCTACTGTCTCTATTATTATATTATTATGACAGACCAGCTAGATCTACTGTCTCTATGACAGATATTATGACAGACCAGCTAGATCTACTGTCTCTATTATATTATGACAGACCAGCTAGATCTACTGTCTCTATTATATTATGACAGACCAGCTAGATCTACTGTCTCTATTATATTATGACAGACCAGCTAGATCTACTGTCTCTATTATATTATGACAGACCAGCAAGATCTATAGTCTCTATTATAATATGACAGACCTGCCAGATCTACTGTCTCCTTGTCTATATTATATTATGACAGACCAGCTCGTTCTACTGTCTCTATTATAATGACAGACCAACTAGATCTACTGCCTCTTTTGTATTATGACAGACCAGCTAGATCTACTGTTTCTATTATAATATGATAGACCAGCTCGATCTACTGTCTCTATTATATTATGACAGACCAGCTAGATCTACTGTCTCTATTATATTATGATTAGACCAGACCAGATCTACTGTCTCTATTATATTATGACAGACCAGCTAAATCTACTGTCTCTATTATATTATGACAGACCAGCTAGATCTACTGTCTCTATTATATTATGAGAGACACGCTTGATCTACTGCCTCTATTATATTATGACAGACCAGCTCGATCTACTGTCTCTATTATATTATGACAGACCAGCTAGATCTACTCTATTATATTATGACAGACCAGCTAGATCTACTGTCTCTATTATATTATGACAGACCAGCTAGATCTACTGTCTCTATTATATTATGACAGACCAGCTAGATCTACTGTCTCTATTATATTATGACAGACCAGCTAGATCTACTGTCTCTATTATATTATGACAGACCAGCTAGATCTACTGTCTCTATTATAATATGACAGACCAGCTAGATCTACTGTCTCTATTATATTATGACAGACCAGCTAGATCTACTGTCTCTATTATATTATGACAGACCAGCTAGATCTACTGTCTCTATTATATTATGACAGACCAGCTAGATCTACTGTCTCTATATGATATCTATCTCTATTATATATGACAGACCAGCTAGATCTACTGTCTCTATTATATGACAGACCATATGATCAGACCAGACAGACCAGCTAGATCTACTGTCTCTATTATATTATGACAGACCAGCTAGATCTACTGTCTCTATTATATTATGACAGACCAGCTAGATCTACTGTCTCTATTATATTATGACAGACCAGCTAGATCTACTGTCTCTATTATAATATGACAGACCAGCTAGATCTACTGTCTCTATTATATTATGACAGACCAGCTAGATCTACTGTCTCTATTATATTATGACAGACCAGCTAGATCTACTGTCTCTATTATATTATGACAGACCAGCTAGATCTACTGTCTCTATTATATTATGACAGACCAGCTAGATCTACTGTCTCTATTATATTATGACAGACCAGCTAGATCTACTGTCTCTATTATATTATGACAGACCAGCTAGATCTACTGTCTCTATTACTATTATATATGACAGACCAGCTAGATCTACTGTCTCTATTATATTATGACAGACCAGCTAGATCTACTGTCTCTCTCTATTATATTATGACAGACCAGCTAGATCTACTGTCTCTATTATATTATGACAGACCAGCTAGATCTACTGTCTCTATTATATTATGACAGACCAGCTAGATCTACTGTCTCTATTATAATATGACAGACCAGCTAGATCTACTGTCTCTATTATAATATGACAGACCAGCTAGATCTACTGTCTCTATTATATTATGACAGACCAGCTAGATCTACTGTCTCTATGTCTCTATTATATTATGACAGACCAGCTAGATCTACTGTCTCTATTATATTATGACAGACCAGCTAGATCTACTGTCTCTATTATATTATGACAGACCAGCTAGATCTACTGTCTCTATTATATTATGACAGACCAGCTAGATCTACTGTCTCTATTATATTATGACAGACCAGCTCTACTGTCTCTATTATATTATGACAGACCAGCTAGATCTACTGTCTCTATTATATTATGACAGACCAGCTAGATCTACTGTCTCTATTATATTATGACAGACCAGCTAGATCTACTGTCTCTATTATATTATGACATACCATGACAGACCAGCTAGATCTACTGTCTCTATTCTATTATTAAGACAGACAGACCAGCTAGATCTACTGTCTCTATTATATTATGACAGACCAGCTAGATCTACTGTCTCTATTATATTATGACAGACCAGCTAGATCTACTGTCTCTATTATAATATGACAGACCAGCTAGATCTACTGTCTCTATTATATATGACAGACCAGCTAGATCTACTGTCTCTATTCTCTATTATATGACAGACCAGCTAGATCTACTGTCTCTATTATATTATGACAGACCAGCTAGATCTACTGTCTCTATTATATTATGACAGACCAGCTAGATCTACTGTCTCTATTATATTATGACAGACAGACCAGCTAGATCTACTGTCTCTATTATATTATGACAGACCAGCTAGATCTACTGTCTCTATTATATTATGACAGACCAGCTAGATCTACTGTCTCTATTATATTATGACAGACCAGCTAGATCTACTGTCTCTATTATATTATGACAGACCAGCTAGATCTACTGTCTCTATTATATTATGACAGACAGACCAGCTAGATCTACTGTCTCTATTATATTATATTATGACAGACCAGCTAGATCTACTGTCTCTATTATATTATGACAGACCAGCTAGATCTACTGTCTCTATTATATTATGACAGACCAGCTAGATCTACTGTCTCTATTAGACCAGCTAGATCTATGACAGACCAGCTAGATCTACTGTCTCTATTATATTATGACAGACCAGCTAGATCTACTGTCTCTATTATATATATGACAGACCAGCTAGATCTACTGTCTCTATTATATTATGACAGACCAGCTAGATCTACTGTCTCTATTATAATATGACAGACCAGCTAGATCTACTGTCTCTATTATATTATGACAGACCAGCTAGATCTACTGTCTCTATTATATTATATGACAGACCAGCTAGATCTACTGTCTCTATTATATTATGACAGACCAGCTAGATCTACTGTCTCTATTATATTATGACAGACCAGCTAGATCTACTGTCTCTATTATATATGACAGACCAGCTAGATCTACTGTCTCTATTATAACCAGCTAGATCTACTGTCTCTATTATATTATGACAGACCAGCTAGATCTACTGTCTCTATTATATTATGACAGACCAGCTAGATCTACTGTCTCTATTATATTATGACAGACCAGCTAGATCTACTGTCTCTATTATATTATGACAGACCAGCTAGATCTACTGTCTCTATTATATTATGACAGACCAGCTAGATCTACTGTCTCTATTATATTATGACAGACCAGCTAGATCTACTGTCTCTATTATATTATGACAGACCAGCTAGATCTACTGTCTCTATTATATTATGACAGACCAGCTAGATCTACTGTCTCTATTATATTATGACAGACCAGCTAGATCTACTGTCTCTATTATATTATGACAGACCAGCTAGATCTACTGTCTCTATTATATTATGACAGACCAGCTAGATCTACTGTCTCTATTATATTATGACAGACCAGCTAGATCTACTGTCTCTATTATATTATGACAGACCAGCTAGATCTACTGTCTCTATTATATTATGACAGACCAGCTAGATCTACTGTCTCTATTATATATGACAGACCAGCTAGATCTACTGTCTCTATTATAGATCTAGATCTACTGTCTCTATTATAATATGACAGACCAGGTAGATCTACTGTCTCTATTATATTATGACAGACCACCTAGATCTACTGTCTCTATTATATTATGACAGACCAGCTAGATCTACTGTCTCTATTATATTATGACAGACCAGCTAGATCTACTGTCTCTATTATATTATGACAGACCAGCTAGATCTACTGTCTCTATTATATTATGACAGACCAGCTAGATCTACTGTCTCTATTATATATGACAGACCAGCTAGATCTACTGTCTCTATTATAGACAGACCAGCTAGATCTACTGTCTCTATTATATTATGACAGACCAGCTAGATCTACTGTCTCTATTATATATGACAGACCAGCTAGATCTACTGTCTCTATTATATTATGACAGACCAGCTAGATCTACTGTCTCTATTATATTATGACAGACCAGCTAGATCTACTGTCTCTATTATATTATGACAGACCAGACCAGATCTACTGTCTCTATTATATTATGACAGACCAGCTAGATCTACTGTCTCTATTATATTATGACAGACCAGCTAGATCTACTGTCTCTATTATATTATGACAGACCAGCTAGATCTACTGTCTCTATTATATTATGACAGACCAGCTAGATCTACTGTCTCTATTATATTATGACAGACCAGCTAGATCTACTGTCTCTATTATATTATGACAGACCAGCTAGATCTACTGTCTCTATTATATTATGACAGACCAGCTAGATCTACTGTCTCTATTATATTATGACAGACCAGCTAGATCTACTGTCTCTATTATATTATGACAGACCAGCTAGATCTACTGTCTCTATTATATTATGACAGACCAGCTAGATCTACTGTCTCTATTATAATTATGACAGACCAGCTAGATCTACTGTCTCTATTATATTATGACAGACCAGCTAGATCTACTGTCTCTATTATATATCGACAGACCAGCTAGATCTACTGTCTCTATTATATTATGACAGACCAGCTAGATCTACTGTCTCTATTATATTATGACAGACCAGCTAGATCTACTGTCTCTATTATATTATGACAGACCAGCTAGATCTACTGTCTCTATTATAATATGACAGACCAGCTAGATCTACTGTCTCTATTATATTATGACAGACCAGCTAGATCTACTGTCTCTATTATATTATGACAGACCAGCTAGATCTACTGTCTCTATATATATTATGACAGACCAGCTAGATCTACTGTCTCTATTATATTATGACAGACCAGCTAGATCTACTGTCTCTATTATATATGACAGACCAGCTAGATCTACTGTCTCTATTATATTATGACAGACCAGCTAGATCTACTGTCTCTATTATATTATATGACAGACCAGCTAGATCTACTGTCTCTATTATATTATGACAGACCAGCTAGATCTACTGTCTCTATTATATTATGACAGACCAGCTAGATCTACTGTCTCTATTATATTATGACAGACCAGCTAGATCTACTGTCTCTATTATATTATGACAGACCAGCTAGATCTACTGTCTCTATTATATATATGACAGACCAGCTAGATCTACTGTCTCTTATATTATAATATGACAGACCAGCTAGATCTACTGTCTCTATTATATTATGACAGACCAGCTAGATCTACTGTCTCTATTATATTATGACAGACCAGCTAGATCTACTGTCTCTATTATATATGACAGACCAGCTAGATCTACTGTCTCTATTATATTATGACAGACCAGCTAGATCTACTGTCTCTATTATATTATGACAGACCAGCTAGATCTACTGTCTCTATTATATTATGACAGACCAGCTAGATCTACTGTCTCTATTATATTATGACAGACCAGCTAGATCTACTGTCTCTATTATATTATGACAGACCAGCTAGATCTACTGTCTCTATTATTTTATGACAGACCAGCGAGATCTACTGTCTCTATTATATTATGACAGACCAGCTAGATATACTGTCTCTATTATATTATGACGGACCAGCAAGATCTACTGTCAATATTATATTATGACAGACCAGGTAGATATACTATGACAGACCAGCTAGAGCTACTGTCTCTATTATATTATGACGGACCAGCTAGATCTACTGGCTCTATTATATTATGACAGACCAGCTAAATCTACTGTCTCTATTTTATTATGACAGACCAGGTAGATCTACTGTCTCTATTATATTATGACAGACCAGCTAGATCTACTGTCTCTATTATATTATGACAGACCAGCTAGATCTACTGTCTCTATTATAATATGACAGACCAGCTAGATCTACTGTCTCTATTATTATATTATGACAGACCAGCTAGATCTACTGTCTCTATTATATTATGACAGACCAGCTAGATCTACTGTCTCTATTATATTATAACAGACCAGCTAGATCTACTGTCTCTATTATATTATGACAGACCAGCTAGATCTACTGTCTCTATTATATTATGACAGACCAGCTAGATCTACTGTCTCTATTATATTATGACAGACCAGCTAGATCTACTGTCTCTATTATATATGACAGAACAGCTAGATCTATCAGCTAGATCTACTGTCTCTATTATATTATGACAGACCAGCTAGATCTACTGTCTCTATTATATTATGACAGACCAGCTAGATCTACTGTCTCTATTATATTATGACAGACCAGCTAGATCTACTGTCTCTATTATATTATGACAGACCAGCTAGATCTACTGTCTCTATTATATTATGACAGACCAGCTAGATCTACTGTCTCTATTATATTATGACAGACCAGCTAGATCTACTGTCTCTATTATATTATGACAGACCAGCTAGATCTACTGTCTCTATTATATTATGACAGACCAGACAGACCAGCTAGATCTACTGTCTCTATTATAATATGACAGACCAGCTAGATCTACTGTCTCTATTATATTATGACAGACCAGCTAGATCTACTGTCTCTATTATATATATGACAGACCAGCTAGATCTACTGTCTCTATTATATTATGACAGACCAGCTAGATCTACTGTCTCTATTATATTATGACAGACCAGCTAGATCTACTGTCTCTATTATATTATGACAGACCAGCTAGATCTACTGTCTATATTATATTATGACAGACCAGCTTGATCTACTGTCTCTATGTCTCTATTATATTATGACAGACCAGCTAGATCTACTGTCTCTATTATATTATGACAGACCAGCTAGATCTACTGTCTCTATTATATTATGACAGACCAGCTAGATCTACTGTCTCTATTATATTATGACAGACCAGCTAGATCTACTGTCTCTATTATATTATGACAGACCAGCTAGATCTACTGTCTCTATTATAATATGACAGACCAGCTAGATCTACTGTCTCTATTATATTATGACAGACCAGCTAGATCTACTGTCTCTATTATATTATGACAGACCAGCTAGATCTACTGTCTCTATTATATTATGACAGACCAGCTAGATCTACTGTCTCTATTATATTATGACAGACCAGCTAGATCTACTGTCTCTATTATATTATGACAGACCAGCTAGATCTACTGTCTCTATTATATTATGACAGACCAGCTAGATCTACTGTCTCTATTATATATTGACAGACCAGCTAGATCTACTGTCTCTATTATATTATGACAGACCAGCTAGATCTACTGTCTCTATTATATATTGACAGACCAGCTAGATCTACTGTCTCTATTATATTATGACAGACCAGCTAGATCTACTGTCTCTATTATAATATGACAGACCAGCTAGATCTACTGTCTCTATTATATTATGACAGACCAGCTAGATCTACTGTCTCTATTATATTATGACAGACCAGCTAGATCTACTGTCTCTATTATATTATGACAGACCAGCTAGATCTACTGTCTCTATTATATTATGACAGACCAGCTAGATCTACTGTCTCTATTATATTATGACAGACCAGCTAGATCTACTGTCTCTATTATATTATGACAGACCAGCTAGATCTACTGTCTCTATTATATTATGACAGACCAGCTAGATCTACTGTCTCTATTATATATTGACAGACCAGCTAGATCTACTGTCTCTATTATATTATGACAGACCAGCTAGATCTACTGTCTCTATTATAATATGACAGACCAGCTAGATCTACTGTCTCTATTATATTATGACAGACCAGCTAGATCTACTGTCTCTATTATATTATGACAGACCAGCTAGATCTACTGTCTCTATTATATATATGACAGACCAGCTAGATCTACTGTCTCTATTATATTATGACAGACCAGCTAGATCTACTGTCTCTATTATATTATGACAGACCAGCTAGATCTACTGTCTCTATTATATTATGACAGACCAGCTAGATCTACTGTCTCTATTATATGACAGACCAGCTAGATGACAGACCAGCTAGATCTACTGTCTCTATTATATATGACAGACCAGCTAGATCTACTGTCTCTATTATAATATGACAGACCAGCTAGATCTACTGTCTCTATTATAATATGACAGACCAGCTAGATCTACTGTCTCTATTATATTATGACAGACCAGCTAGATCTACTGTCTCTATTATATTATGACAGACCAGCTAGATCTACTGTCTCTATTATATTATGACAGACCAGCTAGATCTACTGTCTATTATATAATATGATGACAGACCAGCTAGATCTACTGTCTCTATTATAATATGACAGACCAGCTAGATCTACTGTCTCTATTATATTATGACAGACCAGCTAGATCTACTGTCTCTATTATATTATGACAGACCAGCTAGATCTACTGTCTCTATTATATATATGACAGACCAGCTAGATCTACTGTCTCTATTATATTATGACAGACCAGCTAGATCTACTGTCTCTATTATAATATGACAGACCAGCTAGATCTACTGTCTCTATTATATATGACAGACCAGCTAGATGACAGACCAGCTAGATCTACTGTCTCTATTATAATATGACAGACCAGCTAGATCTACTGTCTCTATTATATTATGACAGACCAGCTAGATCTACTGTCTCTATTATATTATGACAGACCAGCTATCTATGATGACAGACCAGCTAGATCTACTGTCTCTATTATATTATGACAGACCAGCTAGATCTACTGTCTCTATTATATTATGACAGACCATGACAGACCAGACCAGCTAGATCTACTGTCTCTATTATATTATGACAGACCAGCTAGATCTACTGTCTCTATTATATTATGACAGACCAGCTAGATCTACTGTCTCTATTATATTATGACAGACCAGCTAGATCTACTGTCTCTATTATAATATGACAGACCAGCTAGATCTACTGTCTCTATTATATTATGACAGACCAGCTAGATCTACTGTCTCTATTATATTATGACAGACCAGCTAGATCTACTGTCTCTATTATAATATGACAGACCAGCTAGATCTACTGTCTCTATTATAATATGACAGACCAGCTAGATCTACTGTCTCTATTATAATATGACAGACCAGCTAGATCTACTGTCTCTATTATATTATGACAGACCAGCTAGATCTACTGTCTCTATTATATATATGACAGACCAGCTAGATCTACTGTCTCTATTATATTATGACAGACCAGCTAGATCTACTGTCTCTATTATAATATGACAGACCAGCTAGATCTACTGTCTCTATTATAATATGACAGACCAGCAGACCAGAGACCAGCTAGATCTACTGTCTCTATTATATATGACAGACCAGCTAGATCTACTGTCTCTATTATAATATGACAGACCAGCTAGATCTACTGTCTCTATTATAATATGACAGACCAGCTAGATCTACTGTCTCTATTATAATATGACAGACCAGCTAGATCTACTGTCTCTATTATAATATGACAGACCAGCTAGATCTACTGTCTCTATTATATTATGACA
>NC_088220.1:7063875-7075198 GCF_036934945.1 Oncorhynchus masou masou
CGTTGGAGATCTTACACCTTTTGTTATGTGCAATATCTTAAAACCTCTCTGGGCTGAGGTCTAGTTTCACTGAATTTCAGAAATCATTATTTTTGGGCGTGCGAGCAGATGTTGCCGCCAACTAAACCTACTTTTTTTTGGTTTGTCATAATATAATAGAGACATAGAGACAGTAGATTTAGCTGGTCTGTCATAATATCATAGAGAAAGTAGATCTTGCTGGTCTGTCAAAATATAATAGAGACAGTAGATCTAGCTGGTCTGTCAAAATATAATACAGACAGTAGATCTAGCTAATCTGTCATAATATAATAGAGACAGTAGATCTAGCTGGTCTGTCAAATTATGATAGAGACAGATCTAGCTGGTCTGTCATAATATAATAGAGACAGTAGATATCAGGCTGGACTGTCATATTATAATAGAGACAGTAGATCTAGCTGGTCTGTCATAATATAATAGAGACAGTAGATCTAGCTGGACTGTCATATTATAATAGAGACAGTAGATCTAGCTGGTCTGTCAAATTATAATAGAGACAGTAGATCTAGCTGGTCTGTCATAATATAATAGAGACAGTAGATCGAGCTGGTCTGTCAGATTATAATAGAGACAGTAGATCAAGCTGGTCTGTCATAATATAATAGAGACAGTAGATCTAGCTGGTCTGTCAAATTATAATAGAGACAGTAGATCAAGCTGGTCTGTCATAATATAATAGAGACAGTAGATCGAGCTGGTCTGTCAGATTATAATATAGACAGTAGATCTAGCTGGTCTGTCATAATATAATAGAGACCGTAGATCTAGCTGGTCTGTCATAATATAATACAGACAGTAGATCAGAGCTGGTCTGTCATAATATAATAGAGACAGTAGATCTAGCTGGTCTGTCATTATATAATAGAGACAGTATATCTCAGCTGGTCTGTCATAATACAATCGAGACAGTAGATCTAGCTGTTCTGTCATAATGTAATAGAGACAGTAGATCTATCTGGTCTGTCATAATATAATAGAGACAGTAGATCTTGCTGGTCTGTCATAATATAATAGAGACAGTAGATCTAGCTGTTCTGTCATATTGTAGTAGAGACAGTAGATCTAGCTGGTCTGTCATATTAAAATAGAGACAGTAGATATAGCTGGTCTGTCATAATATAAGAGAGACAGTAGATTTAGCTGGTGTGTCATATTATAATAGAGACAACAGATCTAGCGCTGGTCTGTCATATTATAATAGAGACAGTAGATCAAGCTGGTCTGTCAAAATACAATAGAGACAGTAGATCTAGCTGGTCTGTCATAATATAATAGAGACAGTAGATCTAGCTCGTTTGTCATAATATAATAGAGACAGTAGATTTAGCTGGTCTGTCATAATATAATAGAGACAGTAGATCTAGCTGGTCTGTCATAATATAATAGAGACCGTAGATCTAGCTGGTCTGTCAAATTATAATAGAGACAGTAGTTCAAGCTGGTCTGTCATAATATAATAGAGACAGTAGATCAAGCTGTTCTGTCAGATTAGAATATAGACAGTAGATCTAGCTGGTCTGTCATAATATAATAGAGACCGTAGATCTAGCTGGTCTGTCATAATATAATACAGACAGTAGATCGAGCTGGTCTGTCATAATTTAATAGAGACAGTAGATCGAGCTGGTCTGTCATAATAAAATAGAGACAGTAGATCTAGCTGGTCTGTCATAATATAATAGAGAGTATATGTCAGTCATAATACAATCGAGACAGTAGATCTGGTCTGTCATATTAAAATAGAGACAGTAGATATAGCTGGTCTGTCATAATATAATAGAGACAGTAGATCTACCTGGTCTGTCATAATATAATAGAGACAGTAGATCTAGCTGGTCTGTCAAATTATAATAGAGACAGTAGATCTAGCTGGTCTGTCATAATATAATAGAGACAGTAGATCTAGCTGGTGTGTCATATTATAATAGAGACAACAGATCTAGCGCTGGTCTGTCAAATTATAATAGAGACAGTAGATCTAGCTGGTCTGTCATAATATAATAGAGACATTAGATCTAGCTGGTCTGTCAAATTATAATAGAGACAGTAGATCTAGCTGGTCTGTCATAATTATAATAGAGACAGTAGATCTAGCTGGTCTGTCATAATATAATAGAGACAGTAGATCTAGCTGGTCTGTCAGATTATAATATAGACAGTAGATCTAGCTGGTCTGTCATAATATAATAGAGACAGTAGATCTAGCTGGTCTGTCATAATATAATAGAGACAGTAGATCTAGCTGGTCTGTCATAATATAATGGAGACAGTAGATCGAGCTGGTCTGTCATAATATAATAGAGACAGTAGATCTAGCTGTTCTGTCATAATATAATAGAGACAGTAGATCGAGCTGGTCTGTCATAATATAATAGAGACAGTGATCGAGCTGGTCTGTCAAAATATAATAGAGACAGTTGATCTTGCTGGTCTGTCTTAATATAATAGTGACAGTAGATCTAGCTGGTCTGTCATAATATAATAGAGACATAGAGACAGTAGATCTAGCTGGTCTGTCATAATACAATAGAGACTTTAGATCTAGCTGGTCTTTCATAAAATAATATAGACAGTAGATCTAGCTGGTCTGTCATAATACAATAGAGACAATAGATCTAACTGGTCTGTCAAAATATAATAGAGACAGTAGATCTAGCTGGTCTGTCATAATACAATAGAGACAGTAGATCTAACTGGTCTGTCAAAATATAATAGAGACAGTAGATCTAGCTGGTCTGTCATAATATAATAGAGACAGTAGATCTAGCTGGTCTGTCAAAGTATAATAGAGACAGTACATCTAGCTGGTCTGTCATAATATAATAGAGACAGTAGATCTAGCTGGTCTGTCATATTATAATAGAGACAGTAGATCTAGCTGGTCTGTCATAATATAATAGAGACAGTAGATCTAGCTGGTCTGTCATAATATAATAGAGACAGTAGATCTAGCTGGTCTGTCATAATATAATAGAGACAGTAGATCTAGCTGGTCTGTCATAATATAATAGAGACAGTAGATCTAGCTGGTCTGTCATAATATAATAGAGACAGTAGATCGACCTGGTCTGTCAAATTAGAAAAGAGACAGTAGATCAAGCTGGTCTGTCAAAATACAATAGAGACAGTAGATCTAGCTGGTCTGTCATAATATAATAGAGACAGTAGATCTAGCTGGTCTGTCATAATATAATAGAGACAGTAGATCTAGCTGGTGTGACAAATTATAATAGAGAAAGTAGATCTAGCTGGTCTGTCATAATATAATAGAGACAGTAGATCTAGCTGTTCTGTCATATTGTAATAGAGACAGTAGATCTAGCTGGTCTGTCATAATATAATAGAGACAGTAGATCGAGCTGGTCTGTCAGATTATAATATAGACAGTAGATCTAGCTGGTCTGTCATAATATAATAGAGACCGTAGATCTAGCTGGTCTGTCATAATATAATACAGACAGTAGATCGAGCTGGTCTGTCATAATATAATAGAGATATTAGATCGAGCTGGTTTGTCATAATACAATAGAGACAGTAGATCTAGCTGGTCTGTCATATCTATAATAGAGACATTAGATCTAGCTGGTCTGTCATAATATAATAGAGACAGTAGATCTTGCTGGTCTGTCATAATATAATAGAGACAGTAGATCTAGCTGGTCTGTCATAATATAATAGAGACAGTAGATCTAGCTGGTCTGTCAAATTATAATAGAGACAGTAGATCAAGCTGGTCTGTCATAATATAATAGAGACAGTAGATCGAGCTGGTCTGTCAGATTATAATATAGACAGTAGATCGAGCTGGTCTGTCATAATATAATAGAGACAGTAGACCGTTTCTTCAAGACAACAACATCAACCACATTATTTGGTCTAGAGGTTTGATATCAACTTCCTCCATGTGCTCAGACATCTACAGTGGTGGACAGCAGGTGTGCTGGTGTTGATGTACACTGCAGTTATGGACTAAAGGATCAGAAGGGGCTTTGGAGAATAGAGAAGGGGATCTACATCACTGTGTTGACTTCAGGTCAGAACAGTAATACACTGGACTGACTTCAGATCAGAACAGTAATACACTGGACTGACTTCAAAGATCAGAACAGTAATACACTGGACTGACTTCAGATCAGAACAGTAATACACTGGACTGACTTCAGATCAGAACAGTAATACACTGGACTGACTTCAGATCAGAACAGTAATACACTGGACTGACTTCAGGTCAGAACAGTAATACACTGACTACAGATCAGAACAGTAATACACTGAGAGAGATAGAAATGGAGTAATTGAATATGACATTGTAACATTGAATAATGTATGTTAATGAGTGATGCCACTAACCTGTATATACTGGTATACTGTACCAGGACAGATATCACCTTATGACATCATCCATCTGTGTTTATTCATTGGCCCTGAGTCAAAGTCAAACCTCAGATGCAGGTGTTCTGAGCCGTGGTCTAATATTACCTGCATCAGACAGGGTTTTAGTAGAGAACAGGAGGAAGGCTACATCACTGTGTTGGCTGGCTGCAGTAATAAACTGCACTGTGTTCAGGTCCTCTCAGACTCACTAGATGAAGATAAGCCTCTTTCCCACCATCTCCACTCACATTGAAGTGCTTTTCAAATGATTTCTCCATGGTTATTGACTTGGTGTATGCATAACCAATGAGTTTCATAGCAGTGTCTCCTGCTGACTGTTTGTACCATAGTATCACGTAGTTGGGGATCGTATGGCTGCAGGTGAGTTGAACGTCTCACTCAGGACCTTCTGTTAGTGCCACAGGAATCTGATGAACCATGCTGCTCAACAACTGCCCTGTGGACACAGCGAGGGAGGGGAGAGAGGGGAGAGAAGGTGACAGAGAAAGAGAGAGAGAGACGGAGAGAGGAGAGAAGGTGAGAAGATGGAGCAAGAGAAAGGACATTTTATTCAGTTTGATGACATTCGTAGTATCGTTAGGCTTCTCATCGTAAGTGATGTAATACCTGTCACCCAGAGTGGTAGAGCAGCCAGGTGAATCAGAACTCTGAACATCATGATGAAGAAAAAGATAATGATGAAGATGATGAGTATGCTGAGGAAGACGATGATGACTTGATATGAGTGTCTCCTGGATGAAGCTCTGAGGTGAAAGGAGATTGGCTGTTGTAGTAGCATGTTTCCTTCAGGGTGGTGGATAGTGACAGTGTTAGAGGGAGTGTCAGGAAGCCTGTACTGTAAAGCTTGCTCATAGGACCTCACTGTGAACATGACTGATTACATGATCATGACAATGAACCCATCAGACATTAGAAGAACTGAGTTAGAGGTCCCCCTACAGTATGTGATGAGACCATCAGACATTAGAAGAACTAGAGTTAGAGGTCCCCTACAGTATGTGATGAGGCCATCGGACATTAGAAGAACTAGAGTTAGAGGGTCCCCTACAGTATGTGATGAGGCCATCCAGACATTAGAAGAACTAGAGTTAGAGGTCCCCCTACAGTATGTGATGAGGCCATCAGACATTAGAAGAACTAGAGTTAGAGGTCCCTACAGTATGTGATGAGACCATCTCTTTACATATTATATTACATCCTATTGAAATACTGGGGTTTTGTGCAGCTGTACTTGTTGTCTGTATCACTGTGTTGACTCACAGCACAGAGTACATTCCACTGTCTCCTGTCTCCAACTTCTTCACTGTGAAAGATCCACTCTCAGCTACAGCCTTTCTGGCTGAGAATTTGTCTTCACTGAATTCCCTTGAATAGTCCAGGTTGAGAACTGGGAGTAATGAAGACTACCTGCTTCATTCCTCTCCTGTAAGCTGTCTGTACCAGTACATCTGGAAGTAGCTAGAACCCTTAGAGTGACTGCAGTTCATCTGAGCATCACTGTCTTTCAGTCCCCAGAGTATGGTGGGTGTCTGAGTGACTTCACTCCCCTCAACAAGACCTGTAAGGACACAGTGAGAATGAAATCAATAGAGTTAGGTACAGTTAGACCTGAATACATCAAGACTCAGGTGTAGTGAACATATGCTTGGAAACATCAATGTCAATAACTAGAAGTCCTTCATTGTAAATAAGAATGTTGTTCTTAACTTTCCTGGTTAAATAAATTAAACATTATGAAACTGTACCTGCCAGCACAGAGCAGTGAAGACAGTAACAGAGAAGAAAATGTGAACATGTTTGATCACTTTATATGTGAGAGTGCTGGAAAGAGTCTGCTATCAATGTATAAAACAAGAGGAGTGTCACATAGATGAATAGATGCCAATCAGTAGACCACGGCAGGTTCACCATATTCAACATGTCAGTGAAGTGGGAGGGACTGATGATCTGAATACATCATGCTAATTAGTGGTTCAGACTGTAGAGACATTCACATGATTAAAGTTAGAGGTCCCCCTACAGTCCATGATGAGACCATCAGCTCTTTACAGATTATATTCTGTCTATAGAGCTCAGCAGCTTGTAGTCTAAAACACGGAAATGAGTCAGCATTTTCTACCTCTGGTTCGTTGACCATTGCTATGGTATAAATGAAGGAAAAGAATGGGGTTTTGTGAAATAATGTCTGAAGTTAAAACAGAATTTGGAGATCTTATGCGTTTTGTTCTGTTAAGTCATTTTAAGGCTCACCTTTTTATTTTCGCCTGAATCTATCTGCCTGTAGCTCAGGACCTGAAGTAAGAATATACATTCTTGAAAAGAAACACTTTGAAGTTTGTGGAACTATTAAATTAATGTATGAAAACATTAATTAACACATTATATATTAATTCACATATCTGGTAAAAGATGATACAATAAAAAACGTTGCGTTTTCAAAAAAACATTTTGTTCCATCTTTGAAACCTTCTGATAGGAGTCTATGTGTATTTTACATTTTGGCCACCAGATGGAAGCAATTTTCAGACTGATCCAGTGAAGAATTACATTACAGCACAATATTTTCGATAAAGTCTGCCAGAAGTTTGCCCAAATGTGCCATTTTTGGTCAATTTATTCATTTTCAACTACATAACTATAGAGAACATACACTCCCAGGAATGTACTACATGATAGATCATTAGCTTTTTAAACTAAATATCACATCTAGATGTCCGGATGGGGTGGTAGTGGAGCCAGAGACAACAGTGGGGTCAAACTGTAGAATATAAAACTGGATTTTATCAATCAAAACTATTCTATATTTTATCTCTGGGACCTCAGGATAAACAATCAGAGCTAGATTACTGAATGTAAGTTCATTATTTACCTTCAGAGGTGAATGTATCAAACCAGTTGCTGTGATGAAAGTGTTTTGTTGTTGTGGACTCGCCTCAAACAATAGCATGGTATTTTTTCACTGTAATAACTACTGGTAATTGGTCACTGCAGTTAGATTAACTATAATTTAAGCTTTCTGCCAATATAAGACATGTTTATGTCCTGGAAAAGTTGGCTGTCGTATACAACGTCATTCTAGTCACATTAGAGCACGATAGCAACAACCGTGTTATGTTTGGGGCAAATTCGATAATACACATTACTGAGTACAACTCTCCATATTTTCAAGCATAGTGGTGGCTGCATCATGTTATGGGTCTGCTTGTAATCATTAGGACTGGGGAGTTTTTCAGGATAAAAATAAACGGTGTGGGCGCTAAGCACTCGCAAAAAATCTTAGAGGAAAATCTGCTAATGTTCCTGAAGCCAAGTTACAGTTTTGACATAAATCTGCATGAAAACCTATGGCAAGAACTGAAAATTGTTGTCGAGCATTGATTAACATGAAGAAGGAACAGTGATGCCAAAACGTTTGTAAATCCCCAGAGGTGTTGATACTTATGTAAATGAGATATTTCTGTATGTCATTTACAATGCATTTGCAAACATTTCTAAAAACATTTTTTCACATTGTCATTAAGGGGTAATGGGTGTACATGGGTGACAAAAAATATATTTAGTCAATTTTGAATTCAGGCTCTTACGCAACAAAATGTTGAAGAAGTCAAGGGGTATAAATACTTTCTGAAGGCACTGTAGCTTTAACGGTCAGTTTTATGGCATACATAACCATATCATCTGCATACAGATTAATATGAAGCTATTTAATACAAAGACCAATATTATTAATATGAATAGTAAAGAGAACTGGTCCCAATGCTGACCCCTGTGGTACACCTAATATCCAGGAAACTAGACTCAACACCATCAGAATGCACACATTGTGTCCTGTCTGTCAGATAGCTCTTAAACCATTTGTAAGACTTATTGTCCAGGCCCATTTCAGACAGTTTTTGAATGAGTAGTTTTTTTCCCCATATTTTCTCATTGTCTCTGTGATCAAAAATACAATTAAAATTTCAATTAAATTCTTTAAGAGTCCTGTGTAGTATTTTACTATATTGATACGTTGAGCAAGGAAATTGATAAACATTAAGAACTTTTGGAGTGAGCCTCCCTAGTGGGGCAGCGGTCTAAGACATCTGCTATAAGTCTCTAGGTTTACCCCATCATGGTAGATATATCAGACCACAGCTTCACCTGCCGATACCACAGTATGGTGTTGTAGCTGGGGAGAGTGTTTCCACCTGCTGATACCACAGTATGGTGTTGTAGCTGGGGAGAGTGTGTTCCACCTGCTGATACCACAGTATGGTGTTGTAGCTGGGGAGAGTGTGTTCCACCTGCTGATACCACAGTATGGTGTTATAGCTGGGAGAGTGTGTGAACAGGACAGCAGTTTCTCCAGAACTGTAATACTGAAGATGGAGACTGAAGAACGCTGGAACAGAGCAGTTCACCTGTTACAGAAGGAGAGAGAGAGACCTGTTTTTTAGAACTACTGTAGTCATTCAGTAAGTATATGGAATTATAGATTATTTTAGACCGCATCTAATCTGTGATCAAGAATAATCAAGAGATTCACGTTCAAGGTGGAAAATATCCAACAGTGAAGATTGTTGGTTCCAACACTGAGTCCAGATGATCATTCAAAAGGACATGGATCTTCAACTCTCAGACTCCTTACTACACACCATAGTTTACTGTGGTACTGTGTCTAGTGAGTCCACATGGATTAGTTGAGCTGTAACTCCACCTACAGGAAAGACATGATATCATACCATACTGTATCATGGTCTCCTGTATATCAGAGGAACCTCCCCTTTCTGTTAGACCAGCTGGTGAGTGTTTTGGCATTGAATCAGAGTCAGATACAGTGTGATGTTAATACAGGTGTGATTAGTCTACAGTACACCAGGGAGGGAGGTTTTTGTAGAGCAGAGAGGAGATCTGAAGCACTGTGTAAACTAGCAACACAGTAATACACAGCACTGCTATTTGGAGTTAGTTGTGTGATGGTTAAGGTGCTGGTACCACCTGCACTAGCATCTCCTTCTATATCATATCCAGCCTCAGGATACCCTGATTTCAAAGAATGTATCCTAAAAACACTAATTCTCTGTCGTTGGATTGCTTGTACCAGAGGATGACATTATAGGTTGATATACTATGTGAACACTCCATCTTAGCCAACTCTCCCTGGTTCTTGTACAGGGCTGCAGGTTTTTCTGGTGAACCTGATTACTGAAGAAGAACCTTAAGGGAAGAAAGAGAAGAGAGTGAGAGAGAGACAGAGAGAAAGAGAAAGAGGTGAAACAACATATAAATAAACATATTCACTTGAAACATGAAAACCAATCAAATGAGGATATTAGTAGTTGATGTAATCAATGATCTGAATACCTGCAGCCCAGGCTGTGTAACCCATGGTGATGGAGATAAGAATTCTGATCATGTTGACTCACTGTTAAGGAGACAGAAAGAATGAGACAGACAAACCACTCCCACATGAATTAGAGGAGGCTTCTCATCAACTCATCTCAGTGATCTTATAGAGGGATGCTGCCTCCTTATGAGAACGTCTAAAACATCAGAGACCTGAGATGAACCCTGCAGGAGGAGTCTATGTGGGACAGGAAGCAGGGTTTAGTAGAGCAGAGGAGATCTGATGCACTGATATCTGGAGGTAGTTGATTGATGGTTAAAGGAAATATTCACCTATTTTGATAGCTATATTATTTTTCTCTGGTGAGGTCCTATCGATGCCATGGGTCATTTCATATTCACCCATTTTGAATGTTATTTGAGTTTTTTGTGCGTCTCTGAGTAATATTCTATTGACTCCTGGGTCATTTTCTTGTTTTTAATGTGTATCTGAGTTGGCATTCAAGCAGGCAGACATTGGTCTGGTGTGACGTGTACTGTGATAAAGTGATAAGTGGCCCACCTCCCGGCCCGCTCCAGTGATCACTTGGCTACACAGCTGATGCCTCCCGGACTCTTCCCCAACACTGCATGAACTACACTAGTCCACGCTTCCTTGCAGCTCTGGACCTTTGCATCGGATCATCGCTGCTAGCTAGCTGCTACCGAGAAGGCTATAGTGGCTAACGCCCTGTACTGAAGTTAATTAGTCGTGAGCCAGGCGTATCTCACTGCTAGCAAACTAAATTACGACAACCACAGTACTTCTTTCGCCAACAGGCCTGGACCCCCTTTGCCAACCACGAAGCCCCGCCGTTCCCCTACAACTGGTCTGCCGACGTAACTCCATCCTCTGTTCCCTTATCTCTTCCCTATCTTATCCCTACCCAACCGGCCTTTACCAGACGTGGGAGCAGGTGCTTACATCTCCGGCCTGCTAACTTTAACGCTGTTCCCCCAACCGGCCTTTACCAGACGTGGGAGCAGGTGCTTCTAATAACCCCGGCCTGCTAACTTTAAACGCTGTCTCCAACTTGCTAGGTAGTAGACGTGGGAGCAGGCGCTTCTACTAGACCCAGGCTGCTAACTTTAAACGCTGTGTCTCCAGCTTGCTAGGTAGTAGACGTGGGAGCAGGCGCTTCTACTAGACCCAGGCTGCAACTTTAAACGCTGTGTCTCCAGCTTGCTAGGTAGTAGACGTTGGAGCAGAGTGCTTCTACTAGCCCCATACTGCTAACTTTCAGCGCTGTGTCACCAGCTCGCTAGGTAGTAGACGTGGGAGCAGGTGCTTCTACTAGCCCCATACTGTAACTTTCAACGCTGTCACCAGCTCGCTAGGTAGTAGATGTGGGCAGCGCCCTACCACAAGCCCCGGCCTGCTAACTTTAAATGCTGTGTCCCCAGCTTGCTAGGTAGTAGACGTGGGAGCAGGTGCTTCTACTTGCCCGACCTGTTAACTGCGCTGTGTCCCCAGCTTGTTAGGTAGTAACAACTACCCAGCAGCTTCCCTGTTCCATCTATT
>NC_088220.1:7075698-7082171 GCF_036934945.1 Oncorhynchus masou masou
CTATTATATTATGACAGACCAGCTAGATCTACTGTCTCTATTATATTATGACAGACCAGCTAGATCTACTGTCTCTATTATATTATGACAGACCAGCTAGATCTACTGTCTCTATTATATTATGACAGACCAGCTAGATCTACTGTCTCTATTATATTAAGACAGACCAGCAAGATCTACTGTCTCTATTATATTATGACAGACCAGCTTGATCTACTGTCTCTATGATATTAAAACAGACCAGCTAGATCTAATGTCTCTAATTTATTATGACAGACCAGCTAGATCTATAGTCTCTATTATAATATGACAGACCAGCTAGATCTACTGTCTCCTTGTCAATATTATATTATGACAGACCAGCTAGATCTACTGTCTCTATTATATTATGACAGACCAGCTAGATCTACTGTCTCTATTATATTATGACAGACCAGCTAGATCTACTGTCTCTATTATATTATGACAGACCAGCTAGATCTACTGTCTCTATTATATTATGACAGACCAGTTAGATCTACTGTCTCTATTATATTATGACAGACCAGCAAGATCTCTGTATTATTATAATATGACAGACCAGCTAGATCTAATGTCTCTATTATATTATGACAGACCAGCTAGATCTACTGTCTCTATTATATTATGACAGACCAGCTAGATCTACTGTCTCTATTATATTATGACAGACCAGCAAGATCTACTGTCTCTATTATATTATGACAGACCAGCAAGATCTACTGTCTCTATTATATTATGACAGACCAGCAAGATCTACTGTCTCTATTATATTATGACAGACCAGATAGATCTACTGTCTCTATTATATTATGACAGACCAGCTAGATCTACTGTCTCTATTATAATATGACAGACCAGCTAGATCTACTGTCTCTATTATATTATGACAGACCAGCTAGATCTACTGTCTCTATTATATTATGACAGACCAGCAAGATCTACTGTCTCTATTATATTATGACAGACCAGCTTGATCTACTGTCTCTATTATATTATGACAGACCAGCTTGATCTACAGTCTCTATTATATCATACTGTCTCTATTATATTATATTGACAGACCAGCAAGATCTACTGTCTCTATTATATTATGACAGACCAGCAAGATCTACTGTCTCTATTATATTATGACAGACCAGCTAGATCTAATGTCTCTATTATAAAACGACAGACCAGCAAGATCTACAGTCTCTAATATATTATGACAGACCAGCTAGATCTACTGTCTCTATTATATTATGACAGACCAGCTAGATCTACTGTCCCTATTATATTATGACAGACCAGCTATATCTACTGTCTATATTATATTATGACAGACCAGCAAGATCTACTGTCTCTATTATAATATGACAGACCAGCTAGATCTACAGTCTCTAATATATTATGACAGACCAGCAAGATCTACTGTATATATTATAATATGACAGACCAGCTAGATCTGCTGTCTCTAATATATTATGACATACCAGCTAGATCTACTGTCTCTATTGTATTATGACAGACCAGCTAGATCTACCAGCAAGATCTGTCTCTATTATATTATGACAGACCAGCAAAATCTACTGTCTCTATTATATTATGACAGACCAGCTAGATCTACTGTCTCTATTATAATATGACAGACCATCTAGATCTACTGTCTCTATTATATTATGATCAGACCTGCTAGATCTTCTGTCTTATTATAATATGAGAGACCAGTTTAGATCTACTGTCTCTATTATATTATGACAGACCAGCTGATCTACTGTCTCTATTATATTATGACAGACCAGCAAGATCTACTGTCTCTATTATATTATGACAGACCAGCTTGATCTATTGTCTCTATTATATTATGACAGACCAGCTCGATCTACAGTCTCTATTATAAAATGACATACCAGCTATATCTACTGTATATATTATAATATGACAGACCAGCAAGATCTACTGTCTCTATTATATTATGACAGACCAGCTAGATCTACTGTCTCTATTATATTATGCCAGACCAGCTAGATCTAATGTCTCTATTATAAAACGACAGACCAGCTATATCTGCAGTCTCTAATATATTATGACAGACCTGCTAGATCTACTGTCTCTATTATATTATGACAGACCAGCTATATCTACTTTATATATTATAATATGACAGACCAGCTTGATATGCTGTCGCTAATATATTATGACAGACAAGTTAGATCTGCTGTCTCTATTATATTATGACAGACCAGCTAGATCTACTGTCTCTATTATATTATGACAGACCAGCTAGATCTACTGTCTCTATTATATTATGACAGACCAGCTATATCTACTGTCTCTATTATGACAAACCAGCTATATCTACTGTATATTATATGACAGACAAGCTATATCAGTCTCTAATGTATTATGACAGACCAGCTTGATCTACTGTCGCTAAAATATTATGACAGACCAGCAAGATCTACTGTCTCTATTATGATATGACAGACCAGCTAGATCTACAATCTCTAAAATATTATGACAGACCAGCTGGATCTACTGTCTCTATTATTTTATTAACAGACCAGCGAGATCTACTGTCTCTATTATAAAATGACATACCAGCTAGATCTACTGTCTCTATTATTTTATGACAGACCTGCGAGATCTACAGTCTCTAATATTTTATGATAGACAAGCTAGACCTACTGTCTCTATTATAATATGACAGACCAGTTTAGATCTACTGTATATATTATAATATGACAGACCTTATGACAGACCAGCTAGATCTACTGTCTCTATTATATTATGACAGACCAGCTAGATCTACTGTCTCTATTATAATATGACAGACCAGCTAGATCTACTGTCTCTATTATATTATGACAGACCAGCTAGATCTACTGTTTCTATTGTATTATGACAGACCAGCTAGATCTACTGTCTCTATTATATTATGACAGACCAGCTAGATCTACTGTCTCTATTATAATATGACAGACCAGTCTAGATCTACTGTCTCTATTATATTATGACAGACCAGCTAGATCTACTGTCTCTATTATATTATGACAGACCAGCTAGATCTACTGTCTCTATTATATTATGACAGACCAGCTAGATCTACTGTCTCTATTATATTATGACAGACCAGCTAGATCTACTGTCTCTATTATATTATGACAGACCAGCTAGATCTACTGTCTCCATGTCTCTATTATATTATGACAGACCAGCTAGATCTACTGTCTCTATTGTATTATGACAGACCAGCTAGATCTACTGTCTCTATTATATTATGACAGACCAGCTAGATCTACTGTCTCTATTATATTATGACAGACCAGCTAGATCTTACTGTCTCTATTATATTATGACAGACCAGCTAGATCTACTGTCTCTATTATATTATGACAGACCAGCTAGATCTACTGTCTCTATTATATTATGACAGACCAGCTAGATCTACTGTCTCTATTATATTATGACAGACCAGCTATATCTACTGTCTCTATTATAATATGACAGACCAGCTAGATCTACTGTCTCTATTATATTATGACAGACCAGCTAGATCTACTGTCTCTATTATATTATGACAGACCAGCTAGATCTACTGTTTCTATTATATTATGACAGACCAGCTAGATCTACTGTCTCTATTATATTATGACAGACCAGCTAGATCTACTGTCTCTATTATATTATGACAGACCAGCTAGATCTACTGTCTCTATTATATTATGACAGACCAGGTAGATCTACTGTCTCTATTATATTATGACAGACCAGCTAGATCTACTGTCTCTATTATATTATGACAGACCAGGTAGATCTACTGTCTCTATTATATTATGACAGACCAGCTAGATCTACTGTCTCTATTATATTATGACAGACCAGCTAGATCTACTGTCGCTGTTATATTATGACAGACCAGGTAGATCTACTGTCTCTATTATATTATGACAGACCAGCTAGATCTACTGTCTCTATTATATTATGACAGACCAGCTTTATCTACTGTCTCTATTATATTATGACAGACCAGCTAGATCTACTGTTTCTATTATATTATGACAGACCAGCTAAATCTACTGTCTCTATTATATTATGACAGACCAGCTAGATCTACTGTCTCTATTATATTATGACAGACCAGCTATATCTACTGTCTCTATTATATTATGATCAGACCAGCTAGATCTACTGTCTCTATTATAATATGACAGACCAGCTAGATCTACTGTCTCTATTATATTATGACAGACCAGCTCAGATCTACTGTCTCTATTATATTATGACAGACCAGCTAGATCTACTGTCTCTATTATAATTATGACAGACCAGCTAGATCTACTGTCTCTATTATAATATGACAGACCAGCTAGATCTACTGTCTCTATTATATTATGACAGACCAGCTAGATCTACTGTCTCTATTATATTATGACAGACCAGCTAGATCTACTGTCTCTATTGTATTATGACAGACCAGCAAGAACTACTGTCTCTATTATAACATGACAGACCAGTTTAGATCTACTGTCTATAATATATTATGACAGACCAGCCAGATCTACTGTCTCTATTATATTATATCAGACCAGCTAGACCTACTGTATATATTATATACAGTAGGTATTAGCGTAGTCTCTTCTGTAGCCTGTCAACTATGTGTCTATCTATCCCTGTTCTCTCCTCTCTGCACAGACCATACAAACGCTCCACACCGTGGTCAGTGCCACCCTAATCTGGTGGTCCCAGCGCGCACGCTCTTTCTCCCCTTACCCATCTGTCTATCGCCTCCCTTTGAATTCCATGCTGTCACAGTTACCAGCCCTTTCAAGCTTAACATCCTTATCATTTATCGCCCTCCAGGTTCCTCGGAGAGTTCATCAATGAGCTTGATGCCTTGATAAGCTCCTTTCCTGAGGACGGCTCACCTCTCACAGTCCTGGGCGACTTTAACCTCCCCACGCCTACCTTTGACTCATTCCTCTCTGCCTCCTTCTTTCCACTCCTCTCCTCTTTGACCTCACCCTCTCACCTTCCCCCTACTCACAAGGCAGGCAATACGCCGACCTCATCTTTACTAGATGCTGTTCTTCCACTAACCTCATTGCAACTCCCCTCCAAGTCTCCGACCACTACCTTGTATCCTTTTCCCTCTCGCTCTCATCCAACACTTCCCACACTGCCCCTACTCGGATGGTATCGCGCCGTCCCAACCTTCGCTCTCTCTCCCCCCGCTACTCTCTCCTCTTCCATCCTATCATCTCTTCCCTCTGCTCATACCTTCTCCAACCTATCTCCTGATTCTGCCTCCTCAACCCTCCTCTCTTCCCTTTCTGCATCCTTTGACTCTCTATGTCCCCTATCCTCCAGGCCGGCTCGGTCCTCCCCTCCCGCTCCGTGGCTCGACGACTCATTGCGAGCTCACAGAACAGTGCTCCGGGCAGCCGAGCGGAAATGGAGGAAAACTCGCCTCCCTGCGGACCTGGCATCCTTTCACTCCCTCCTCTCTACATTTTCCTCCTCTGTCTCTGCTGCTAAAGCCACTTTCTTCCACTCTAAATTCCAAGCATCTGCCTCTAACCCTAGGAAGCTCTTTGCCACCTTCTCCTCCCTCCTGAATCCTCCTCCCCCTCCCCCCCCCTCCTCCCTCTCTGCAGATGACTTCGTCAACCATTTTGAAAAGAAGGTCGACGACATCCGATCCTCGTTTGCTAAGTCAAACGACACCGCTGGTTCTGCTCACACTGCCCTACCCTGTGCTCTGACCTCTTTCTCCCTCTCTCTCCAGATGAAATCTCGCTTCTTGTGACGGCCGGCCGCCCAACAACCTGCCCGCTTGACCCTATCCCCTCCTCTCTTCTCCAGACCATTTCCGGAGACCTTCTCCCTTACCTCACCTCGCTCATCAACTCATCCCTGACCGCTGGCTACGTCCCTTCCGTCTTCAAGAGAGCGAGAGTTGCACCCTTCTGAAAAAACCTACACTCGATCCCTCCGATGTCAACAACTACAGACCAGTATCCCTTCTTTCTTTTCTCTCCAAAACTCTTGAACGTGCCGTCCTTGGCCAGCTCTCCCGCTATCTCTCTCAGAATGACCTTCTTGATCCAAATCAGTCAGGTTTCAAGACTAGTCATTCAACTGAGACTGCTCTTCTCTGTATCACGGAGGCGCTCCGCACTGCTAAAGCTAACTCTCTCCTCTGCTCTCATCCTTCTAGACCTATCGGCTGCCTTCGACACTGTGAACCATCAGATCCTCCTCTCCACCCTCTCCGAGTTGGGCATCTCCGGCGCGGCCCACGCTTGATTGCGTCCTATCTGCATGTCTGGCAGACATATCAGTGTGGATGACGGATCACCACCTCAAGCTGAACCTCGGCAAGACGGAGCTGCTCTTCCTCCCGGGGAAGGACTGCCCGTTCCATGATCTCGCCATCACGGTTGACAACTCCATTGTTTCCTCCTCCCAGAGCG
>NC_088220.1:7082271-7092014 GCF_036934945.1 Oncorhynchus masou masou
TAGAGTTAGAGTTATGACTTCAGGCGCCTTAGTAAGACAAGACAAAGTGAAGTGGAGATACCTAGTCAGTTGGGGTTAGAGTTAGAGTTATGACTTCAGATGCCTTAGTAAGACAAGACAAAGTGAAGTGGAGATACCTAGTCAGTTGGGGTTAGAGTTAGGGGTATGACTTCAGGGGCCTTAGTAAGACAAGACAAAGTGAAGTGGAGATACCTAGTCAGTTGGGGTTAGAGTTAGGGGTATGACTTCAGGGGCCTTAGTAAGACAAGACAAAGTGAAGTGGAGATACCTAGTCAGTTGGGGTTAGAGTTAGAGGTATGACTTCAGGGGCCTTAGTAAGACAAGACAAAGTGAAGTGGAGATACCTAGTCAGTTGGGGTTAGAGTTAGAGGTATGACTTCAGATGCCTTAGTAAGACAAGACAAAGTGAAATGGAGATACCTAGTCAGTTGGGGTTAGAGTTAGAGGTATGACTTCAGATGCCTTAGTAAGACAAGACAAAGTGAAATGGAGATACCTAGTCAGTTGGGGTTAGAGTTAGAGTTAGAGGTATGACTTTAGGTGCCTTAGTAAGACAAGACAAAGTGAAGTGGAGATACCTAGTCAGTTGGGGTTAGAGTTAGAGTTATGACTTCAGGCGCCTTAGTAAGACAAGACAAAGTGAAGTGGAGATACCTAGTCAGTTGGGGTTAGAGTTAGAGGTATGACTTTAGGCGCCTTAGTAAGACAAGACAAAGTGAAGTGGAGATACCTAGTCAGTTGGGGTTAGAGTTAGAGGTATGACTTCAGATGCCTTAGTAAGACAAGACAAAGTGAAGTGGAGATACCTAGTCAGTTGGGGTTAGAGTTAGAGTTATGACTTCAGGCGCCTTAGTAAGACAAGACAAAGTGAAGTGGAGATACCTAGTCAGTTGGGGTTAGAGTTAGAGGTATGACTTTAGGTGCCTTAGTAAGACAAGACAAAGTGAAGTGGAGATACCTTGTCAGTTGGGGTTAGAGTTAGAGTTATGACTTCAGGCGCCTTAGTAAGACAAGACAAAGTGAAGTGGAGATACCTAGTCAGTTGGGGTTAGAGTTAGAGGTATGACTTTAGGTGCCTTAGTAAGACAAGACAAAGTGAAGTGGAGATACCTAGTCAGTTGGGGTTAGAGTTAGAGGTATGACTTCAGGGGCCTTAGTAAGACAAGACAAAGTGAAGTGGAGATACCTAGTCAGTTGGGGTTAGAGTTAGAGGTATGACTTCAGATGCCTTAGTAAGACAAGACAAAGTGAAGTGGAGATACCTAGTCAGTTGGGGTTAGAGTTAGAGGTATGACTTCAGATGCCTTAGTAAGACAAGACAAAGTGAAGTGGAGATACCTAGTCAGTTGGGGTTAGAGTTAGGGGTATGACTTCAGATGCCTTAGTAAGACAAGACAAAGTGAAATGGAGATACCTAGTCAGTTGGGGTTAGAGTTAGAGGTATGACTTCAGGGGCCTTAGTAAGACAAGACAAAGTGAAGTGGAGATACCTAGTCAGTTGGGGTTAGAGTTAGAGGTATGACTTCAGATGCCTTAGTAAGACAAGACAAAGTGAAGTGGAGATACCTAGTCAGTTGGGGTTAGAGTTAGAGTTAGGGGTATGACTTCAGGGGCCTTAGTAAGACAAGACAAAGTGAAGTGGAGATACCTAGTCAGTTGGGGTTAGAGTTAGAGTTAGGGGTATGACTTCAGGGGCATTAGTAAGACAAGACAAAGTGAAGTGGAGATACCTAGTCAGTTGGGGTTAGAGTTAGAGTTATGACTTCAGATGCCTTAGTAAGACAAGACAAAGTGAAGTGGAGATACCTAGTCAGTTGGGGTTAGAGTTAGGGGTATGACTTCAGGGGCCTTAGTAAGACAAGACAAAGTGAAGTGGAGATACCTAGTCAGTTGGGGTTAGAGTTAGGGGTATGACTTCAGATGCCTTAGTAAGACAAAGTGAAGTGGAGATACCTAGTCAGTTGGGGTTAGAGTTAGAGGTATGACTTCAGATGCATTAGTAAGACAAGACAAAGTGAAGTGGAGATACCTAGTCAGTTGGGGTTAGAGTTAGGGGTATGACTTCAGATGCCTTAGTAAGACAAGACAAAGTGAAGTGGAGATACCTAGTCAGTTGGGGTTAGAGTTAGGGGTATGACTTCAGATGCCTTAGTAAGACAAGACAAAGTGAAGTGGAGATACCTAGTCAGTTGGGGTTAGAGTTAGAGGTATGACTTCAGATGCATTAGTAAGACAAAGTGAAGTGGAGATACCTAGTCAGTTGGGGTTAGAGTTAGGGGTATGACTTCAGGGGCCTTAGTAAGACAAGACAAAGTGAAGTGGAGATACCTAGTCAGTTGGGGTTAGAGTTAGGGGTATGACTTCAGATGCATTAGTAAGACAAGACAAAGTGAAGTGGAGATACCTGGTCAGTTGGGGTTAGAGTTAGAGGTATGACTTCAGGTGCCTTAGTAAGACAAAGTGAAGTGGAGATACCTAGTCAGTTGAGGAAGGGGAAGGGGAGGGGAAAAGGGGGGATACCTAGTCAGTTGAGGGAGGGGAAGGGGAGGGGAAAGGGGGGGATACCTAGTCAGTTGAGGAAGGGGAAGGGGAGGGGAAAAGGGGGGATACCTAGTCAGTTGAGGGAGGGGAAAGGGGGGGATACCTAGTCAGTTGAGGAAGGGGAAGGGGAGGGGAAAGGGGGGATACCTAGTCAGTTGAGGGAGGGGAAAGGGGGATACCTAGTCAGTTGAGGGAGGGGAAGGGGGAGGGGAAAGGGGGATACCTAGTCAGTTGAGGAAGGGGAAGGGGAGGGGAAAAGGGGGATACCTAGTCAGTTGAGGGAGGGGAAAGGGGGGGATACCTAGTCAGTTGAGGAAGGGGAAGGGGAGGGGAAAGGGGGGGATACCTAGTCAGTTGAGGAAGGGGAAGGGGAGGGGAAAAGGGGGATACCTAGTCAGTTGAGGAAGGGGAAGGGGGGATACCTAGTCAGTTGAGGAAGGGGAAGGGGGGATACCTAGTCAGTTGAGGGAGGGGAAAGGGGGGATACCTAGTCAGTTGAGGAAGGGGAAGGGGAGGGGAAAAGGGGGGATACCTAGTCAGTTGAGGAAGGGGAAGGGGGATACCTAGTCAGTTGAGGAAGGGGAAGGGGAGGGGAAAAGGGGGGATACCTAGTCAGTTGAGGAAGGGGAAGGGGGATACCTAGTCAGTTGAGGAGGGGAAAGGGGGATACCTAGTCAGTTGAGGAAGGGGAAGGGGGGATACCTAGTCAGTTGAGGGAGGGGAAGGGGGGATACCTAGTCAGTTGAGGGAGGGGAAAGGGGGGATACCTAGTCAGTTGAGGAAGGGAAGGGGAGGGGAAAAGGGGGGATACCTAGTCAGTTGAGGAAGGGGAAGGGGGATACCTAGTCAGTTGAGGAAGGGGAAGGGGAGGGGAAAAGGGGGGATACCTAGTCAGTTGAGGAAGGGGAAAGGGGGGATACCTAGTCAGTTGAGGAAGGGGAAGGGGAGGGGGGAAAAGGGGGGATACCTAGTCAGTTGAGGAAGGGGAAGGGGGATACCTAGTCAGTTGAGGGAGGGGAAAGGGGGGGGGATACCTAGTCAGTTGAGGAAGGGGAAGGGGAGGGGAAAAGGGGGGGATACCTAGTCAGTTGAGGAAGGGGAAGGGGGGATACCTAGTCAGTTGAGGGAAGGGGAAGGGGAGGAAAAGGGGGGATACCTAGTCAGTTGAGGAAGGGGAAAGGGGGGATACCTAGTCAGTTGAGGAAGGGGAAGGGGAGGGGAAAAGGGGGGATACCTAGTCAGTTGAGGAAGGGGAAGGGGGGATACCTAGTCAGTTGAGGGAGGGGAAAGGGGGGGATACCTAGTCAGTTGAGGAAGGGGAAGGGGGGGGAAAAGGGGGGATACCTAGTCAGTTGAGGAAGGGGAAGGGGGGATACCTAGTCAGTTGAGGAAGGGGAAGGGGGAGGGGAAAGGGGGATACCTAGTCAGTTGAGGAAGGGGAAAGGGGGGATACCTAGTCAGTTGAGGAAGGGAAGGGGAGGGGAAAGGGGGGATACCTAGTCAGTTGAGGAAGGGGAAGGGGAGGGGGAAAGGGGGGATACCTAGTCAGTTGAGGAAGGGGAAGGGGAGGGGGAAAGGGGGATACCTAGTCAGTTGAGGAAGGGGAAGGGGGATACCTAGTCAGTTGAGGAAGGGGGGGAGGGGAAAAGGGGGGATACCTAGTCAGTTGAGGAAGGGGAAGGGGAGGGAAAAGGGGGATACCTAGTCAGTTGAGGAAGGGGAAGGGGAGGGGAAAGGGGGGATACCTAGTCAGTTGAGGAAGGGGAAGGGGAGGGGAAAGGGGGGATACCTAGTCAGTTGAGGAAGGGGAAGGGAGGGGAAAAGGGGATACCTAGTCAGTTGAGGAAGGGGAAGGTGGAGGGGAAAAGGGGGGATACCTAGTCAGTTGAGGAAGGGGAAGGGGAGGGGAAAAGGGGGGGATACCTAGTCAGTTGAGGAAGGGGAAGGAGGGGAAAAGGGGGATACCTAGTCAGTTGAGGAAGGGAAGGGGAGGGGAAAAGGGGGATACCTAGTCAGTTGAGGAAGGGAAGGGGAGGGGAAAGGGGGGATACCTAGTCAGTTGAGGAAGGGGAAGGGGAGGGAAAGGGGGATACCTAGTCAGTTGAGGAAGGGGAAGGGGAGGGGAAAAGGGGGATACCTAGTCAGTTGAGGAAGGGGAAGGGGGAAGGGGGGATACCTAGTCAGTTGAGGGAGGGGAAAGGGGGATACCTAGTCAGTTGAGGAAGGGGAAGGGGAGGGGAAAAGGGGGATACCCTAGTCAGTTGAGGAAGGGGAAGGGGGATACCTAGTCAGTTGAGGAAGGGGAAAGGGGGGATACCTAGTCAGTTGAGGAGGGGAAGGGGGGATACCAGTCAGTTGAGGAAGGGAAAGGGGGGATACCTAGTCAGTTGAGGAAGGGGAAGGGGAGGGGAAAAGGGGGGATACCTAGTCAGTTGAGGAAGGGGAAGGGGGGATACCTAGTCAGTTGAGGGAGGGGAAAGGGGGGATACCTAGTCAGTTGAGGAAGGGGAAGGGGAGGAAAGGGGGATACCTAGTCAGTTGAGGAAGGGGAAGGGGGATACCTAGTCAGTTGAGGAAGGGGAAGGGGAGGGAAAAGGGGGATACCTAGTCAGTTGAGGAAGGGAAAGGGGGATACCTAGTCAGTTGAGGAAGGGGAAGGGAGGGGAAAAGGGGGGATACCTAGTCAGTTGAGGAAGGGGAAGGGGGGGAAAAGGGGGATACCTAGTCAGTTGAGGAAGGGGAAGGGGAGGGGGAAAGGGGGGATACCTAGTCAGTTGAGGAAGGGGAAGGGGAGGGAAAAGGGGGATACCTAGTCAGTTGAGGAAGGGGAAGGGGAGGGGAAAAGGGGGGATACCTAGTCAGTTGAGGAAGGGGAAGGGGAGGGGAAAAGGGGGATACCTAGTCAGTTGAGGAAGTGGAAGGGGAGGGGAAAAGGGGGATACCTAGTCAGTTGAGGAAGGGGAAGCGGAGGGAAAGGGGGATACCTAGTCAGTTGAGGAAGGGGAAGGGGAGGGGAAAGGGGGGATACCTAGTCAGTTGAGGAAGGGGAAGGGGAGGGGGGGGGATACCTAGTCAGTTGAGGAAGGGGAAGGGGAGGGAAAAGGGGGATACCTAGTCAGTTGAGGAAGGGGAAGCGGAGGGAAAAGGGGGGATACCTAGTCAGTTGAGGAAGGGGAAGGGGAGGGGAAAAGGGGGATACCTAGTCAGTTGAGGAAGGGGAAGCGGAGGGGGAAAGGGGGATACCTAGTCAGTTGAGGAAGGGGAAGGGGGAGGGAAAAGGGGGATACCTAGTCAGTTGAGGAAGGGGAAGGGGAGGGGAAAAGGGGGATACCTAGTCAGTTGAGGAAGGGGAAGCGGAGGGGGAAAGGGGGGATACCTAGTCAGTTGAGGAAGGGGAAGGGGAGGGGAAAAGGGGGGATACCTAGTCAGTTGAGGAAGGGGAAGCGGAGGGGAAAAGGGGGGATACCTAGTCAGTTGAGGAAGGGGAAGGGGAGGGGAAAGGGGGGATACCTAGTCAGTTGAGGAAGGGGAAGCGGAGGGGAAAAGGGGGGATACCTAGTCAGTTGAGGAAGGGGAAGCGGAGGGGAAAAGGGGGGATACCTAGTCAGTTGAGGAAGGGGAAGGGGAGGGGAAAAGGGGGGATACCTAGTCAGTTGAGGAAGGGGAAGCGGAGGGGGAAAGGGGGGATACCTAGTCAGTTGAGGAAGGGGAAGGGGAGGGGAAAAGGGGGGATACCTAGTCAGTTGAGGAAGGGGAAAGGGGAGGGGAAAAGGGGGGATACCTAGTCAGTTGAGGAAGGGGAAAGGGGGGATACCTAGTCAGTTGAGGAAGGGGAAAGGGGGGGGAAAGGGGGATACCTAGTCAGTTGAGGAAGGGGAAAGGGAGGGGGAAAGGGGGATACCTAGTCAGTTGAGGAAGGGGAAAGGGGGGATACCTAGTCAGTTGAGGAAGGGGAAAGGGGAGGGGAAAAGGGGGGATACCTAGTCAGTTGAGGAAGGGGAAAGGGGGGATACCTAGTCAGTTGAGGAAGGGGAAAGGGGGGATACCTAGTCAGTTGAGGAAGGGAAAGGGGGATACCTAGTCAGTTGAGGAAGGGGAAAGGGGGGATACCTAGTCAGTTGCACAACTGAACGCTTTCAACTGAAATGTGTCTTCCTCATTTAAGCCAACCCCTCTGAATCAGACACTTCACATATTTTGTTTCCCATTTGTTCATTTACCTTCTTATTACCTCACAAGAGTTAGATTTTTTAAGAACTGCAAAGCCATCTATTCATTAATTTCATTAATTAAAGCTTCTGCTAAGATCTTCTAACCCACTTCCATGTTTTGAGAGAGATGTTTTCATGGCAAGTCAGGTTACTAAGCAATAGGCTACTGTTTCCTTATTTACACCAGAAATACACTCCTCCACTTCTCCTCCCTCAATGTTTCCGCAGGTGGCGACCTACAGAATATACAGCAGACTGACACAGTGGTCAGTTTGTTATGACATCATTTCCTCAGGCCCTCCCCCTCGTCTACAACCGGCCAGAGTGGATAGGGAAAAAAGTGATGGGCTGTTCAAATGTGTCATACCACTCCACCAGACCACAGACATCCCACTTGTTTATGTTTTGAGTTCTAAAAATGGCAATATTGCGTCAGCAGTTGTATTTGGTGTTAGAGAGTCACACCACTGCCTGTTAGGGATACAGTTCAGGCTGAGAGAGAGAGAGAGAGAGAGAGAGAGAGACAGAGAGACAGAGAGACAGAGAGAGAGAGAGAGAGAGACAGAGAGACAGAGAGACAGAGAGAGAGAGACAGAGAGACAGAGAGAGAGAAGAGAGAGAGAGAGAGAGAGAGAGAGAGAGAGAGAGATAAAAAGAGGTTCATTCCTACACACCCAACTGTTTCACAGTCACACAAATGGAGGCCTTAGCTAATCAGCTAAGACCAACAGGCAGGCCCAGTAGAAAACAAGGAGGAAGGGAGGCGCTGCTATGTTACACTATAATAGGTTTTGTTAGACATAAGCTGCTAAGGTTCACAATAGTAGGTTTTGGTAGACAGAAGGTGCTCTTTGGTAAAAGGGGTAAATTGGTCATTAAAAAGAAAGGAGGGAGGACCAAGGCACTCTTCATATAATTCATTAAAATGCCTTTAATTTTATGGCATGTTCAACAGAAACAAAGTTTAAACTCCCAACGCGTTTCGGCTGCATGGCCTTCGTCAGGGAGTACAAAGATATGATAATACAATGTCCTCTTTTGAACAGCTTTTTCCAATCAACCCTGACTTGAAGAAGGAGTGGTTACAGAATTCATTGGACAACAACTAGTAAGCAATACTATAACCATTAAAAAGTGAAAATACTGTAGTTAAGATATCAAAAATGCAACTCGAGGCTAGAAGCATCAGAACCCCTAGAAAGGTAGTTCTAACCTTGAATATATCTGGGCAGAGCGGCAAGAACAGGAGCGCAATCTATTTTTATAGTACATTAGAACCCAGCAAACATGGACCACAGCAGTCTAAACATAGCTGAGGGCAATATGTGCAAAATGTCCACTAGATGGCGCCAAATAGACCTATCACGACCCTACATGAAAGGAGAGAAATCCATATCTTTATTTAAACCAGGGGTACTTAGTGGCCTGTAGGTTGTAAGTTTGTAAACTGTTCCCTTCGGTTTAGCTGTTTAAGACAGCTAAACTGTTTAAGGAGGCCGGAACATGATCAATACCCTTAGGTTGTATGGGAGGCAGGGGTTGCCATGGTGTAGGGACTTGTAGTGCCTTGCCATGGGCTAGTCTTAATTGCCTACCCGTATGGCGTCCTTGTGTTCCACGAAGCGGTCTTGAAGGTGTCTCTTTGTCCGTCCAATGTAGAACACCTTGCACTGTGGACATTCCAATCTGTAGATGACATGAGTGGTTTTGCAGTTAATAAAATGCTTGACTTGATACTCCATTTTAGAAGCTGTGTTTCCCTCCAAAAAACATTTTGTTCTGTGAAATATTTCTGCAATTGTTAACCCTGGTTGTGTTTAAAAGAGCCCCCTTGGGTTTGAGGTCAAGCCAAGTCTTTTTGAGATTCACCAGGAAGAGCTGTGGACTCATTTACATTTACATTTAAGTCATTTAGCAGACGCTCTTATCCAGAGCGACTTACAAATTGGTGAATTCACCTTCTGACATCCAGTGGAACAGCCACTTTACAATAGTGCATCTAAATCATTAAGGGGGGTGTGAGAAGGATTACTTATCCTATCCTAGGTATTCCTTGTCGTTTAGGGAAGGACATCTGTACAAGCTTGTGACTGGTGGCTCAGGAAAGACTTGTTCTAATAGTGTATCGCTTTGGATGATTCCCCAATTATTTGTCATTATTATTTTAATGTTCTCTGCTTCAGTGCTGTATTTTTTGTAACAAAGTACACACTCTCTGATGCATCACGAGGCGCTCCCCTTCACAGCAATTTCTCTCTGTCAAGTCGTCCAGACCTAGTGTCAAGCGCCGTGTAAGTCCAAGACTTCTTAACAGCTTCTACCCCCAAGCCATAAGCCATAAGCCAGGACCAGGCGTTGTCAGAAGAAGGCCCTAAAAATTATCAAAGGCTCTAGCCACAGTAGTCATAGACTGTTCTCTCTGCTACCGCACGGCAAGCGGTACCGGAGCGCCAAGTCTAGTCATAGACTGTTCTCTCTGCTACCGCACGGCAAGCGGTACCGGAGCGTCAAGTCTAGTCATAGACTGTTCTCTCTGCTACCGCACGGCAAGCGGTACCGGAGCGCCAAGTCTAGTCATAGAATGTTCTCTCTGCTACCGCACGGCAAGCGGTACCGGAGCGTCAAGTCTAGTCATAGACTGTTCTCTCTGCTTCCGCACAGCAAGCGGCACCGGAGCCGCTGTCTAGTCATAGACTGTTCTCTCTGCTACCGCACGGCAAGCGGTACCGGAGCGTCAAGTCTAGTCATAGACTGTTCTCTGCTACCGCACGGCAAGCTTACCGGAGCCGGGTCTAGTCATAGACTTCTCTTCTCTGCTACCGTACGGCAAGCTGTACCGGAGCGTCAAGTCTAGTCATAGACTGTTCTCTCTGCTACCGCACGGGCAAGCGGTACCGGAGCGTCAAGTCTAGTCATAGACTGTTCTCTCTGCTACCGCACGGCAAGCGGTACCGGAGCGTCAAGTCTTCT
>NC_088220.1:7092514-7152514 GCF_036934945.1 Oncorhynchus masou masou
GACCTGGCCAAGAATAAAGCAAAGCAGTGCGACACAAACAACAACAACACAGAGTTACACATGGAGTAAACAAGCTTACAGTCAATGAGCAAATGAAATGGTACGTTGGGCATCAGAGCTTTAAGTGTTTTTTTTAGAATTCACATCCTACTGGCTCAGGATCCCTGGGATATATTGCCCTTTTGATCTCACAGTAGCAGAGCCACACAGGTCCCCTAAACAAGGGACTTTACATCTAAGAGGTATTAACATCAAAACCCTCAAACCTTTACAGTAGGGCAAATTTTAGTCCATTCGGTCTTTAATTTTATTCTACATTGGGTTGGTCAAAACAAGCATTTGTAATTAGAAGTCAAGGTTTTGAAATCGCTGTCATTATTCTGATGGAAAACTATTTGGCTCTCACAAAGATCTTATATAATATACTTATGATAGTACAAGGTTTAAGACTCTCCTTAGCTCTCTGAGTCCTACGTGTATTTCACTGTAGGCTTTGGTTGTCTCCCAAATGGCATTCTATTCCCATGGTAACAAAAGTAGTGCACTAAATAGGGAATAGGGTACTCCAATCAACCCTGTGGATAACGATAGACTCATGGTGCATGGTCTCTTAACAGAGGAACTTTAATTACGCTGCGCATTCATTCAGATGATTGTGACAACCTCACCAACACAGGATGACATTTCAGGCGGTCTATTCAAGCAGCTCTTACACTAAATTTTCACAATTTCACAGTATTACTCCAACTTCCTAGTGTGGCACTATATATAAAATACAGGAAAATCACAATGTTGACTGCACTAAGCCTGTGATATACAGTATTAGCATGAACATAGCCAAAACAACAGTCTACCTTGCCCTGAGATGTGATCTTCTTGCACATCATTCTGCTGTCCTCTGAATAGATGTTATTTCATCCTGTTTCAGGTCAACATTCACAAAGCCGGATTACCAGGATGTGTGCTCAAAGCAGACCAACTGGCACGTGTCTTCCCTGACATGTTCAACCTCTCCCTGACCGAGTCTGTAATACCTCAATGTTTCAAGAAGACCACCATAGTCCCTGTGCCCAAGGAAGCGAAGGTACCGTGCCTAAATGATTACCGCCCCGTAGCACTCACATCAGGAGCCATGAAGTGCTTTGAAAGGTTAGTCATGGCTCACATCAAAAGCATCCTCCCGGATACCGCAGACAAACTCCAATTTGCATACCGCCCCAACCGATTAACAGATGACACAATCTCAATCAAAAGCAACACCTGTGTGAGAATGCTGTTCATTGACTACAGCTCAGCGTTCAACACTATAGTGCCCACAAAACTCATCACTAAGCTAAGGATCCTGGGACTAAACTAGAGGTCGACCGATTATGATTTTTCAACGACGATACCGATACCACTACTGATTATTGGAGGACCAAAAAAGGCAGACACCGATTAATCGGTCAATTTTTTTATTTATTTATTTGACTCGCCTCTTCACTGTTGACGTTGAGACTGGTGTTTTGCGGGTACTATTTAATGAAGCTGCCAGTTGAGGATTTGTGATGCGTCTGTTTAGAGGTCGACCGATTATGATTTTTCAACACCGATACCGATTATTGGAGGACCAAAAAAGCATATACCGATTAAATCGGCCAATTCTTACTTTATTTATTTGTAATAATGACAATTACAACAATACTGGATGAACACTTATTTTAACTGAATATAATACATCAACAAAATCAATTTAGCCTCAAATAAATAATGAAACATGCTCAATTTGGTTTAAATAATGCAAAAACAAAGTGTTGGAGAAGAAAGTAAAAGTGCAATATGTGCTATGTAAGAAAGCTAACGTTTAAGTTCCTTGCTCAGAACATGAGAACATATGAAAGCTGGTGGTTCCTTTTAACATGAGTCTTCAATATTCCCGCTAACACCAGCCTAATCTCAGGAGTTGATAGGCTTGAAGTCATAAACAGCGCAATGCTTGATGCACAACGCAGAGCTGCTGGCAAAATGCACGAAAGTGCTGTTTGAATGAATGCTTATGAGCCTACTGCTGCCAACCACTGCTCAGTCAGACTGCTCGATCAAATCATAGACTTAGTTATAACATAATAACACACAGAAATACGAGCCTTGGGTCATTAATATGGTAGAATCCGGAAACTATCATCTCGAAAACAAGACGTTTATTCTTTCAGTGAAATACGGATCCGTTCTGTGGTGGCATCCGTAAGTCTAAATATACCTGTTACATTGCACAACATTGCACAACATTCAATGTTATGTCATAATTACGTGAAATTCTGGCAAGTTAGGCAGCCCAAACTGTTGCATATACACTGACTCTGCGTGCAATGAACGCAAGAGAAGTGACACAATTTCACCTGGTTAATATTGCCTGCTAACCTGGATTTCGTTTAGCTAAATTTGCAGGTTTAAAAATATATACTTCTGTGTATTGATTTTAAGAAAGGCATTGATGTTTATGGTTAGGTACACATTGGAGCAACAATACGCATCGCATCGATTATATGCAACGCAGGACACGCTAGACAAACTAGTAATATCATCAACCATGTGTAGTTAACTAGTGATTATGATTGATTGTTTGTTATAAGATAAGTTTAATGCTAGCTAGCAACTTACCTTGGCTTCTACTGCATTCACGTAACAGGCAGGCTCCTCGTGCAGTGCAACGAGAGGAAGGTGGTTAGAGCGTTGGACTAGTTAAAGGTTGCAAGATTGAATCCCTGAGCTGACGAGGTAAAAATCTGTCATTCTGCCCCTGAACAAGGCAGTTAACCCACTGTTCCTAGGCCGTCATTGAAAATAAGAATGTATTTTTAACTGACTTTCCTAGTTAAATAAAGGTGTAAAAAAAAAACACCGGCCAAATCGCTGTCCAATTTACCGGTTTCTGATTGTTATGAAAACTTGAAACCTAATGAATCGGTCGACCTCTAGACTAAACACCTCCCTCTGCAACTGGATCCTGTACTTCCTGACGGAAGCCCACAGGTGGTAAGAGTAAGCAACAACATGTCTGCCACACTGATCCTCAACACTGGGGCCACTCAGAGGTGCATGCTTAGTCCCCTCCTGTACTCCTTGTTCACCCACGACTGGTTGGCCAAACACCGCTCCAACTCCATCATTAAGTTTGCTGATGACATAACAGTGGTTGGCCTGATCACCAACAACAATGAGACAGCCTATAGGGAGGAGGTCAGAGACATTGGAGTGTGGTGCCAGGACAACAACCTCTCCCTCAACGTGATCAAGACAAAGGAGCTGATCGTGGACGACAGGAAAAGGCCGGCCGAACAGGCCCCCATAAACATCAACAGGGCTGTAGTGGAGCGGGTCGAGAGTTTCAAGTTCCTTGGTGTCCACATCACCAACAAACTATCATGGTCCAAACACACCAAGACAGTCGTGAAGAGGGCACGACAACACCTTTTCCCCTCAGGAGACTCTAAAGATTTGTCATGGCTCACCAGATCCTCAAAAAAATATATAGCTGCACCATCGAGAGCATGCTGACCTGCTGCATCACCGCCTGGTATGGCTTTGAATTCTGATTGGCTGACAGCCGTGGTCAATCAGACCGTATGACACGATTATGACAAAACATTTATTTTATTATTCTATAGAAATAAGGCACCTCGGGAGTTTGTGATGTATGGCCAATCAATATGCCACGGCTAAGGGCTGTGTCCAGGCACTCCGCATTGCGTCGTGCTTAAGAACATCCCTTAGCCGTGGTATATTGGCCATATACCACTCCCCCTCAGACCTTATTGCTTAAATAATGCAGTTAGTATACCAAACCTTAGGAAAAACCTTCCTAATATTGAGTTGCAACCCCCCATTCAAACTGGTTGCACCTGGCACCTACTACCATACCCCGTTCAAAGGCACTTCCATGTTTAGTCTTGCCCATCCACACTCTGAATGGTTCGCATACACCAACCATGTCGCAATTGTCTAAAGGCTTAAAAATCCTTCCTTTATGCTGCAGTTGGCTTAATTCAGGGTCACACAGAGTGTTTTTTAGTAGTTTAAAAAAACTACTTTGAAACAGAAGTATCCACCTCAAACACAAGGTTCTGGGCTTAACAAACAGAAGTATCCACCTCAACACATGGTTCTGGGCTTAGAAAACAGAAGTATCCACCTCAAACACATGGTTCTGGGCTTAGAAAACAGAAGTATCCACCTCAAACACCTGGTTCTGGGCTTAGAAAACAGAAGTATCCACCTCAAACACCTGGTTCTGGGCTTAGAAAACAGAAGTATCCACCTCAAACACCTGGTTCTGGGCTTAGAAAACAGAAGTATCCGCCTCAAACACAAGGTTCTGGGCTTAGAAAACAGAAGTATCCACCTCAAACACCTGGTTCTGGGCTTAGAAAACAGAAGTATCCGCCTCAAACACAAGGTTCTGGGCTTAGAAAAGAGAAGTATCCACCTCAACACATGGTTCTGGGCTTAGAAACAGAAGTATCCACCTCAAACACAAGGTTCTGGGCTTAGAAAACAGAAGTATCCACCTCAAACACAAGGTTCTGGGCTTAGAAAACAGAAGTATCCACCTCAAACACAAGGTTCTGGGCTTAGAAAACAGAAGTATCCACCTCAAACACATGGTTCTGGGCTTAGAAAACAGAAGTATCCACCTCAAACACATGGTTCTGGGCTTAGAAAACAGAAGTATCCACCTGAACACATGATTCTGGGATTAAAAACAGAAGTATCCACCTCAAACACATGGTTCTGGGCTTAGAAAACAGAAGTATCCGCCTCAAACACATGGTTCTGGGCTTAGAAAACAGAAGTATCCACCTCAAACACAAGGTTCTGGGCTTAGAAAACAGAAGTATCCACCTCAAACACATGGTTCTGGGCTTAGAAAACAGAAGTATCCACCTCAAACACATGGTTCTGGGCTTAGAAAACAGAAGTATCCACCTCAAACACAAGGTTCTGGGCTTAGAAAACAGAAGTATCCACCTCAAACACAAGGTTCTGGGCTTAGAAAACAGAAGTATCCACCTCAACACATGGTTCTGGGCTTAGAAACAGAAGTATCCACCTCAAACACAAGGTTCTGGGCTTAGAAACAGAAGTATCCACCTCAAACACAAGGTTCTGGGTTTAGAAAACAGAAGTATCCACCTAAACACAAGGTTCTGGGCTTAGAAAACAGAAGTATCCACCTCAAACACAAGGTTCTGGGCTTAGAAACAGAAGTATCCACCTCAACACCTGGTTCTGGGCTTAGAAAAGAGAAGTATCCACCTCAAACACAAGGTTCTGGGCTTAGAAAAGAGAAGTATCCACCTCAAACACACGGTTCTGGGCTTAGAAAACAGAAGTATCCACCTCAAACACAAGGTTCTGGGCTTAGAAAACAGAAGTATCCACCTCAAACACAAGGTTCTGGGCTTAGAAAACAAAGTATCCACCTCAAACACAAGGTTCTGGGCTTAGAAAACAGAAGTATCCACCTCAAACACATGGTTCTGGGCTTAGAAAACAGAAGTATCCACCTCAAACACATGGTTCTGGGCTTAGAAAACAGAAGTATCCACCTCAAACACAAGGTTCTGGGCTTAGAAAACAGAAGTATCCACCTCAACACCTGGTTCTGGGCTTAGAAAACAGAAGTATCCACCTCAAACACAAGGTTCTGGGCTTAGAAAACAGAAGTATCCACCTCAAACACAAGGTTCTGGGCTTAGAAAACAGAAGTATCCACCTCAAACACAAGGTTCTGGGCTTAGAAAACAGAAGTATCCACCTCAAACACAAGGTTTTGGGCTTAGAAAACAGAAGTATCCACCTCAAATACCTGTTTCTGGGCTTAGAAAACAGAAGTATCCACCTCAACACCTGGTTCTGGGCTTAGAAAACAGAAGTATCCACCTCAAACACAAGGTTCTGGGCTTAGAAAACAGAAGTATCCACCTCAAACACAAGGTTCTGGGCTTAGAAAACAGAAGTATCCACCTCAAACACATGGTTCTGGGCTTAGAAAACAGAAGTATCCACCTCAAACACATGGTTCTGGGCTTAGAAAACAGAAGTATCCACCTCAAACACATGGTTCTGGGCTTAGAAAACAGAAGTATCCACCTCAAACACAAGGTTCTGGGCTTAGAAAACAGAAGTATCCACCTCAACACCTGGTTCTGGGCTTAGAAAACAGAAGTATCCACCTCAACACCTGGTTCTGGGCTTAGAAAACAGAAGTATCCACCTCAAACACAAGGTTCTGGGCTTAGAAAACAGAAGTATCCACCTCAAACACAAGGTTCTGGGTTTAGAAAACAGAAGTATCCACCTCAAACACAAGGTTCTGGGCTTAGAAAACAGAAGTATCCACCTCAAACACAAGGTTTTGGGCTTAGAAAACAGAAGTATCCACCTCAAACACCTGGTTCTGGGCTTAGAAAACAGAAGTATACACATCAACACCTGGTTCTGGGCTTAGAAAACAGAAGTATACACATCAACACCTGGTTCTGGGCTTAGAAAACAGAAGTATCCACCTCAAACACAAGGTTCTGGGCTTAGAAAACAGAAGTATCCACCTCAAACACAAGGTTCTGGGCTTAGAAAACAGAAGTATCCACCTCAAACACAAGGTTCTGGGCTTAGAAAACAGAAGTATCCACCTCAACACATGGTTCTGGGCTTAGAAAACAGAAGTATCCACCTCAAACACAAGGTTCTGGGCTTAGAAACAGACGTATCCACCTCAACACCTGGTTCTGGGCTTAGAAAAGAGAAGTATCCACCTCAAACACACGGTTCTGGGCTTAGAAAACAGAAGTATCCACCTCAAACACAAGGTTCTGGGCTTAGAAAACAGAAGTATCCACCTCAAACACAAGGTTTTGGGCTTAGAAAACAGAAGTATCCACCTCAAACACATGGTTCTGGGCTTAGAAAACAGAAGTATCCACCTCAAACACAAGGTTCCGGGCTTAGAAAACAGAAGTATCCATCTCAAACACATGGTTCTGGGCTTAGAAAACAGAAGTATCCACCTCAAACACAAGGTTCTGGGCTTAGAAAACAGAAGTATCCACCTCAAACACATGGTTCTGGGCTTAGAAAACAGAAGTATCCACCTCAAACACATGGTTCTGGGCTTAGAAAACAGACGTATCCACCTCAAACACAAGGTTCTGGGCTTAGAAAACAGAAGTATCCACCTCAAACACAAGGTTTTGGGCTTAGAAAACAGAAGTATCCACCTCAAATACCTGTTTCTGGGCTTAGAAAACAGAAGTATCCACCTCAACACCTGGTTCTGGGCTTAGAAAACAGAAGTATCCACCTCAAACACAAGGTTCTGGGCTTAGAAAACAGAAGTATCCACCTCAAACACAAGGTTCTGGGCTTAGAAAACAGAAGTATCCACCTCAAACACATGGTTCTGGGCTTAGAAAACAGAAGTATCCACCTCAAACACATGGTTCTGGGCTTAGAAAACAGAAGTATCCACCTCAAACACATGGTTCTGGGCTTAGAAAACAGAAGTATCCACCTCAAACACAAGGTTCTGGGCTTAGAAAACAGAAGTATCCACCTCAACACCTGGTTCTGGGCTTAGAAAACAGAAGTATCCACCTCAACACCTGGTTCTGGGCTTAGAAAACAGAAGTATCCACCTCAAACACAAGGTTCTGGGCTTAGAAAACAGAAGTATCCACCTCAAACACAAGGTTCTGGGTTTAGAAAACAGAAGTATCCACCTCAAACACAAGGTTCTGGGCTTAGAAAACAGAAGTATCCACCTCAAACACAAGGTTTTGGGCTTAGAAAACAGAAGTATCCACCTCAAATACCTGGTTCTGGGCTTAGAAAACAGAAGTATACACATCAACACCTGGTTCTGGGCTTAGAAAACAGAAGTATACACATCAACACCTGGTTCTGGGCTTAGAAAACAGAAGTATCCACCTCAAACACAAGGTTCTGGGCTTAGAAAACAGAAGTATCCACCTCAAACACAAGGTTCTGGGCTTAGAAAACAGAAGTATCCACCTCAAACACAAGGTTCTGGGCTTAGAAAACAGAAGTATCCACCTCAACACATGGTTCTGGGCTTAGAAAACAGAAGTATCCACCTCAAACACAAGGTTCTGGGCTTAGAAACAGACGTATCCACCTCAACACCTGGTTCTGGGCTTAGAAAAGAGAAGTATCCACCTCAAACACATGGTTCTGGGCTTAGAAAACAGAAGTCAAACACAATCCACCTCAAACACAAGGTTCTGGGCTTAGAAAACAGAAGTATCCACCTCAAACACATGGTTCTGGGCTTAGAAAACAGAAGTATCCACCTCAAACACAAGGTTCTGGGCTTAGAAAACAGAAGTATCCATCTCAAACACATGGTTCTGGGCTTAGAAAACAGAAGTATCCACCTCAAACACAAGGTTCTGGGCTTAGAAAACAGAAGTATCCACCTCAAACACAAGGTTCTGGGCTTAGAAAACAGAAGTATCCACCTCAAACACATGGTTCTGGGCTTAGAAAACAGAAGTATCCACCTCAAACACATGGTTCTGGGCTTAGAAAACAGAAGTATCCACCTCAAACACAAGGTTTTGGGCTTAGAAAACAGAAGTATCCACCTCAAATACCTGGTTCTGGGCTTAGAAAACAGAAGTATCCACCTCAAACACCTGGTTCTGGGCTTAGAAAACAGAAGTATCCACCTCAAACACAAGGTTCTGGGCTTAGAAAACAGAAGTATCCACCTCAAACACAAGGTTCTGGGCTTAGAAAACAGAAGTATCCACCTCAAACACATGGTTCTGGGCTTAGAAAACAGAAGTATCCACCTCAAACACATGGTTCTGGGCTTAGAAAACAGAAGTATCCGCCTCAAACACATGGTTCTGGGCTTAGAAAACAGAAGTATCCACCTCAACACCTGGTTCTGGGCTTAGAAAACAGAAGTATCCACCTCAAACACAAGGTTCTGGGCTTAGAAAACAGAAGTATCCACCTCAAACACAAGGTTCTGGGCTTAGAAAACAGAAGTATCCACCTCAAACACAAGGTTCTGGGCTTAGAAAACAGAAGTATCCACCTCAAACACAAGGTTTTGGGGTTAGAAAACAGAAGTATCCACCTCAAATACCTGGTTCTGGGCTTAGAAAACAGAAGTATCCACCTCAACACCTGGTTCTGGGCTTAGAAAACAGAAGTATCCACCTCAAACACAAGGTTCTGGGCTTAGAAAACAGAAGTATCCACCTCAAACACAAGGTTCTGGGCTTAGAAAACAGAAGTATCCACCTCAAACACATGGTTCTGGGCTTAGAAAACAGAAGTATCCACCTCAACACCTGGTTCTGGGCTTAGAAAACAGAAGTATACACCTCAAACACAAGGTTCTGGGCTTAGAAAACAGAAGTATCCACCTCAAACACAAGGTTCTGGGTTTAGAAAACAGAAGTATCCACCTCAAACACAAGGTTCTGGGCTTAGAAAACAGAAGTATCCACCTCAAACACAAGGTTTTGGGCTTAGAAAACAGAAGTATCCACCTCAAATACCTGGTTCTGGGCTTAGAAAACAGAAGTATCCACATCAACACCTGGTTCTGGGCTTAGAAAACAGAAGTATCCACCTCAAACACAAGGTTCCGGGCTTAGAAAACAGAAGTATCCATCTCAAACACATGGTTCTGGGCTTAGAAAACAGAAGTATCCACCTCAAACACAAGGTTCTGGGCTTAGAAAACAGAAGTATCCACCTCAAACACAAGGTTCTGGGCTTAGAAAACAGAAGTATCCACCTCAACACATGGTTCTGGGCTTAGAAAACAGAAGTATCCACCTCAAACACAAGGTTCTGGGCTTAGAAACAGAAGTATCCACCTCAACACCTGGTTCTGGGCTTAGAAAAGAGAAGTATCCACCTCAACACATGGTTCTGGGCTTAGAAAACAGAAGTATCCACCTCAAACACAAGGTTCTGGGCTTAGAAAACAGAAGTATCAACCTCAAACACAAGGTTCTGGGCTTAGAAAACAGAAGTATCCACCTCAAACACAAGGTTCTGGGCTTAGAAAACAGAAGTATCCACCTCAAACACAAGGTTTTGGGCTTAGAAAACAGAAGTATCCACCTCAAACACCTGGTTCTGGGCTTAGAAAACAGAAGTATCCACCTCAACACCTGGTTCTGGGCTTAGAAAACAGAAGTATCCACCTCAAACACAAGGTTCTGGGCTTAGAAAACAGAAGTATCCACCTCAAACACAAGGTTCTGGGCTTAGAAAACAGAAGTATCCACCTCAAACACATGGTTCTGGGCTTAGAAAACAGAAGTATCCACCTCAAACACATGGTTCTGGGCTTAGAAAACAGAAGTATCCACCTCAAACACAAGGTTCTGGGCTTAGAAAACAGAAGTATCCACCTCAAACACAAGGTTCTGGGCTTAGAAAACAGAAGTATCCACCTCAAACACAAGGTTCTGGGTTTAGAAAACAGAAGTATCCACCTCAAACACAAGGTTCTGGGCTTAGAAAACAGAAGTATCCACCTCAAACACAAGGTTTTGGGCTTAGAAAACAGAAGTATCCACCTCAAATACCTGGTTCTGGGCTTAGAAAACAGAAGTATCCACATCAACACCTGGTTCTGGGCTTAGAAAACAGAAGTATCCACCTCAAACACAAGGTTCCGGGCTTAGAAAACAGAAGTATCCATCTCAAACACATGGTTCTGGGCTTAGAAAACAGAAGTATCCACCTCAAACACAAGGTTCTGGGCTTAGAAAACAGAAGTATCCACCTCAAACACATGGTTCTGGGCTTAGAAAACAGAAGTATCCACCTCAAACACAAGGTTCTGGGCTTAGAAACAGAAGTATCCACCTCAACACCTGGTTCTGGGCTTAGAAAAGAGAAGTATCCACCTCAACACATGGTTCTGGGCTTAGAAAACAGAAGTATCCACCTCAAACACAAGGTTCTGGGCTTAGAAAACAGAAGTATCCACCTCAAACACAAGGTTCTGGGCTTAGAAAACAGAAGTATCCACCTCAAACACAAGGTTCTGGGCTTAGAAAACAGAAGTATCCACCTCAAACACAAGGTTCTGGGCTTAGAAAACAGAAGTATCCACCTCAAACACAAGGTTCTGGGCTTAGAAAACAGAAGTATCCACCTCAAACACATGGTTCTGGGCTTAGAAAACAGAAGTATCCACCTCAAACACATGGTTCTGGGCTTAGAAAACAGAAGTATCCACCTCAAACACAAGGTTCTGGGCTTAGAAAACAGAAGTATCCACCTCAAACACCTGGTTCTGGGCTTAGAAAACAGAAGTATCCACCTCAACACCTGGTTCTGGGCTTAGAAAACAGAAGTATCCACCTCAAACACAAGGTTCTGGGCTTAGAAAACAGAAGTATCCACCTCAAACACAAGGTTCTGGGTTTAGAAAACAGAAGTATCCACCTCAAACACAAGGTTCTGGGCTTAGAAAACAGAAGTATCCACCTCAAACACAAGGTTTTGGGCTTAGAAAACAGAAGTATCCACCTCAAATACCTGGTTCTGGGCTTAGAAAACAGAAATATCCACCTCAACACATGGTTCTGGGCTTAGAAAACAGAAGTATCCACCTCAAACACAAGGTTCTGGGCTTAGAAAACAGAAGTATCTACCTCAAACACAAGGTTCTGGGCTTAGAAAACAGAAGTATCCACCTCAACACATGGTTCTGGGCTTAGAAAACAGAAGTATCCACCTCAAACACAAGGTTCTGGGCTTAGAAAACAGAAGTATCCACCTCAAACACAAGGTTCTGGGCTTAGAAAACAGAAGTATCCACCTCAAACACAAGGTTCCGGGCTTAGAAAACAGAAGTATCCACCTCAAACACATGGTTCTGGGCTTAGAAAACAGAAGTATCCACCTCAAACACAAGGTTCTGGGCTTAGAAAACAGAAGTATCCACCTCAAACACATGGTTCTGGGCTTAGAAAACAGAAGTATCCACCTCAACACCTGGTTCTGGGCTTAGAAAACAGAAGTATCCAGCTCAAACACAAGGTTCCGGGCTTAGAAAACAGAAGTATCCACCTCAAACACATGGTTCTGGGCTGAGAAAACAGAAGTATCCACCTCAAACACAAGGTTCTGGGCTTAGAAAACAGAAGTATCCACCTCAAACACAAGGTTCTGGGCTTAGAAAACAGAAGTATCCACCTCAAACACACGGTTCTGGGCTTAGAAAACAGAAGTATCCACCTCAAACACAAGGTTCTGGGCTTAGAAAACAGAAGTATCCACCTCAAACACAAGGTTCTGGGCTTAGAAAACAGAAGTATCCACCTCAAACACAAGGTTCTGGGCTTAGAAAAGAGAAGTATCCACCTCAAACACACGGTTCTGGGCTTAGAAAACAGAAGTATCCACCTCAAACACAAGGTTCTGGGCTTAGAAAACAGAAGTATCCACCTCAAACACAAGGTTCTGGGCTTAAAAAACAGAAGTATCCACCTCAAACACAAGGTTCTGGGCTTAGAAAACAGAAGTATCCACCTCAAACACATGGTTCTGGGCTTAGAAAACAGAAGTATCCACCTCAAACACATGGTTCTGGGCTTAGAAAACAGAAGTATCCACCTCAAACACAAGGTTCTGGGCTTAGAAAACAGAAGTATCCACCTCAACACCTGGTTCTGGGCTTAGAAAACAGAAGTATCCACCTCAACACCTGGTTCTGGGCTTAGAAAACAGAAGTATCCACCTCAAACACAAGGTTCTGGGCTTAGAAAACAGAAGTATCCACCTCAAACACAAGGTTCTGGGCTTAGAAAACAGAAGTATCCACCTCAAACACGTGGTTCTGGGCTTAGAAAAAAGAAGTATCCACCTCAAACACAAGGTTCTGGGCTTAGAAAACAGAAGTATCCACCTCAAACACAAGGTTTTGGGCTTAGAAAACAGAAGTATCCACCTCAAATACCTGGTTCTGGGCTTAGAAAACAGAAGTATCCACCTCAACACCTGGTTCTGGGCTTAGAAAACAGAAGTATCCACCTCAAACACAAGGTTCTGGGCTTAGAAAACAGAAGTATCCACCTCAAACACAAGGTTCTGGGCTTAGAAAACAGAAGTATCCACCTCAAACACATGGTTCTGGGCTTAGAAAACAGAAGTATCCACCTCAAACACATGGTTCTGGGCTTAGAAAACAGAAGTATCCACCTCAAACACAAGGTTCTGGGCTTAGAAAACAGAAGTATCCACCTCAACACCTGGTTCTGGGCTTAGAAAACAGAAATATCCACCTCAACACATGGTTCTGGGCTTAGAAAACAGAAGTATCCACCTCAAACACAAGGTTCTGGGCTTAGAAAACAGAAGTATCTACCTCAAACACAAGGTTCTGGGCTTAGAAAAGAGAAGTATCCACCTCAACACATGGTTCTGGGCTTAGAAACAGAAGTATCCACCTCAAACACAAGGTTCTGGGCTTAGAAAACAGAAGTATCCACCTCAAACACAAGGTTCTGGGCTTAGAAAACAGAAGTATCCACCTCAAACACAAGGTTCCGGGCTTAGAAAACAGAAGTATCCACCTCAAACACATGGTTCTGGGCTTAGAAAACAGAAGTATCCACCTCAAACACATGGTTCTGGGCTTAGAAAACAGAAGTATCCGCCTCAAACACATGGTTCTGGGCTTAGAAAACAGAAGTATCCACCTCAACACCTGGTTCTGGGCTTAGAAAACAGAAGTATCCACCTCAAACACAAGGTTCTGGGCTTAGAAAACAGAAGTATCCACCTCAAACACATGGTTCTGGGCTTAGAAAACAGAAGTATCCACCTCAAACACAAGGTTCTGGGCTTAGAAAACAGAAGTATCCACCTCAAACACAAGGTTCTGGGCTTAGAAAACAGAAGTATCCACCTCAAACACACGGTTCTGGGCTTAGAAAACAGAAGTATCCACCTCAAACACAAGGTTCTGGGCTTAGAAAACAGAAGTATCCACCTCAAACACAAGGTTCTGGGCTTAGAAAACAGAAGTATCCACCTCAAACACAAGGTTCTGGGCTTAGAAAAGAGAAGTATCCACCTCAAACACACGGTTCTGGGCTTAGAAAACAGAAGTATCCACCTCAAACACAAGGTTCTGGGCTTAGAAAACAGAAGTATCCACCTCAAACACAAGGTTCTGGGCTTAAAAACAGAAGTATCCACCTCAAACACAAGGTTCTGGGCTTAGAAAACAGAAGTATCCACCTCAAACACATGGTTCTGGGCTTAGAAAACAGAAGTATCCACCTCAAACACATGGTTCTGGGCTTAGAAAACAGAAGTATCCACCTCAAACACAAGGTTCTGGGCTTAGAAAACAGAAGTATCCACCTCAACACCTGGTTCTGGGCTTAGAAAACAGAAGTATCCACCTCAACACCTGGTTCTGGGCTTAGAAAACAGAAGTATCCACCTCAAACACAAGGTTCTGGGCTTAGAAAACAGAAGTATCCACCTCAAACACAAGGTTCTGGGCTTAGAAAACAGAAGTATCCACCTCAAACACGTGGTTCTGGGCTTAGAAAAAGAAGTATCCACCTCAAACACAAGGTTCTGGGCTTAGAAAACAGAAGTATCCACCTCAAACACAAGGTTTTGGGCTTAGAAAACAGAAGTATCCACCTCAAATACCTGGTTCTGGGCTTAGAAAACAGAAGTATCCACCTCAACACCTGGTTCTGGGCTTAGAAAACAGAAGTATCCACCTCAAACACAAGGTTCTGGGCTTAGAAAACAGAAGTATCCACCTCAAACACAAGGTTCTGGGCTTAGAAAACAGAAGTATCCACCTCAAACACATGGTTCTGGGCTTAGAAAACAGAAGTATCCACCTCAAACACATGGTTCTGGGCTTAGAAAACAGAAGTATCCACCTCAAACACGTGGTTCTGGGCTTAGAAAAAGAAGTATCCACCTCAAACACAAGGTTCTGGGCTTAGAAAACAGAAGTATCTACCTCAAACACAAGGTTTTGGGCTTAGAAAACAGAAGTATCCACCTCAAATACCTGGTTCTGGGCTTAGAAAACAGAAGTATCCACCTCAACACCTGGTTCTGGGCTTAGAAAACAGAAGTATCCACCTCAAACACAAGGTTCTGGGCTTAGAAAACAGAAGTATCCACCTCAAACACAAGGTTCTGGGCTTAGAAAACAGAAGTATCCACCTCAAACACATGGTTCTGGGCTTAGAAAACAGAAGTATCCACCTCAAACACATGGTTCTGGGCTTAGAAAACAGAAGTATCCACCTCAAACACAAGGTTCTGGGCTTAGAAAACAGAAGTATCCACCTCAACACCTGGTTCTGGGCTTAGAAAACAGAAATATCCACCTCAACACATGGTTCTGGGCTTAGAAAACAGAAGTATCCACCTCAAACACAAGGTTCTGGGCTTAGAAAACAGAAGTATCTACCTCAAACACAAGGTTCTGGGCTTAGAAAACAGAAGTATCCACCTCAACACATGGTTCTGGGCTTAGAAACAGAAGTATCCACCTCAAACACAAGGTTCTGGGCTTAGAAAACAGAAGTATCCACCTCAAACACAAGGTTCTGGGCTTAGAAAACAGAAGTATCCACCTCAAACACAAGGTTCCGGGCTTAGAAAACAGAAGTATCCACCTCAAACACATGGTTCTGGGCTTAGAAAACAGAAGTATCCACCTCAAACACAAGGTTCTGGGCTTAGAAAACAGAAGTATCCACCTCAAACACATGGTTCTGGGCTTAGAGAACAGAAGTATCCACCTCAACACCTGGTTCTGGGCTTAGAAAACAGAAGTATCCACCTCAAACACAAGGTTCCGGGCTTAGAAAACAGAAGTATCCACCTCAAACACATGGTTCTGGGCTGAGAAAACAGAAGTATCCACCTCAAACACAAGGTTCTGGGCTTAGAAAACAGAAGTATCCACCTCAAACACAAGGTTCTGGGCTTAGAAAACAGAAGTATCCACCTCAAACACACGGTTCTGGGCTTAGAAAACAGAAGTATCCACCTCAAACACAAGGTTCTGGGCTTAGAAAACAGAAGTATCCACCTCAAACACAAGGTTCTGGGCTTAGAAAACAGAAGTATCCACCTCAAACACAAGGTTCTGGGCTTAGAAAAGAGAAGTATCCACCTCAAACACACGGTTCTGGGCTTAGAAAACAGAAGTATCCACCTCAAACACAAGGTTCTGGGCTTAGAAAACAGAAGTATCCACCTCAAACACAAGGTTCTGGGCTTAAAAAACAGAAGTATCCACCTCAAACACAAGGTTCTGGGCTTAGAAAACAGAAGTATCCACCTCAAACACATGGTTCTGGGCTTAGAAAACAGAAGTATCCACCTCAAACACATGGTTCTGGGCTTAGAAAACAGAAGTATCCACCTCAAACACAAGGTTCTGTGCTTAGAAAACAGAAGTATCCACCTCAACACCTGGTTCTGGGCTTAGAAAACAGAAGTATCCACCTCAACACCTGGTTCTGGGCTTAGAAAACAGAAGTATCCACCTCAAACACAAGGTTCTGGGCTTAGAAAACAGAAGTATCCACCTCAAACACAAGGTTCTGGGCTTAGAAAACAGAAGTATCCACCTCAAACACGTGGTTCTGGGCTTAGAAAAAGAAGTATCCACCTCAAACACAAGGTTCTGGGCTTAGAAAACAGAAGTATCCACCTCAAACACAAGGTTTTGGGCTTAGAAAACAGAAGTATCCACCTCAAATACCTGGTTCTGGGCTTAGAAAACAGAAGTATCCACCTCAACACCTGGTTCTGGGCTTAGAAAACAGAAGTATCCACCTCAAACACAAGGTTCTGGGCTTAGAAAACAGAAGTATCCACCTCAAACACAAGGTTCTGGGCTTAGAAAACAGAAGTATCCACCTCAAACACATGGTTCTGGGCTTAGAAAACAGAAGTATCCACCTCAAACACATGGTTCTGGGCTTAGAAAACAGAAGTATCCACCTCAAACACAAGGTTCTGTGCTTAGAAAACAGAAGTATCCACCTCAACACCTGGTTCTGGGCTTAGAAAACAGAAGTATCCACCTCAACACCTGGTTCTGGGCTTAGAAAACAGAAGTATCCACCTCAAACACAAGGTTCTGGGCTTAGAAAACAGAAGTATCCACCTCAAACACAAGGTTCTGGGCTTAGAAAACAGAAGTATCCACCTCAAACACAAGGTTCTGGGCTTAGAAAACAGAAGTATCCACCTCAAACACAAGGTTTTGGGCTTAGAAAACAGAAGTATCCACCTCAAATACCTGTTTCTGGGCTTAGAAAACAGAAGTATCCACCTCAACACCTGGTTCTGGGCTTAGAAAACAGAAGTATCCACCTCAAACACAAGGTTCCGGGCTTAGAAAACAGAAGTATCCACCTCAAACACAAGGTTCTGGGCTTAGAAAACAGAAGTATCCACCTCAAACACATGGTTCTGGGCTTAGAGAACAGAAGTATCCACCTCAACACCTGGTTCTGGGCTTAGAAAACAGAAGTATCCACCTCAAACACAAGGTTCCGGGCTTAGAAAACAGAAGTATCCACCTCAAACACATGGTTCTGGGCTTAGAAAACAGAAGTATCCACCTCAAACACAAGGTTCTGGGCTTAGAAAACAGAAGTATCCACCTCAAACACAAGGTTCTGGGCTTAGAAAACAGAGGTATCCACCTCAAACACAAGGTTCTGGGCTTAGAAAACAGAAGTATCCACCTCAACACCTGGTTCTGGGCTTAGAAAACAGAAGTATCCACCTCAAACACATGGTTCTGGGCTTAGAAAACAGAAGTATCCACCTCAAACACATGGTTCTGGGCTTAGAAAACAGAGGTATCCACCTCAAACACATGGTTCTGGGCTTAGAAAACAGAAGTATCCACCTCAAACACATGGTTCTGGGCTTAGAAAACAGAAGTATCCACCTCAAACACCTGGTTCTGGGCTTAGAAAACAGAAGTATCCACCTCAAACACATGGTTCTGGGCTTAACAAACAGAAGTATCCACCTCAAACACATGGTTCTGGGCTTAGAAAACAGAAGTTTCCACCTCAAACACGTGGTTCTGGGCTTAGAAACAGAAGTATCCACCTCAAACACCTGGTTCTGGGCTTAGAAAACAGAAGTATCCACCTCAAACACATGGTTCTGGGCTTAACAAACAGAAGTATCCACCTCAAACACATGGTTCTGGGCTTAGAAAACAGAAGTATCCACCTCAAACACATGGTTCTGGGCTTAACAAACAGAAGTATCCACCTCAAACACATGGTTCTGGGCTTAGAAAACAGAGGTATCCACCTCAACACATGATTCTGGGATTAAAAACAGAAGTATCCACCTCAACACATGGTTCTGGGCTTAGAAAACAGAAGTATCCACCTCAAACACATGGTTCTGGGCTTAGAAAACAGAAGTATCCACCTCAAACACATGGTTCTGGGCTTAGAAAACAGAAGACCCCTGTACCATGTCAGATATGGAGTTGAAATGTATTACATTTTTAGTTTGCATTCCAATATTACACTCTATATACATCAAAGAAGACTGAAATATAACTAAACCGCTTGACATAGAAATACCAGATTTTCGGTGGCTTTAAAAACAATTCTGTTTATTAATTATTAAATGATGAAACATATGAATAACGTTCCACCCATGAGGTCACTCGGTAATTCGACATTCAATAAGGGATCATAACTTTCACCTGGATTCAGCTGGTCAGTCTCATGGAAAGGGCAAGTGTTCTTAATGTTTTGTATACTCAGTGTGCGCGTATATATATATATATATACTTTATTTATTTGGGGGGGTAGACTCATTCTGACATTTAAACAGTTATTTCATTTTACTTTTTGGATTCTGTGTGTATTGTAATAGTAATGCTAGATATTACTGCACTGCTGGAGCTAGAAAACATACGCATTTCACAGCAACCTGCAATAACATTTGCAAATCTGTGTACAAATCTGTGTACACGACCAATAAACTTTGATTTGATTTGAACAGAATTGAGACACAATTTATGTTCCAAGTTAAGATATCAATTGGTTCCAAATACATTCCATTTCTTTGTGATTTTTGTTGTTGTTGTTCAAAAATACTTTTTAGAAATTCTGCGACAATTGTGCCACAGAATTGTGAGAAGTTACGTGTAATTGTTCTCTTCATATTAAGTGGCTGTGGCTTGTTCCTTTAGTGTGTTTCACAGCTTTTGTTCTGGGCGTGTGCCAGTGACCGTACTTTGAACCAACAGCTGGAGCAGGGGTGTACAGCCAAAGATAGCTGAAGTGCAAGTCTACGACCTACTCTGTGCCAAGCGGCTGCTAACTAATACCAGCGTCTATCCTGACAGTAGTGCCAAGCAAGCGACTCTGAGACCTGCACTCCCTCTCAGCCCCACTGCAATGACTGACTCTCTTACTCTGTGTCCCAAGTGGTATACTATACCCTCTTTAGTGCAGTACTCAAAAGTACACTACCGTTAAAAGGTTTGGGGCTCACTTTGATTTTTTTCTCCATGAAAACATACATGAAATGAGTTGCAAAATTAATAGGAAATGTAGTCAAGATGTCAAAATGTGCTTTTCTTTCAAAAATAAGGACATTTCTAAGTGACCCCAAACCTTTGAACGGTGGTGTAGTGCAATATCTAGGGAATAGGGTGCCATCTTTTTACTCAGCCCCACAGTCCTAGTATGAACCACAGGGGCTCTGACTAACAGCTAGCTGGAACAACTGGTTGATTGCTAGCTGCAATTACTGGGTGGCTGCCAGCTGGCTCTGACTAGCTGCTAGCTGGAACAACTGGTGGATTGCTAGCTGCAATTACTGGGTGGCTGCCAGCTGGCTCTGACTAGCTGCTAGCTAGAACAACTGGCTGGCTGTTAGCTGGAATGAATGGCCGGCTGCTATCTGGCACTGACTAGCTGCTAGGAGGAATGACTGGCTGGCTGTTAGCAGGCTCTGACTAGCTGCTAGCAGGAATACCTGACTGGCTCCTAGCTGGAATGACTGACTGGCTCCTAGCTGGAATGACTGACTGGCTCCTAGATGGAATGACTGACTGGCTCCTAGCTGGAATGACTGACTGGCTCCTAGCTGGAATGACTGACTGGCTGCTAGCTGGCTCTGATTAGCTGCTAGCTGGAATGACTGTCTGGCTGCTGGCTCTGATTAGCTGCTAGCTGGAATGACTGACTGGCTCCTAGCTGGAATGACTGACTGCCTGCTAGCTGGAACAACTGGCTGGCTGCTAGCTGGAATGACTGGCTGGCTGCTAGCTGGACTGGCTGGCTGCTAAATTAGCTGCTAGCTGGAATGACTGTCTGGCTGCTGGCTCTGATTAGCTGCTAGCTGGAATGACTGACTGGCTCCTAGCTGGAATGACTGACTGCCTGCTAGCTGGAACAACTGGCTGGCTGCTAGCTGGAATGACTGGCTGGCTGCTAGCTGGAACGACTGGCTGGCTGCTAAATGTCTCTGACTAGCTGCTAGCTGGAATGACTGACTGGCTGCTAGCTGGCCCTGATTAGCTGATAGCTGGAATGACTGACTGGCTGCTAGCTGGAACGACTGGCTGGCTGCTAGCTGGAACGACTGGCTGGCTGCTAGCTGTCTCTGACTGGCTGCTAGCTGGAATGACTGACTGGCTGCTAGCTGGCCCTGATTAGCTGCTAGCTGGAATGACTGACTGGCTCCTAGCTGGAACGACTGGCTGGCTGCTAGCTGGAATGACTGACTGGCTGCTAGCTGGACTGACTGGCTGGCTGTTAGCTGGAATGACTGGCTGGCTGCTAGCTGGAATGACTGACTGGCTGCTCAGCTGGACTGACTGGCTGGCTGTTCGCTGGAATGACTGGCTGGCTGCTAGCTGGAATGACTGGCTGGCTGCTCGCTGGAACGACTGGCTGGCTGTTTGTTCCAGACACTCAACTTTGGCCATACCCACACAGCTGTTGTTTTTGTCTGCTTGATGAGTTCAGCAAGAAGTCATTGTTTTGTCTTGGAAGTCTTGTTCTATCCACCAACCACAACCCACACATACGCATATGTTTGGTCAGTCTGTTCAGTCATTGTTCTCTATTTCATAACAACATCCGTTTTCATTTTCCCTTTGTGGATTTGTGTCCACCTCTCTCTTGTTGACAGTGCTAATATAAACAGTAGTGTGTTATATCCTGTTTGCAAGTCATGACTATTTGGACATAGAGTCCGATTCTATTTTTTTTAATGATTCAGGCTACCACACTATGATTTACATCTGATTGCAAACTTGTTTTACCTATAAAAAAAAGTATAATTCTAGGCTTACATTTCAGAGTATATCACCTCAGTAGTTAACAATATAAACTGGATAGAAAGGAAGCTATTTCACATTCTACCAGCATCCTTTAATGACATTCACCCATTGATGTTGTTCAGACAAAAACAAGCAGGATAAATACCTTAGAGATTATAAATAGGGTTGATAGGAGCTGCCTGTTAATCCCCAAAACAACGTTTTAGTACAGAGGACAAAGATTAAGATCAAAGAGAACTTCATTTCGAGGACATTTTGCAGTATGTTTACCTGTCTTTGTGTTGTTTTCACAGTCGACTGGATGATGCTTTCCATGATTTCAGCTCTAATAAAAAGACTATTTTTTCCCATAAGAAAACTAACTGGTTCTAACAGACTCCATATGTCTTTTCTTCACCTTCTTCATATTTAGTTTTTTCGCAAATGGCACCATATTCCTTTTTTTAGTGCACTAGGACCCATTGGTCCCTGGTCAAAAGTAGTACACTATTTAGTGAATAGGGTGCCATTTGTGAGGTACGTCTTAGTTAGTGCCAAGTCAACAGTTGTGTTTTAGAGAGTCGGGCGAGTTACTGGGATAATAAAGCCAGTTCATATTAAACGTCCTGTTTGCGTTTATTTGATGAGGAAAGGTCAAAAGTCTGTGTTAAAATGGCTTTACAGTTTAGTGTGGCAAAGGTTAGACAATCGCACGCTAATATAAATGTTTTTGGAACTGAAGTAAAAAAAAATATATATATATATATATATAAAAAATAAAAAATTTAATGGCTTCTCAATAGCCTTTTAGATGTGCTATAATTCTGTTGTGGATACAGATATGATATTTTCTAATAAGACACTGGCAAACACCATGAGACAACTTCCTGCGATACACCTGTCCTGTTGAAAAGGCTTCAGCTTAACCATTGTGAACCCAATGAACTGCAGACAGTTGAATAGCAGTAGATCCGTAACTGTCGGGGTAAGAACGGTGTATGTACTTAAACGCCTGATGTGCTGTCTTAACATAGTGTTGTATAGGTAAACAACGTGTATTTGGTCAGCAGCCAATGCTCTTATTCAACTGTAGATCGTAAGGAACATATTACTTGCATGTATTACAATTGAGGAATTAGATTTTAGTGTGAAATGTTCACAGATTAGTTTATGTCAGAGTTATGTGTTTGCTGAAGTGCAGAAAGGGGCCCATAAAGACAATGTTATTTGTGTTTTGGTTTAGAAACTCGACCTATGGGATTCAATCAGGAAAATAGTGCAAAACTAAGATGTTTCATTTTTATTCCAGAACATGTGTTATGTCTTTTCTGATGAGAGGTCAAACAGCAGGTTGCATATTCGTGTACTTTGAATAAATTCCCTGGTTTTCCCAAAAATCCAGGTTGGAGGCTCCAAGGGAATCAGCAGAAATGTGAATGCTTCAACTTGGTTTTTGGCAAAAGACAAAGAAATTGTTGAAAGTTTCTGTCATTTGGCAACCCTAGGACAGAGCACTATGGGGTTATGGTCAACAGTAGTGCACTATAAAGGGAATAAGGTGTCATTTGGGACGCATACCTTGGGAAGTTATCCTGGACACAAACAGTTGGTCCGAGGGTAGAATATTAAAACCGTATGCGAGCTCTGAGCACTGTATAAAGCTCATCTGGCAAGCAGAAGCAGAGAGTTTTAGTTCTGTTTTGGTTCGGGGCTGATTCACTGATTCAACATTAACTGCTGTGTTGCATTTTCTTTTTTTTCTTCTTTTTTTAAACCTGCTTTTATTTATTTTTTTTGAATGGAAAAACACCCACTCCTTCAGCAAGGGGTGTTGCCGGGTGGGCGAAAGTTCCAAAGGGGGCGTGGCCGTTGAACAGGATATAGAGTTTATGGTGATTATGAGTTTGGGACTGTTCCCACCTGTAATAGGGAAAACAGCTGTAATGAATGTGTACATCACCATTCAGCATGTGTGATAAATCAACCACAGATCAGGTCAATTGTATCTGTTTTGACATTAGTCAAATCAAATGTATTTATAAAAGTCCTTCTTACATCAGCTGATGTCACAAAGTAACAGAAACCCCGTCTGAAACTCCGAAACAGCAAGCAATGCAGATGTAGAGGCACGTCAGGACTGAGTCAGCTGACAGGATATGGATTGGATGTGTTTACCTTTCTAAATCAAGCTCATGTGCAATGTACACATGGTTCCCTATATAGTTTACTTCGTCTGACCAGGGCCAGTAGTCTGACCAGGGCCCAGTAGTGCACTTCATAGGAAATAGGCTGCCATTTGGGATCCAGACGGTGTGTATTTAAACCTTTAGTGGACCATGTTATTAAGGGTCAGGCATCTTGTTAATTCAAAACCCGAGAGCCGTTCAAGCTCCAACAACCATGTTATCCTCTGGGCCAGACACAATCTTTGTCCCTGTCAGGAATAGAGACTTACATACATATCGGTAGATGCCAAAAGAAAAAGTACTTTGCTACGTTTTGTTAGTACTTGTGTTGTTTATAGTTACAATCTCCATGTCATCTGTTCATACAGTCATGTATATACATATGTCACCACATTGATGTAACCTGTGATATTTTCTATTCGTCCGGTACCGCTTGAACTCCATGTTAAATACAATTAAGCCACTAACACCGAGACGTGTTGTAAAAAAAACGTATATCAAGTTTATTTTAAAACATTTGGTTTTCACCACCAGACCTGTCTTATCATTATAACCAGCTGTCAAGTAAAGAGACTGAAAAACGATCTGGCGCCAGAACCATATCGGACAACTGTCACACCCTGACCATAGTTTGCTTTGTATGTTTCTATGTTTTGGTTGGTCAGGGTGTGATCTGACTTGGGCATTCTATGTTGGATGTCTTGTTTGTCTATTTCTATGTCTGGCCTGATATGGTTCTCAATCAGAGGCAGGTGTTAGTCACTGTCTCTGATTGGGAACCATATTTAGGTAGCCTGTTTGGTGTTGGGGTTTGTGGGTGATTGTTCCTGTCTTTGTGTTTGTTCCACCAGATAGGTCTGTTTTCAGGGGGTTTCACGGTTTCTTGTTTTTTTTTTTTTGTATATTGTTCTATTTTCATCTTTATTAAAGATGTATCACAATAACCACGCTGTGTTTTGGTCCGCCTCTCCTTCAACAGAAGAATCCCGTTACAACAACTTTCTGCTATAAATACACATTGACAAATTGACCTAGTGCAGTGAATCAACGCTCCTTCCCAAATGGCACCCTATTCCCTATATAGTGCACTACTTTCAATCAGAGCCTATTGGGAAGTAGTGCACTATAAAGGGTGCCGTTAAAGTTGATACCAAACAACCATTACCATCAAATATCCTATTTTTTTAATAGATCAGTACATTTGTATCAGATATGTCCAGTCATATATTTGCAGTTTTATAACCTAGTTTTATACCATATCAGGGCCTGTTCTATAAACGTGCACACATTGGTGGAATGATGGAAATAATCACATTGTATTTGTCACATGCACCGAATACAAACAAGTGTAGACCTTGCAGTGAAATGCTTACTTACAAGCCTTTAAACAACAATGCAGTTTAAAAAAAATTGTTTTAAGTGAAAAAAAAATCGATAAGTAGCCATAAAAAAAATAATAATTGATAAAAGTAACAAATAATTATAGAGCAGCAGTAAAATAACAATAGCGAGGCTATATACAGGGGGAACCAGTACCTAGTCAATGTTAGTCGAGGTAATTGAGGTAATATGTTCATGTAGGTAGAGTTATTAAAGTGACTATGCATAGATAATAAACAGAGAGTAGCAGCAGCATAAAAGAGGGGGTTAACGCAAATAGTCTGGGTAGCCATTTGATTAGCTGTTCAGGAGTCTTATGGCTTGGAGGTAGAAGCTGTTTAGAAGCCTGTTGGACCTAGACTTGGCGCTCCGGTACCGCTTGCCATGTGGAAGCAGAGAGAACAGTCTATGACTAGACTTGGCGCTCCGGTACCGCTTGCCGTGTGGAAGCAGAGAGAACAGTCTATGACTAGACTTGGCGCTCCGGTACCGCTTGCCGTGTGGAAGCAGAGAGAACAGTCTATGACTAGACTTGACGCTCCAGTACCGCTTGCCGTGCTGAAGCAGAGAGAACAGTCTATGACTAGACTTGATAGCTCCGGTACCGCTTGCCGTGTGGAAGCAGAGAGAACAGTCTATGACTAGACTTGACGCTCCGGTACCGCTTGCCGTGTGGAAGCAGAGAGAACAGTCTATGACTAGACTTGACGCTCCGGTACCGCTTGCCGTGCGGAAGCAGAGAGAACAGTCTATGACTAGACTTGACGCTCCGGTACCGCTTGCCGTGTGGAAGCAGAGAGAACAGTCTATGATTAGACTTGACGCTCTGGTACCGCTTGCCGTGTGGAAGCAGAGAGAAGTCTATGACTAGACTTGACGCTCCGGTACCGCTTGCTGTGCGGAAGCAGAGAGAACAGTCTATGACTAGACTTGACCCCTCCGGTACCGCTTGCCGTGCGGTAGCAGAGAGAACAGTCTATGACTACTGTGGCTAGAGCCTTTGATCATTTTTAGGGTATCCCCTTTTCCTCCGCCCCCTTTTTCTTCTGATAACGCCTGGTCCTGGCTTAGGGCTTATGGCTTGGGGTAGAAGCTGTTAAGAAGTCTTGGACTTACACGGCGCTTGACACTAGGTCTGGACGACTTGACAGAGAGTAATTGCTGTGAAGGGGAGTGCCTCGTGATGCATCAGAGAGTGTGTACTTTGTTACAAAAAATACAGCACTGAAGCAGAGAACATTAAAATAATAATTACAAATAATTGAGGAATCATCCCTTTTCCCCTACGCTATTAGAACAAGTCTTTCCTGAGCCACCAGTCACAAGCTTGTACAGATGTCCTTCCCTAAACGACAAATGAGTCCACAGCTCTTCCTGGTGAATCTCAAAAAGACTTGGCTTGACCTCAAACCCAAGGGGGCTCTTTTAAACGCAACCAGTGTTAACAATTGCAGAAATATTTCACAGAACAAAATGTTTTTTGGAGGGAAACACAGCTTCTAAAATGGAGTATCAAGTCAAGCATTTTATTAACTGCAAAACCACTCATGTCATCTACAGATTGGAATGTCCACAGTGCAAGGTGTTCTACATTGGACGGACAAAGAGACACCTTCAAGACCGCTTCGTGGAACACAAGGACGCCATACGGGTAGGCAATTAAGACTAGCCCATGGCAAGGCACTACAAGTCCCTACACCATGGCAACCCTGCCTCCCATACAACCTAAGGGTATTGATCATGTTCCGGCCTCCTTAAACAGTTTAGCTGTCTTAAACAGCTAAACCGAAGGGAACAGTTTACAAACTTACAACCTACAGGCCACTAAGTACCCCTGGTTTAAATAAAGATATGGATTTCTCTCCTTTCATGTAGGGTCGTGATAGGTCTATTTGGCGCCATCTAGTGGACATTTTGCACATATTGCCCTCAGCTATGTTTAGACTGCTGTGGTCCATGTTTGCTGGGTTCTAATGTACTATAAAAATAGATTGCGCTCCTGTTCTTGCCGCTCTGCCCAGATATATTCAACGTTAGAACTACCTTTCTAGGGGTTCTGATGCTTCTAGCCTCGAGTTGCATTTTTGATATCTTAACTACAGTATTTTCACTTTTTAATGGTTATAGTATTGCTTACTAGTTGTTGTCCAATGAATTCTGTAACCACTCCTTCTTCAAGTCAGGGTTGATTGGAAAAAGCTGTTCAAAAGAGGACATTGTATTATCATATCTTTGTACTCCCTGACGAAGGCCATGCAGCCGAAACGCGTTGGGAGTTTAAACTTTGTTTCTGTTGAACATGCCATAAAATTAAAGGCATTTTAATGAATTATATGAAGAGTGCCTTGGTCCTCCCTCCTTTCTTTTTAATGACCAATTTACCCCTTTTACCAAAGAGCACCTTCTGTCTACCAAAACCTACTATTGTGAACCTTAGCAGCTTAACATAGCAGCGCCTCCCTTCCTCCTTGTTTTCTACTGGGCCTGCCTGTTGGTCTTAGCTGATTAGCTAAGGCCTCCATTTGTGTGACTGTGAAACAGTCCCCCCTTGGGTGTGTAGGAATGAACCTCTTTTTATCTCTCTCTCTCTCTTTCTCCTCTCTCTCTGTCTCTCTGTCTCTCTCTCTCTCTCTGTCTCTCTCTCTCTCTCCTCTCTCTGTATCTCTGTCTCTCTCTTCTCCTGTCTCTCTCTCTCTCTCTCTCTCTCTCTCTCTCTGTCTCTCTGTCTCTCTCTCTCTCTCTCTCTCCTCTCTCTCTCTCAGCCTGAACTGACTCTCTAACACCAAATACAACTGCTGACGCAATATTGCCATTTTTAGAACTCAAAACATAAACAAGTGGGATGTCTGTGGTCTGGTGGAGTGGTATGACACATTTGAACAGCCCATCACTTTTTTCCCTATCCACTCTGGCCGGTTGTAGACGAGGGGGAGGGCCTGAGGAAATGATGTCATAACAAACTGACCACTGTGTCAGTCTGCTGTATATTCTGTAGGTCGCCACCTGCGGAAACATTGAGGGAGGAGAAGTGGAGGAGTGTATTTCTGGTGTCCCCCCTTCCCCTTCCTCAATAAGGAAACAGTAGCCTATTGCTTAGTAACCTGACTTGCCATGAAAACATCTCTCTCAAAACATGGAAGTGGGTTAGAAGATCTTAGCAGAAGCTTTAATTAATGAAATTAATGAATAGATGGCTTTGCAGTTCTTAAAAAATCTAACTCTTGTGAGGTAATAAGAAGGTAAATGAACAAATGGGAAACAAAATATGTGAAGTGTCTGATTCAGAGGGGTTGGCTTAAATGAGGAAGACACATTTCAGTTGAAAGCGTTCAGTTGTGCAACTGACTAGGTATCCCCCCTTTCCCCTTCCTCAACTGACTAGGTATCCCCCTTTCCCCTCCCCTTCCTCAACTGACTAGGTATCCCCCCTTTTCCCCTCCCCTTCCCCTTCCTCAACTGACTAGGTATCCCCCTTTCCCCTCCCCCCCTTCCTCAACTGACTAGGTATCCCCCCTCCCTCCCCCTCCCCTTCCTCAACTGACTAGGTATCCCCCTTTCCCCCCCCCTTCCTCAACTGACTAGGTATCCCCCTTCCCCTTTGTCCCTCCCCTTCCCCTTCCTCAACTGACTAGGTATCCCCCTCCCCTTCCCCTCCCCCTAGGTATTCCCTTCCTCAACTGACTAGGTATCCCTGAAGTCATACCCCTTCCCCTCCCCTTCCTCAACTGACTAGGTATCCCCCTTTCTTACCTGAAGTCATCCCCCTTCCCCTAACCCTCAACTGACTAGGTATCCCCCTTTCCCCTCCCCTTCCCCTTCCTCAACTGACTAGGTATCCCCCTTTCCCCTCCCCTTCCTCAACTGACTAGGTATCCCTTCACTTTGTCCCCTTCCCCTTCCCCTTCCTCAACTGACTAGGTACTGCCCCCTTTCCCTCCCCTTCCCCTTCCTCAACTGACTAGGTATCCCCCTTTTTCCCCTTCCCCTTCCCCTTCCTCAACTGACTAGGTATCCCCCTTCACTTTTCCCCTCCCCTTCCTCAACTGACTGAGGTATCCCCCCTTTCTTACCCCTTCCCCTTCCTCAACTGACTAGGTTGCCCCCTTTCCCCTCCCCTTCCCCTTCCTCAACTGACTAGGTATCTCCACTTCACTTTGTCTTGTCTTACTAAGGCCCCTGAAGTCATACCCCTAACTCTAACCCCAACTGACTAGGTATCTCCACTTCACTTTGTCTTGTCTTACTAAGGCATCTGAAGTCATACCTCTAACTCTAACCCCAACTGACAAGGTATCTCCACTTCACTTTGTCTTGTCTTACTAAGGCACCTGAAGTCATACCCCTAACTCTAACTCTAACCCCAACTGACTAGGTATCTCCACTTCACTTTGTCTTGTCTTACTAAGGCACCTGAAGTCATACCCCTAACTCTAACTCTAACCCCAACTGACTAGGTATCTCCACTTCACTTTGTCTTGTCTTACTAAGGCACCTGAAGTCATACCATCTAACTCTAACTCTAACCCCAACTGACTAGGTATCTCCACTTCACTTTGTCTTGTCTTACTAAGGCATCTGAAGTCATACCCCTAACTCTAACTCTAACCCCAACTGACTAGGTATCTCCACTTCACTTTGTCTTGTCTTACTAAGGCATCTGAAGTCATACCCCTAACTCTAACTCTAACCCCAACTGACAAGGTATCTCCACTTCACTTTGTCTTGTCTTACTAAAGGTCATACCTCTAACTCTAACCCCCTGAAGTCATACTTTGTCTTGTCCCCTAACTCTAACTCTAACCCCAACTGACTAGGTATCTCCACTTCACTTTGTCTTGTCTTACTAAGGCACCTGAAGTCATACCCCTAACTCTAACTCTAACCCCAACTGACTAGGTATCTCCACTTCACTTTGTCTTGTCTTACTAAGGCCCCTGAAGTCATACCCCTAACTCTAACTCTAACCCCAACTGACCTAGGTATCTCCACTTCACTTTGTCTTGTCTTACTAAGGCATCTGAAGTCATACCCTAACCCCAACTGACTAATCTCCACTTCACTTTGTCTTGTCTTACTAACTAACTCTAACCCCAACTGACCAGGTACTCTAACTCTAACCCCAACTGACTAGGTATTCACTTCACTTTGTCTTGTCTTACTAAGGCCCCTGAAGTCATACCCCTAACTCTAACCCCAACTGTATCTCCACTTCACTTTGTCTTGTCTTACTAAGGTCATAACTCTAATCTAACCCCAACTGACTAGGTATCTTTCACTTTGTCTTACTAAGGCACCTGAAGTCATACCTCTAACTCTAACCCCAACTGACTAGGTATCTCCACTTCACTTTGTCTTGTCTTACTAAGGCCCCTGAAGTCATAACTCTAACTCTAACCCCAACTGACTAGGTATCTCCACTTCACTTTGTCTTGTCTTACTAAGGCGCCTGAAGTCATACCTCTAACTCTAACCCCAACTGACTAGGTATCTCCATTTCCATTTCCTTTCCCTTTCCTTACTAAGGTGCCTTTCGTAAGTATTCATACTTATTTCCCATGATGCTGTGTTACAGATGGAATCCAAAATGGATTAAATATTTTGTTTTAAACCATCCACAAACAATAACCACAATAACCGATGACAAAAGTGAAAAACATGTTTTTTGTACATTTCTGTACATTTAAAAAAAAAAAATACATAAAAATCTCGTTTACATAAATGTTTACACCCCTGAGTCAATACTTTGTAGAAGCAACTTTGGCAGCGATTACAGCCGTGTGTCTTTCTGGATGCGTCTCCAACACCTGGATTTGGCAAGATTTGCACATTATTCTTTTCAAAGTTCTTCAAGCTCTGTCAAATTGGTTGTTGATCAATGCTAGACAACCATTTTCAGGTCTTGCCATAGATTTTCAAGTAGATTTATGTCAAAACTGTAACTCGGCCACTGAGGAACATTCACTGTCATTTTATGTTATTGTCCTGCTGAAAGGTGAATTAATCTCCCAGTGTCTGGTGGAAAGCAGACTGAACAGGGTTTTCCTCTAGGATTTTGCCTGTGCGTAGTTCCATTCCATTTATTTTTATCCTGAAAAACTTCCCAGTCCTTAATGATTACAAGCATACCCATAACATGATGCAGCCACCACTATGCTTGAAAATATGGTGAGTGGTACTCAGTAATGTGTTGTATTGGATTTGAACCAAACACCAAACACTATTCAGGACAAAAAATTAATTTCTATTCCACCTTTATTTTGCAGTATAATTAAAGCCTTGTTGCAAACTGGATGCATGTTTTAGAATACATTTTTTTCTGTACAGTCGTTCTTCTCTTCACTCTGTCATTTAGGTTAGTATTGTGGAGTAACTACAATACTGTTTATCCATCCTCACTTTTCTTCTATCACAGCCATTAAACTCTGTAACTGTTTTAAAGTGAAATCCCTGAGCGGTTTCTTTCCTCTCCGGCAACAATGTTAGGAAGTACTGGGTCTATTGATACACCATGCAAAGTGTAATTAATAACTTCACCATGCTCAAATGGATATTCAATGTTCTTTTTTAATGTTTACCCAACTACCAATATGTGCCCTTCTTTGCAACGGGTACAGCGATAAAATAGTCATTCAAAAGTCATGTTAAACACTATTATTGCACACTGAGTGAGTCCATGCAAGTTATTATGTGACTTGTTAAGCACATTTTTACTCCTGAACTTATTGAGGCTCCTTGCCATAACAAAGGCGTTGAATACTTATTGACTCAAGACATTTTAGCTTTTCGTTTGTTTATTAACTTGTAAAAATGTCTAAAAACATAATTCCACTTTGAAATTATGGGGTATTGTGTGTAGGCCAGTGTCAAAACACATTTAAATTGAATCCATTTTAAATTCAGGCTGTAACACAACAAAATATTGCGTATGTTTTATGCAGTAGGTTAATATCTATCACGTCTGTCAGATTGTGGTGTTAAAGTACAAGCCTGTAGTCCATTAGCAGACACTTTTACTTTAAACTACTTTACAGTAGTGAGTGAATACATGTTTGTACTTTTTCGTACTGGTTCCCCCCCCCCCCCCCCCCCCGTGGGACAATCACACAGTGTTCCTTTTCTCAACTTCCTCTTTTAGGAACCCACTCATTGTTTACAGACTCCGTCACCAAGGCGACCGCGTCCCCCAACACTCCGAGAAAAAAAAAGTATGTTGTCGTCACATCACAGCACAGGAGAGGAAAACTCAAACTGACAACAGATTGGTTAATAGATACACAAATAGCCAATTTCAAAGATGGAGGGGTCTTCTTTACTGTCCGGCCAGCCGAAACACACACACAGACAAACAGTAAGTTGTGTCTGTAAAACACCCAAAGGGGGTTTGCACTTGTCGTGTTATGGATCGTCACTCAGTGGTAGTTAACAGGTGGGGGATGGGAGGGGATGAAGGCAAGCTTTTGTAACTCTTTCTGGTCTGGCAGGGCTTCCTGAGGTGACTCTGGGGATTTCCCAGTGTTCTGTGTTGCACACTTGGGTTCAAATAGTTTTTGAAATCGTTAAATACTTTAGCTGTGCTTGATTGAGCTTCCCCGGCACAACCCGAACCAATCAAATGATCACAAAATAACACGTCTTTACCCGCCTGGCACTCAAGGCAGATTAAAGCAAACATATTTGAAACATGCAAAATACTATTTGAACCCAGGTTATCTGTGTTTTCCAAGACACTGTAACACTCTCCCCACCAGTCAGGCCAGATCTCTCCACCAGACAGACTGGGCAGGGCAGGGGAACTCAATAGGGTTGGCCACTTGTAAGGCTTGTATCCCTTATAAGGCTCTGTGACAGTAGGGTTGGGGTTGACAGCCAAGAGCTATTCCTTCCAATGTACCACTGACAGACACTGAGGTAAATAGATAACGTCCAACATTGCACCTTATTCCCTATATATAGTGCACTAGATTGTGACCAGAGTAATCAAAAGTAGTGCACTATGTAGGGAGTAGGGGGCCATTTGGAACTTAATATAGGAGCTTTCCCACCCTCACTCTCCCTCCCAGCTCCCGGTTCCCGCTGGCCGATGACTATCAGGGATAGCAGGAAACAGTGTGACGGAGGAGAGCTTGTTAAAGTCAACAGGATGAGGAACAGGAGGAACAGGAGGCAGAAAATGCTGAGACAAGCTGACTTCTCCTCTTTTCATCATACTGATGGTTGGAAAGGGGTTTACACTGACTTGCCTAGTTAAATCAAGGTTCAATAAAAATGCAGGGTGTTTACACTGACTTACCTAGTTAAATCAAGGTTCAATAAAAATGCAGGGTGTTTACACTGACTTGCCTAGATAAATCAAGGTTCAATAAAAACGCAGGGTGTTTACACTGACTTGCCTAGTTAAATCAAGGTTCAATAAAAATGCAGGGTGTTTACACTGACTTACCTAGTTAAATAAAGGTTCAATAAAAATGCAGGGTGTTTACACTGACTTACCTAGTTAAATCAAGGTTCAATAAAAATTCAGGGTATTTACACTGACTTACCTAGTTAAATCAAGGTTCAATAAAACTGCAGGGTGTTTACACTGACTTACCTAGTTAAATCAAGGTTCAATAAAAATGCAGGGTGTTTACACTGACTTACCTAGTTAAATCAAGGTTCAATAAAAATGCAGGGTGTTTACACTGCCTTACCTAGTTAAATCAAGGTTCAATAAAAATGCAGGGTGTTTACACTGACTTACCTAGTTAAATCAAGGTTCAATAAAAATGCAGGGTGTTTACACTGACTTACCTAGTTAAATAAAGGTTCAATAAAAATGCAGGGTGTTTACACTGACTTACCTAGTTAAATAAAGTTTCAATAAAAATGCAGGGTGTTTACACTGACTTACCTAGTTAAATAAAGGTTCAATAAAAATGCAGGGTGTTTACACTGACTTACCTAGTTAAATCTAGGTTCAATAAAAATGCAGGGTGTTTACACTGACTTACCTAGTTAAATAAAGGTTCAATAAAAATGCAGGGTGTTTACACTGACTTACCTAGTTAAATAAAGGTTCAATAAAAATGCAGGGTGTTTACACTGACTTACCTAGTTAAATCTAGGTTCAATAAAAATGCCGGGGGTTTATACACAGCAGTCTGTTGCCCTTTACAATCGGGTGATATGTTGCAGAGGTCTTTCTCTCGCAGACGCAAAGACATCAAGAAACAAAGAGATCTTCTGTTGAATCTGACAATTAATCTTGATGGTTGTTACAGTCGTCTCCGATAAAACTGTGAAGTACCTCGGCGTTACTCTGGACCCTGATCTCTCTTTTGAAGAACATATCAAGACTGTTTCAAGGGCAGCTTTTTTCCCATTTATGTAACATTGCAAAAATCAGAAACTTTCTATCCAAAAATGAATCCCTGCTTTTGTGACTTCTAGGTTAGGCTACTTCAATGCTCTACTTTCCGGCTACCCGGATAAAGCACTAAATAAACTTCAGTTAGTGCTAAATATGGCTGCTAGAATCCTGACTAGAAGTCGCTCTGGATAAAAAATGACTTAAATGTAAATGTAAATGTACTCCAGTGCTAGCCTCCCTACACTGGCTTCATGTCAAAGCAAGGGCTGATTTCAAGGTTTTACTGCTAACCTACAAAGCATTACATGGGCTTGCTCCTACCTATCTCTCTGATTTGGTCCTGCCGTACATACCTACACGTACGCTACGGTCACAAGACGCAGGCCTCCTAATTGTCCCTAGAATTTCTAAGCAAACAGCTGCAAACAGGGCTTTCTCCTATAGAGCTCCATTTTTATGGAATGGTCTGCCTACCCATGTGAGAGACACAGACTCGGTCTCAACCTTTAAGTCTTTACTGAAGACTCATCTCTTCAGTGGGTCATATGATTGAGTGTAGTCTGGCCCAGAAGTGTGAAGGTGAACGGAAAGGCTCTGGAGCAACGAACTGCCCTTGATGTCTCTGCCTGGCCGGTTCCCCTCTCTCCACTGGGATTCTCTGCCTCTAACCCTAATACAGGGGATGAGTCACTGGCTTACTGGTGCTCTTTCATGCCGTCCCTAGGAGGGGTGCATCACTTGAGTGGGTTGAGTCACTGACGTGATCTTCTTGTCTGGGTTGGCACCCCCCCCTTGGGTGGTGCCGCAGTGGAGAACTTTGTGGGCTATACTTGGCCTTGTCTCAGGATGGTAAGTTGGTGGTTGAAGATATCCCTTTAATTGTGTGGGGGCTGCGCTTTGGCAAAGTGGGTGAGGTTATATCATTCCTGTTTGGCACTGTCTGGGGGTATCATCGGATGGGGCCACAGTGTCTCCTGACCCCTCCTGCCTCATTTCCAGTATTTATGCTACAGTAGTTTGTGTCTGGAGTTAGGGTCAGTTTGTTATATCTGGAGTACTTCTCCTGTCTTATCCGGTGTCCTGTGTGAATTTAAGTATGCTCTCTCTAATTCTCTCTTTCTCTCGGGGGACCTGAGCCCTCGGTCCATGCCTCAGGACTACCTGGCATGATGACTCCTTGCTGTCCCCAGTCCACATGGCCGTGCTGCTGCTCCAGTTTCAACTGTTCTGCCTGCGGCTATGGAATCCTGAGCTGTTCACCGGACGTGCTACCTGTCCCAGACCTACTGTTTTCAACTCTCTAGAGACAGCAGGAGTGGTAGAGATACTCTTAATGATCAGCTATAAAAAGCCAACTGACATTTACTCCTGAGGTGCTGACTTGCTGCACCCTCAACAACTACTGTGATTATTATTATTTGACCATGCTGGTCATTTATGAACATTTGAACATCATGGCCATGTTCTGTTATAATCTCCACCCGGTACAGCCAGAAGAGGACTGGCCACCCCTCATAGCCTGGTTCCTCTCTAGGTTTCTTCCTAGGTTTTGGCCTTTCTAGGGAGTTTTTCCTAGCCACCGTGCTTCTACACCTGCATTGCTTACTGTTTGGGGATTTAGGCTGGGTTTCTGTACGGCACTTTGAGATATCAGCTGATGTACGAAGGGCTATATAAATAAATTTGATTTGATCTTGATCGGGGTCCCCATGTCAATGTAGTCACGGTCATTCTGGTCGATCTTGGGGAACCTTCAATACAGTCTAGTGCAGTTACTAGAACAACAGGTTATATATTTCAAGCTGATGTATCATAGGAGGAAATGTTTCATACTTCATACTATACTCATACACTAAGGTCAACTCACAGAGCTTCATTTTAACTTCCTAACAATATGGTTATATGGACCTCATCCAGTTTGTGTGGGGCTGGGTTTGAGTTCCAAATGGCACCCTGTTCCCTATATAGTGAACTACTTTTGACCAGGGCCTAAACAGGGAATAGGGCGCCATTTAGGACCTAACCCAGTCTGTGGACACTAGGGGGTCCTGTCTGTCTGCATTTAGCCTATAATATAGTTATGTGGTGTGGTATTGTCTCACCAGGTAGAGAAAGGGGAGATACCTAGGCAGTTGCACAACTGAACGCATTCAACCCGAAATGTGTCTTCTGCAGTTAACCCGTGTCCTCTGAATCAGAACTGTGCAGGGGGGTGCTTTAATCGATGCCCACGTCATCTGAGGAGCAGTTGTTGTTGGGGGTTAAATGCCTTGCTCAAGGGCAGAATGGTCGATTTTTCCACTTTGCCGGCTCAGGGATTCCAACCAGACACCAGTTTACTGGGTCCAACGCTCGGGCATTGGGTCCTTTTTTCAGAAATTACCGCCTTACTTACATTTCCAAAGTAAACAGCCTGTTACTCAGGCCCAGAAGCCAGGATATGCATATAATTGGTACCATTGGATAGAAAACACTTTGAAGTTTTTGGAAATGGTAACATAATGTATGAACCTATAACACAATTGATATGATAGGAGAAAATCCAAAGAAAAACCAACCAGAATTATTTTTGGGGAGATCCCATGCTATGGGTCCTATGCAATTCCAGCTCCCAGATTGCCAATTAAAGGACTCTAGATTTAATCCTCTTTATTCCTATGTGGAATGTCAGGCCTCCATAAAACAGTATCATAATTAGGATTCATTCTCTCGTTCTGATTCTCATTTGGCTAGGGTTGTTGCATCGCACACATTGGAGATTGGAGTGATTGGGCTGCATCCCAAATTGCACCATATGCCCTATATATTGGGCCCTATGCATCCCAATTTGCACCATATGCCCTATATACTGGGTTCCTATGGGCCCTGACCAAAAGTAATGCACTATGTAGAAAATAGGATGCCGTTTGAGATGTAGCCTAGATGTTGGTGATAAACATTGCATTTGCATCAAGATTAAGTTCAGTCAGTTAGTTAGTTTGCTGAAGCAAAGATTACAAACCCTGCTGCCGTTGGTTATGTAATTTTGTGGAAATGGTTTGTAAAACGTAATTTAGCAATGCTGGCAATTACTGCTGATTTCATTGGGATGATTCTGTGACATCAGTGTGCTGAAACTAAAGCCTTTTCTTCCCAACACTATCAGCAATCAGCAGGGTCATAACATACAGTATAACTTGGTAACTATAAAGAGAGCTCTTTACAATGTTGATTAAAACTGATATTCAGGCTATTAATTTTTATGAAGGCATTTTATACTTCAACCCTCCAGATGATAACCATAGCAATCAGTTAGCCTAGCAGCAGTACAGCACCATAACAGTTAGCCTAGCAGCAGTACAGCACCATAACAGTTAGCCTAGCATCAGTAAAGCACCATAACAGTTAGCCTAGCATCAGTAAAGCACCATAACAGTTAGCCTAGCAGCATTAAAACACCATAGCAATCACTTAGCCTAGCAGCAGTACAGCACCATAACAGTTAGCCTAGCAGTAGTAAAACACCATAGCAATCAGTTAGCCTAGCAGCAGTACAGCACCATAACAGTTAGCCTAGCAGCAGTAAAACACCATAGCAATCAGTTAGCCTAGCAGCAGTAAAGCACTATAGCAATCAGTTAGCCTAGCAGCTGTAAAACACCATAGCAATCCGTTAGCCTAGCAGCAGTAAAGCACCATTGCAATCAGTTAGCATAGCAGCAGTAAAGACACCATAGCAATCATTTAGCCTAGCAGCAGTAAAGCACCATTGCAATCAGTTAGCATAGCAGCAGTAAAGCACTTTAGCAATCATTTAGCCTAGCAGCAGTAAAGCACTATAGCAATCAGTTAGCCTAGCAGCAGTAAAGCGCCATCTGTTTTCATCAATACACACCGTCATGGTCGGTGATAATCATGGATGCTTGTGTGTCTACATCTTTGGCATGCAGTAGTGGTTGGGCAGGTTATTGTAAATATATGGATTCATATGACAATGACAGGAGTAAGATTTGAGTTTGTACCCCCCAAAATCACCTGGTCCTGTACAGGGCCCAGAACAACCAATCAGAGTTTAACAGGTTAACGTGCTTTCAGCTCCCAGTCAGACACTATTGGGAGTGATGTGTACTGGGAGTGATGTGTTACTACTGGGGTGGCAGGTAGCCTAGCGGTTAGAGTGTTGGGCCAATAACTGAAAGGTTGCTAGATCGAATCACCGAGATGACAAGTTTGATCTTCCCCTGAACAAGGCAGTTAACCCACTGTTCCTTGGCCATCAATGTAAGTAAGAATATGTTCTTAACTCGCCTAGTTAAAGGTTAAATAAAATACAATTAAATGGAATACTGCAGTCCACAGTCTGTGAGGTACACACCTGTGTTCAAATAATATTTAAAACCATTCAACTAATTTGAGCGTTTGCTTGAGCCTGCCATGAATGCCAAATGTTTAGGAATAGATATTCTGTTGGTGTATTCCATGCTTAGGTTGCACCTAGCCAGCTCAATCAAGGGCAGTTAAAGCATTTCAAATACTATTTGAACCCAGGTTGGGTGATGTCGCTGTCTTTCCTTGGATTGTTATCTGGACATTCCTTGTGGACTCAGGATATATACAGTATCTGAAAGAGCCCAGCACAGAGAGTGCCAAGTCTGGACTCTCCCTTCTAGGGAAAAGCCAGGTGTACCTACTCTGTTAGTCCATGGGAATGCCCCTAAAGAGTTGAGGCGTGGCAGTCGATAGCTCAGACAATGCATCAGACCATCTTTGAAGTGATGTCAAATACAGATCATTACCGATTGTTTCCCTTCTATAAGGCCCCCTTAGAGTTTTCATGCATACTGTATGTCATGTTTATATTGCATTTTTAAATATTATCCAATGCCTGAGATACTGTAGTACATATTATTATGACATAGACTGCTTAAAGGAATGATGACTAAAGAGATGGATGACTCTGAATGACCCTCTGTTTAACACAGAATTTTGCGTTTTTAACATAGAACATTTTTTTTTAAATGTCTTCCTGTAAACGCAGATCTAGAACGGTTCTTATTGTAAATTCTGTTTGGGTTTTGTCAGTGTTCTCTCCAAATCATGAATGGAAAAGGACTAATTATGTGTTTCAGTTGCACTTCTCCACTTGGATGAAATGTCTTTGCTCTTGTCATTGTATCACGAGATAGTGCTCTGACTAACATGAAAGCTACTTTTCTCATGTACATTTGTCCAGTGTAGGTTTTCTCCGATAGCAAGTCAAAAAATGCCAGATTAACTTCAAGTAAAACATTAGAAATTGTAGCTGGCTCCATTCTTTCTATGACAAACATTACAAATATTCACACACACATATTTTTTGTTGTTGTTGTTGTTTTGTTTGTATATTGTTGTATTAAAAATGTGAGTGTGACTGTCCTTGTGTATCAAAGTTTTGTTATTGTCATGTTTTGTGTTTTTTTTTGTGGACCCCAAGAAGAGTTGCTGCTTCTGATGGGGTTCCTAATCAACAAACAAATAAAGAGGTTTTTTTGGCCAAAAAAATACTTAGCTTTTTCATTGTAAGTTAATTTACTTCTGTGTGGCTGCTAGCCAAATAGCATATCATTTCTGCCGAATGTGTTGCGGTAATTTGTTTACTGTCAAGTAAAATTAGATTTGTACGGCACTGATCAGTCTATTGAAGAAAAAAAACCTGACTTTCAATATAAAGGCAGATTCTTGGATGGACTGCATTTTAAAAAGCTAATGATGACTAATTGAGGTATAACTCTGAATATCCCTCTGGTTTCTTTTCCGGTCTCTGTCACACTCTCTGTTCACACTTATTTTGGGTTACAGTGGCCGAGGATATACCAAACACAGAGGAGAGAAGCTGATTAAGCTCAGAGTAGAGGGGACATCACATGTATTGCAGTAATTTGACCTGAATATAATTCAATGCAGACCAAACTGGATTGGTTTCAGATTAACTTTTGAAGTAGACTCGAAGAAGATTTGCAGATTCAATTATTAAAAAGAAGAAAAAGAAAACTTTATTGATCCATATGAGATAAAAATCTTCTGCAGTACCCGATCCCTCTGATATTGTCACGGCTTCCCCCGAAGTCGGATCCTCTCCATGTTCGAGATTCAGCGTCACCGGCTTTCTAGCCATCGCCGCTCCAGTTTTCATGTATCCATTTGTTTTGTCTTGCTCCCTGCACACCTGGTTTTCATTCCCCAATCAATCTACATGTAGTTATTCCTCTGTTCCCCATCATGTCTTTGTGGACGATTGTTTGTGTTACGTGTATTTTGTTATGTGGTGTTCTGTTACATGCCAGACATTTGTCTATGTTCCGTGTTTTGGGCACGTTGTTTGTGCTTTTGGTATTTGTGCGACTGTTCACTTCACTCTGCTCTCCTGCACCTGACTTCACCACCAGAACATCAGATTGACAGATATGAACACACATACACACCAACATTATGTTGGAGAGACTGGAGCCCACATACACACCAACATTATGTTGGAGAGACTGGAGCCCACATACACACCAACATTATGTTGGAGAGACTGTAGCCCACACACACACCAACATTATGTTGGAGAGACTGGAGCCCACATACACACCAACATTATGTTGGAGAGACTGGAGCCCACATACACACCAACATTATGTTGGAGAGACTGGAGCCCACATACACACCAATATTAGTTTGGAGAGACTGGAGCCCACATACACACCAACATTATGTTGGAGAGACTGGAGCCCACATACACACCAACATTATGTTGGAGAGACCCACATACACACCAACATTATGTTGGAGAGACTGGAGCCCACATACACACCAACATTATGTTGGAGAGACTGGAGCCCACATACACACCAACATTATGTTGGAGAGACTGGAGCCCACATACACACCAACATTAGAGAGACTGGAGCCCACATACACCCACATACATACACACCAACATTATGTTGGAGAGACTGGAGCCCACATACACACCAACATTATGTTGGAGAGACTGGAGCCCACATACACACCAACATTATGTTGGAGAGACTGGAGCCCACATACCACCAACATTATGTTGGAGAGACTGGAGCCCACATACACACCAACATTATGTTGGAGAGACTGGAGCCCACATACACACCAACATTATGTTGGAGAGACTGGAGCCCACATACACACCAACAGCCCACATACACACCAACATTATGTTGGAGAGACTGGAGCCCACATACACACCAACATTATGTTGGAGAGACTGGGAGCCCACATACACACCAACATTATGTTGGAGAGACTGGAGCCCACATACACACCAACATTATGTTGGAGAGACTGGAGCCCACATACACACCAACATTATGTTGGAGAGACTGGAGCCCACATACACACCAACATTATGTTGGAGAGACTGGAGCCCACATACACACCAACATTACCAACATTATGTTGGAGAGACTGGAGCCCAACATTATGGAGAGACACACCGACATTATGTTGGAGAGACTGGAGCCCACATACACACCGACATTATGTTGGAGAGACTGGAGCCCACATACACACCAACATTATGTTGGAGAGACTGGAGCCCACATACACACCACATGGACACACCAACATTATGTTGGAGAGACTGGAGCCCACATACACACCAACATTATGTTGGAGAGACTGGAGCCCACATACACACCAACATTATGTTGGAGAGACTGGAGCCCACATACACACCAACATTATGTTGGAGAGACGACATTATGTTGGAGAGACTGGAGCCCACATACACACCAACATTATGTTGGAGAGCCCACATACACACCAACTGGAGAGCCCACATACACACCAACAGACACAATGACATTATGTTGAGACTGCAGTGATGAGCTGCAGTGTTCAGCAGGACTGTGTTCCTTGGCCATGGTTCAAGAGAAGCAGGGAAATCTTTTCTGTTCCCAGGCCTAGTTCACCACGGGGCAGTAAATAGGTCACGCCCTGGTCACCAATGGAGAGCCAGCTCAGTCACAGATGTGTCAGAGGGGGACTTAGCGGTGGTGGCCTCGGCTCTGGCTCTGGCTCTGGCCCCGGATCCCAGCCCCAGCAACGAACCAAACTGCTACAGACACATTGTGCCCTGAGACATGGCTGTTGAATCCTATGGCTGTCCAATGGACTGTATGGAGACTCATACGGAGAATAAAGCCACTTCTCAAGGCTACAGTGCATTCTGTCTTGATGCGACTCTCAGATTGTAGGCTAGCAGTCAACCCTTCCACTAGACAAGTGCATTATGGTCAAAAGACCACACAATAGTTACTGAAAAATACTTAATAAAACAACAGGAATGTTGAAGGATCATCTCTTCTTCAATAAACAAACACAAGTCTCCTGAATAATGGGAAAACAGAGTTGACGTTAACAGATAGCCGTTACTCAATGCAAATGTGGTTACTGTACTTCATCTAATGTAAACCCCGTGTTATAGGGTTTTAATTCAACCCGAGGCGGTCCACAGCTGAGTAAACACACAATGATGCCTTGAAGCAGTTGGGGGATCACTGTACCTTCCCTCTGTGTGCTCTTTGTGCTGCCTGGGGTCAGGGCTAACTTACACCATTAGACCCAGTAGGAGAAGACTCCAGATGTAATGGTGTGTGTGTGTGTGTGTGTGTGTGTGTGTGTGTGTGTGTGTGTGTGTGTGTGTGTGTGTGTGTGTGTGTGTGTGTGTGTGTGTGTGTGTGTGTGTGTGTGTGTGTGTGTGTGTGTGTGTGTGTGTGTGTGTGTGCTCCGTGTGCTGCTTGGGGTCAGGGCTAACTTACACCATTAGACCCAGTAGGAGAAGACTCCAGATGTAATGGGGGGGTGTGTGTGTGTGTGTGTGTGTGTGTGTGTGTGTGTGTGTGTGTGTGTGTGTGTGTGTGTGTGTGTGTGTGTGTGTGTGTGTGTGTGTGTGTGTGTGTGTGTGTGTGTGTGTGTGTGTGTGCTCTGTGTGCTGCCTGGGGTCAGGGCTAACTTACACCATTAGACCCAGTAGGAGAAGACTCCAGATGTAATGGGGTGTGTGTGTGTGTGTGTGTGTGTGTGTGTGTGTGTGTGTGTGTGCTGCCTGGGGTCAGTGCTCTGTGTGCTGCCTAACTTACACCATTAGACCCAGTAGGAGAAGACTCCAGATATAATGGTGTGTGTGTGTGTGTGTGTGTGTGTGTGTGTGTGTGTGTGTGTGTGTGTGTGTGTGTGTGCGTGCGTGCGTGCGTGTGTGACGTGTGCTGCCTGGGGTCGTAGACCCAGTAGGAGAAGCAGATGTAATGGTGTGTGTGTGTGTGTGTGTGTGTGTGTGTGTGTGTGTGTGTGTGTGTGTGCTCTGTGTGTGCCTGGGGTCAGGGCTGTGTAGGAGAAGACTCCAGATGTAATATTGTGTGTGTGTGTGTGTGTGTGTGTGTGTGTGTGTGTGTGTGTGTGTGTGTGTGTGTGTGTGTGTGTGTGTGTGTGTGTGTGTGTGTGTGTGTGTGTGTGTGTGTGTGTGTGTGTGTGTGTGTGTGTGTGCGTAATCAACATCTGGGAGCAAACTTCTTGGAAGATAATCATCTCTGCCCACCTACTGGAAAGACTTCTGGGATCTTTCTGTAGGGTTTTGGATGTCTACCAATTGCATCACTCACTGTTATTGTGTCACAAGGTGTTCTGTGAATAACAACAAGCAATATCTACGTTTCCAGGAAGACATTGCACTTGTGAAAACAATCAACGCTGTGCCGTATATCAAAGTCTCAAGAGCCAATCAGAGGTTTAGGGTTAGAGTCAATCAGACCCCAACATCAACACTGTTTTACAGTAATGCAGAACCTCAACAGTCAATCAGACCACAACATCAACACTGTTTTACAGTAATGCAGAACCCCAACAGTCAATCAGACCACAACATCAACACTGTTTTACAGTAATGCAGAACCCCAACAGTCAATCAGACCACAACATCAACACTGTTTTTTGCAGAACCCCAACAGTCAATCAGACCACAACATCAACACTGTTTTACCAGAACCCCAACAGTCAATCAGACCACAACATCAACACTGTTCTACAGTATATCAGAACCCCAACAGTCAATCAGACCACAATATCAACACTGTTTTACAGTAATGCAGAACCCCAACAGTCAATCAGACCACAACAAGAACGTTGCTTCAAAGCACATTTTCAGAAGATTTTCTGTCAAAATTAATAATTTGTGTGTAAATGTAAACTAAGAGTGTTGACAAGGTTTATTTACGGTAATATCCAGCCAGGTGAATCCCTAGGCCAGGATGATGATCCAGCTGGTACAGTATCGTCTATGATGTAGGAGGAAGGTCCTAAAATTGAGAGTGCTAAACAGTTAGCTAAATCTGCATTGACCCTGCTAAGTAGTTAGCTAAATGCATTGACCCTGCTAAATAGTTGACCCTGCTAAATAGTTAGCTAAATCTGCATTGCCCCTGCTAAGTAGTTAGCTAAATTGACCCTGCTAAATAGTTAGCTAAATCTGCATTGACCCTGCTAAATAGTTAACAAAAGCTGCATTGACAAAATGCTAAATCTGCTTTGAAACTGTTTTCAAAAACAATTTTGACTCAGCTCATACACTGCTGCTACTGTTTCGTATCAGTCACTTTAGTCCTAGTTGTATGTTCATATCTACCTCAATTTCCTTGTAACCCTGCACATCGGTACTGGTGCCCCGTGTATATAGCCAAGTTATCCTTACTCATATTGTTTTTATTATTAATTTTATTATTTTGTGTTTTACTTTTCCAATATTTCTCTGTTCTTTATCTCTGCATTGTTGGGAAGGGCCCGTAGGTAATCGTTCCACTGTTAGTTTACACCTGTTTGACGAAAACATTTGATTTGATTTGAAGATGCTACTTCACCAGTACCCAGCTGAGCCAAGGAGTAGAGCATGTACAGTTACAGTATAAACCCTAAACCCTATCGCCACCAGCCTCTGATGAGCACTCAAAGCAATCAATACCTAAACCCTTATTCTGTAAGCCATGAATCATGGCAAGAGTACAAATACAGAATGTAACAGGTATTATACTGTATGCTGATCATTCAACATTTGACTGCTGAAACAACAACTATAGCTGTAATGCCCGGGGTGCAGTGGAGGAAGGAGTGAGACGCAGGAGACAGAGAGTTCAGAGTAGCGCAACTTCTTTATACACCAACCAGCTGAAAACAGACACCACTCAAAACAAATGCCCCAAAACACAGGGGAACTAAACAGTCCCAAAACACAGGGGAACTAAACAGTCCCAAAACACAGGGGAACTAAATAGTCCCAAAACACAGGGGAACTAAACAGTCCCAAAACACAGGGGTCCCAAAACACAGGGGAAACTAAAACAAAACACAGGGGAACTAAACCCAAAACACAGGGGAACTAAACAGTCCCAAAAACTAAACAGTCCCAAAACACAGGGGAACTAAACAGTCCCAAAACACAGGGGGGAACTAAACAGTCCCAAAACACAGGGGAACTAAACAGTCCCAAAACACAGGGGAACTAAACAGTCCCAAAACACAGGGGAACTAAACAGTCCCAAAACACAGGGGAACTAAACAGTCCCAAAACACAGGGGAACTAAACAGGGAACTAAACAGTCCCAAAACACAAGGGAACTAAACAGTCCCAAAACACAGGGGAACTAAACAGTCCCAAAACACAGGGGAACTAAACAGTCCCAAAAACAGTAAACCCAAAACACAGGGGAACTAAACAGTCCCAAAACACAGGGGAACTAAACAGTCCCAAAACACAGGGGAACTAAACAGTCCACAAAACACAGGGGAACTAAACAGTCCCAAAACACAGGGGAACTAAACAGTCCCAAAACACAGGGGAACTAAACTAAACAGTCCCAAAACACAGGGGAACTAAACAGTCCCAAAACACAGGGGAACTAAACAGGGAACTAAACAGACTCAGTCCCAAAACACAGGGGAACAGTAAACAGTCCCAAAACACAGGGGAACTAAACAGTAAACCCCAAAACAAAACAGGGGAACTAAACAGTCCCAAAACACAGGGGAACTAAACAGGAACTAAACAGTCCCAAAACACAGGGGAACTAAACAGTCCCAAAAGTCCCAAAACAGGGGAACTAAACAGTCCCAAAACACAGGGGAACTAAACAGTCCCAAAACACAGGGGAACTAAACAGTCCCAAAACACAGGGGAACTAAACAGTCCCAAAACACAGGGGAACTAAACAGTCCCAAAACACAGAACTAAACAGTCCCAAAACACAGGGGAACTAAACAGTCCCAAAACACCTAAACAGTCCCAAAACACAGGGGAACTAAACAGTCCCAAAACACAGGGGAACTAAACAGTCCCAAAACACAGGGGAACTAAACAGTCCCAAAACACAGGGGAACTAAACAGTCCCAAAACACAACTAAACAGTCCCAAAACACAGGGGAACTAAACAGTCCCAAAACACAGGGGAACTAAACAGTCCCAAAAAAACTAAACAGTCCCAAAACACAGGGGAACTAAACAGTCCCAAAACACCTAAACAGTCACAAAGGGGAACTAAACAGTCCCAGGGGAAAAAAACTAAACAGGGAACTAAACAGTCCCAAAACACAGGGGGGAACTAAACAGTCCCAAAACACAGGGGAACTAAACAGTCCCAAAACACAGGGGAACTAAACAGTCCCAAAACACAGGGGAACTAAACAGTCCCAAAAACGAACTAAACAGGGGTAAACCCAAAACACAGGGGAACTAAACAGCCCCAAAACACAGAACTAAACAGTCCCAAAACACAGGGGAACTAAACAGTCCCAAAACAAAAACACAGGGGAAACTAAACAGTCCCAAAACACAGGGAACTAAACAGTCCCAAAACACAGGGGAACTAAACAGTCCCAAAACACAGTCCCAAAACACAGGGGAACTAAACAGTAAACACAACACAGAACTAAACAGTCGCAAAACACAGGGGTGAACTAAACAGTCCCAAAACACAGGGGAACTAAACACACAGTCCCAAAACACAGGGGAACTAAACAGTCACGAACAATGACATACGTGTACAAAGAGTACAGATAAAACAGGAGGTCCGGCTGGCTAATAAAGCCCAACTAACAAACCTAATTAACAACAGGTGTAACATGTGTAACAGGTGTAACAGGTGTAACAGGTGTAACAGGTGTAACAGGTGTAACTAGAAGGGGAGGAAAAGATCAGTGGCAGCTGGTAGACCGGTGACGACGACCGCCGAGCGCCACCCGAACGGGAAGGGGAGCCACCTTCGGTAGGAGTCGTGACAATAGCCGCCAATAGCCATGCTGGTTTTGATGGCTCTGCCTTTTGTGTACTAATGTCATAACAGAGCAAGGTATGACCAACTATATTCTATGAACACACTCCATTTTAATTAAGGCAAACAGGATTACTCTGTGATATATTGTAAATGTGTTGTATATAAATGCACTTTCAATATAACTAAATTAGATTGCATGTGTACTTGAAAATGAACATTTTGACGAGTGAGTGTGTGTACATACATCCAATCATTTTTGCAGATTCAGCAGTGGTTTTGATTAACCTTTTAAATAGCAGAGCAGGTTGAGAGATTCAAGTTCCTTTGTGTCCACATCACCAACAAACTATCATGGTCCAAATGTAACAGATGTGAAACGGCTAGCTTAGTTAGCGGTGCGCGCTAAATAGCGTTTCAATCGGTGACGTCACTTGCTCTGAGACCTTGAAGTAGTAGTTCCCCTTGCTCAGCAAGGGCCGCAGCTTTTGTGGAGCGATGGGTAACGATGCTTCGTGGGTGACTATTGTTGATGTTTGCAGATTGTCCTTGGTTCGCCCGGGTATGGGCGAAGGGACGGTCTAAAGTTATACTGTTACATTGATGCTGTTGACCCGGATCACTGGTTGCTGCGGAAAAGGAGGAAGGTCAAAAGGGGGGTGAGTGTAACGGATGTGAAACGGCTAGCTTAGTTAGTGGTGTGCGCTAAATAGCGTTTCAATCGGTGACGTCACTTGCTCTGAGACCTTGAATTAGTAGTTGCCCTTACTCTGCAAGGGCCGCGGCTTTTGTGGAGCGATGGGTAACGATGCTTCGTGGGTGTCAGTCGTTTATGTGTACATCAACCCCCTGGTTCGCGCCCGGGTATGGGCGAGGGGACGGTCTAAAGTTATACTGTTACACAAACACACGCAGACAGTTGTGAAGAGGGCACGACAAAGCCCATTCCCGTCAGGAGACTGAAAAGATTTGGCATGGGTCCTCAGATCCTCAAGAAATTCTACAGCTGCACCATCGAGAGCAACCTGACGGGTTGCATCACTGCCTGGTATGGCATCACTGCCTGTTCGGCGTAAGACCGCAAGGCACTACAGAGGGTAGTTTGTGGCCCAGTACATCACTGGGACCAAGTTTCCTGCCATCCAGGACCTATATACCAGGCCGTGTCAGAGGAAGGCCCTAAAAATTGTCAAAGACTCCAGCCACCCTAGTCATAGACTGTCCTCTCTGATACCGCACAGCAAGCGGTGCTGGAGCGTCAAGTCTAGGTCCAAAAGACTTCTTAACAGCTTCTACCCCCCAGGCCATAAGACTCCTGACCAGCTAATCAAATGGCTACACAGTCTATTTGCATTGCCCCCCCTCTCTTTTTTTACTACTCTCTGCTTTTTATCTATGCATAGTCACTTTAACTCTCTGCATATTTTTTATTCACATTGCATATAACCTCACATTTAACCAGTACCCCCTGTATATAGCCTACATTGACTCTGTACCATATATAGCCTTCACATTGACTCTGTACCAGTACCCCTGTATATAGTCTCCACATTGACTCTGTGTAACCCCTTCACATTGATTAACTCTGTATATAGCCTCCACCGACTCTGTACCAGTACCCCTGTATATAGCCTCCACATTGACTCTGAACCAGACTCCTGTATATAGCCTCCACATTGACTCTGTACCAGTACCCCCTGTATATAGCCTTCACATTGACTCTGTACCAGTACCCCCTGCCTCCACATTGACTCCAGTACCCCTGTATATAGCCTCCACATTGACTCTGTACCAGCACCCCTGTATATAGCCCACTCTGTACCAGTACCTCCTGTATATAGCCTCCACATTGACTCTGTACCAGTACCCCCTGTATATAGCCTCCACATTGACTCTGTACCAGTAGCCTCCCCTCTGTATATAGCCATTGACTCTGTACCATGTATATAGCCTCCACATTGACTCTGTACCAGTACCCCCTGTATATAGCCTCCACATTGACTCTGTACCACTCTGTACCCCCCTGTATATAGCCTCCACATTGACTCTGTACCAGTACCCCTGTATATAGCCTCCACATTGACTCTGTGTACCCCCTGTATATAGCCTCCACATTGACTCTGTACCAGTACCTCCTGTATATAGCCCATTGACTCTGTACCAGTACCCCTGTATATAGCCTCCACATTGACTCTGTACCAGTACCCCCACATTGACTCTGTACCAGTACCCCCTGTATATAGCCTCCACATTGACTCTGTACCAGTACCCCCTGTATATAGCCTCCACATTGACTCTGTACCAGTACCCCTGTATATAGCCTCCACATTGACTCTGTACCAGTACCCCCTGTATATAGCCTCCACATTGACTCTGTACCAGTACCCCTGTATATAGCCTCCACATTGACTCTGTACCAGTACCCCCTGTATATAGCCTCCACATTGACTCTGTACCAGTACCTCCTGTATATAGCCTCCACATTGACTCTGTACCAGTACCCCCTGTATATAGCCTCCACATTGACTCTGTACCAGTACCCCCTGTATATAGCCTCCACATTGACTCTGTACCTGTATATAGTACTCTGTACCAGTACCCCCTAGCCTCCACATTGACTCTGTACCAGTACCTCCTGTATATAGCCTCCACATTGACTCTGTACCAGTACCCCCTGTATATAGCCTCCACTCTGTACCATTGACTGACTCTGTACCAGTACCCCTGTATATAGCCTCCCCATTGACTCTGTACCCCCAGTACCTCCCATTGACTCTGTATATAGCCTCCACATTGACTCTGTACCAGTACCCCCGTATATGCCTATTGACTCTGTACCAGTACCCCTCCACATTGTTATTTTACTGCTGCTGTTAAATTATTATTATTATTTTTTATTTTTTATTTATCTATTTCTTACTTAACACATTTTTCTTGAAACTGCATTGTTGGTTAAAGTCTTGTGGCTAAGCATTTCACTCTAAGGTGTACTCCTGTGGTATTCGCCGCATGTAAACAAATACAATTTGAGTTGATTTGACACACTGGAGTCTACCTACACACTGGACAAGGAGTGAATGAGGAAAAACAGCTTTCTTGGGCACTGCACTTAGTTTTAACTAACAACAACACTGCCTGTGTAAAATGTTCCGAAATGCTCCTAAAATAAGTCCTCGAAACCTCCCGTAGTTTAACCCGTCGTGACCCTTTGAAGAACTGGAACCTCTGGATAAGGTTCTGGGTGTGAACATTCTAAGTGGGTGGCATAAAGTGTAGTAAATGTAATGACTGACGCTGGAAATGAGAAGCAGGTACGGGGAGTCAACATTTTATTCAGGAACAGACAGGTAACAAAACAGGAACAGCATCAGCACACTCGTAAACAATGACAAACAACAATTAATGCTGAAGCAGGGAACAGAGTGGGGATCCAGACAGATATAGGGGAGGTAATGACAGAGGTGATTTAGTCCAATAATCACTGAATCGTGTGAAGGGGGAAGGCAGGTGTCCTCCTACCAGGGAGGGGGAGCAGGGTCAGGCGTGACATTCAACTTTGTTCTAAAGGCAGAAATAATCTGATTGGTTCAGGGCAGAATAAATCAGATTGGTTTCTAAAAAGGTCAATGGACGGAGTTTAACAGATGCACAACTGTTGAAAAATGGCACAGGTTTGAACTGACGCTATTGTAAGTAAAACCTTGAGTTTACGTTTTGAAATCATAATTGTGTTACAGCAGTCAGACAATGTGACAATATCTCTAAGATACAACTGGTCTCCTGACTTAAAGCAAAGAGTCAAATGTAGCAAGCTAGCTAGTTAGCAGCAACATAAAAAGCTAATGAGTGCAAGCTAGCTAGTTAGCAGCAACATACTAAGCTAATTAGAGCAAGCAAGCTAGTTAGCAGCAACATACTAAGCTAATGAGAGCAAGCTAGCTCGTTAGCAGCAACATAATAACGCTAATGAGAGCAAGCTAGCTACTTAGCAGCAACATACTAAGCTAATGAGAGCAAGCTAGCTACTTAGCAGCAACATACTAAGCTAATGAGAGCAAGCTAGTTCGTTAGCAGCAACATAATAAAGCTAATGAGAGCAAGCTAACTAGATAAGTATTTAGCAACCTCTTAGCTACTCATGTTGAATTAATAAATAGAGGTTAGCTAGGTGCCAAATATACAGGTATGTCAGCTACCATTTGCTTTATTGAAATTATAAATTGAATAAGCTTTGAGGTGCACACTGTTAGTTCTATTCTATGACTCAACATTAGTAGGAGATACTGTAGCTATCTGCTAGCCAACTGGCGGTGTTTTTAGTTTTCAGCATTTTACGTTACTGCCCCCCGGCACAACATAACATCGCCATTGTTTATTCAACTTAACATTTCAATAAAGAAAATGTTAGCTGACTTGCTTGTATATTTTCAATACTTACCGAGCTAGATTATTTTCTGCCCTTATAACAAAGTTGACTGTGCTTTATATCAATCTGCTCTCAGGCCTCATATTATTATTATAATAATATTATTATTATCATATTATTGCTGTGAATACCTGTTTTGTATGAGTCCCACATCAATGTTTCTTAAGAAATAGGTCATATGAGTAATTCAATGTTATGGGAGTAGTGCATGATGAAAGGTCCTGTGATTTTTTTTCTTCTTCTGATTATTAGCAAATCCACTTAGTTTTCAGTTGTAAACTGAAAGCACATTAGTGTGTATTACCTCAATAAACAAACCTTTCTCTGACTCCCCCCCTCTGAGCTTTTGATCAGATTACCAACAAGAGAGAGGACTGGGTATCAAGAAGATGTAATGTAATACTGTAGCGACAGATTGCACTGAGAGCAGACTGGATTGGGCGGGGCGGAGTGAATACAAAATGAAAAAATGTTACACAACCATGACCCAGATCCATGCTATTGTGGTGGTATGTATAAATTACATGCTATTGTGGTGGTATGTATAAATTACATGCTGTTGTGATGGTATGTATAAATTACATGCTGTTGTGGCGGTATGTATAAATTACATGCTATTGTGGCGGTATGTATAAATTACATGCTATTGTGGCGGTATGAATAAATTACATGCTATTGTGGCGGTATGTATAAATTACATGCTATTGTGGCGGTATGTATAAATTACATGCTATTGTGGCGATATGTATAAATTACATGCTGTTGTGGTGGTATGTATAAATTACATGCTGTTGTGGTGGTATGTATAAATTACATGCTATTGTGGAGGTATGTATAAATTACATGCTATTGTGGCGGTATGTAATATGTATGTATGTATGTACATTAATGGTTTCTATGCTATTGCTGTTCAATGATGCTGGTATGTATAAATATCATGCAAAAAATAATAAAGGCATCCTCTACTGATATAAATCCTGAAAGGCGTGTGGAGGTATGTATAAATTACATGCTATTGTGGAGGTAGGATGTTTTTGTGTTGGTTAAGGGCAGTATAAATCTGTTACTGGTTCATGCTTATTTAAGATGGTTAGTAAGGCATTTCAAAAAAATAATAACCAGGCATCCTCTACTGATGGGATGAGATCAATATCCTTCCAGGATTAGTTTCGATTTGAAAGGCGTGCTCGCTGAAGTGTTTCAGGGAGCGTTTGACAGTGATGAGTGGAGGTCGTTTGACCGCTGACCCATTATGGATGCAGGCAATGAGGCAGTGATCGCTGAGATCTTGGTTGAAGACAGCAGAGGTGTATATATAAATTACATGCTGTTGTTTATGTATAAATTACATGCTGTTGTGGCGGTATGTATAAATTACATGCTATTGTGGCGGTATGTATAAATTACATGCTGTTGTGGCGGTATGTATAAATTACATGCTATTGTGGCGGTATGTATAAATTACATGCTATTTAGTGTCGGAGGCTTACATGCAGCTTTAAGATATCCTGAGGGGAATGTTCCTGTCCATGACCCATATGACTCAAAACATGTCAGTTTATGTCCAGGTTATTTTACACATGAACATAGAGCAGAGGTCAGGGGTTTTCTTCTGGTTAATGTGACATGAAACATGTTAAATGGAGTGTAAAGGGCCACTCTACTTCCATTCCTATAAGCCCTTTCTAAGATGTTTATACTTCAGGGGTAATGTACGTTCTCTCATGACAATTCTTTCAACTACGCAGGCTGGAATATTTCTAATGGTAGAATGGAGAGCAAAGTTTCACAAGAAAAAAACAAACATATTTCCTTCATTTTAAGTGACACTTAGTAGACGGCTGTAGGGAACAAAAAGTTATGAGAGCCGAGTTGTCAGCCTCGTATCTATTGGCATTTAGTGAGTAACTGCCTTGTTGTGATGATGTTCCCACTGCACCTATTAGTATTATCTTGATTGTAGTTTACTGATGAGTTACGGGGAATAGGTCAGGCCTCATAGGTCAGGCCTCATAGGTCAGGCCTCATAGGGCAGGCCTCATAGGGCAGGCCTCATAGGTCAGGCCTCATAGGGCAGGCCTCATAGGGCAGGCCTCATAGGGCAGGCCTCATAGGTCAGGCCTCATAGGGCAGGCCTCATAGGGCAGGCCTCATAGGGCAGGCCTCATAGGTCAGGCCTCATAGGGCAGGCCTCATAGGGCAGGCCTCATAGGGCAGGCCTCATAGGGCAGGCCTCATAGGGCAGGCCTCATAGGGCCTTCGAAACACAATGACAGTGAGCAGCAGAGGTGTGGACTCGAGTCACATGACTTGGACTCGAGTCAGACTCGAGTCACAAATATTATGACTTGCAACTCAAATTTGACTTTAATACCAATGACTCGTGACTTGATTTCAACTTGAGCCTTATGACTCGAACTGACTTGATACCCTCCCCAACCCTCCCCAAGCTTCCCCAAGCCTCCCCAAGCTTCCCCAACCTTCCATAAGCTTCCCCATCCCTCCCCAAGCTTCCCCATCCCTCCCCAAGCTTCCCCAACCCTCCCCAACCCTCCCCAAGCCCAAATATAAAATAAATGATGCTATTAAAAGTAGTGGGCAGCGCATCAACTCTTCATTTAAAGAATTACAGTTTGAATCGGACAGCAGCCAATCAAACTGTGCCAGCTGAGAAAAAGTTGCACGTGAAAGTGCAGAGGATCGTTGGCGGGTGAAAGCCCAGTGAAAGATGATACACCAAAGTATTATTAGATGACATTGTTTCAACGAAAAACAGACTGCAACTTGCAAAACATGCCGGAAGAATAATACAGACGGAGGCGCAACAACTTCCAACTTTGTTCTACAGTTGAAGCTGCACAAAGAACGGTAAGTCGTGGCTAATATAGCCGACAGCAATATCATTCATAACTTTGCTCGTGTAGCAGGTAGGCTAACGTAACGTTAAATCAATGAGCCTCCACACAGTCAGTCAGTGCGGGAAATTGATCATTGCACCCAAAATGGAGCTATAACTGGCGAGGCAGTTGGTAGCCTAAATCCTGCCTGATGTTACTGCTGTTCCTAAAGCCATTGACCTATGTTAGCCTACTGTAACCACACACACCGTGTGTGTGTGTTAAGGTTGGGCGATTGTGTAGTAGCCTACATCGCCCGATTGTGCCCCATATCGATCCTTAATAGTCGATCGCTATTGGGGGGGGGTCTTTCTTATGTCTACCCATGTATTTCAAAGGAAATATAAAGTTTACTTGGAAAGCAAAAAATATATTTTTAAAAGCATTCATGATTTACGTAAATGTAATATACTAACTACTACTCTTGTTAAAAAAATTAAATGGTGTTACATTTGGTGAAGAGCACATATTTACTTGTTTACTCGAAACTCAAAGTTTAGGACTTGAGACTTGAGACTTGTTGGTCTTGACTTACATTTACATTTAAGTCATTTAGCAGACGCTCTTATCCAGAGCGACTTACAAATTGGTGAATTCACCTTCTGACATCCAGTGGAACAGCCACTTTACAATAGTGCATCTAAATCATTTAAGGGGGGTGAGAAGGATAACTTATCCTATCCTAGGTATTCCTTGAAGAGGTGGGGTTTCAGGTGTCTCCGGAAGGTGGTGATTGACTCCGCTGTCCTGGCGTCGTGAGGGAGTTTGTTCCACCATTGGGGGGCCAGAGCAGGAACAGTTTTGACTGGGCTGAGCGGGAACTGTACTTCCTCAGTGGTGAGCAGGCCAGAGGTGGATGAACGCAGTGCCCTTGTTTGGGTGTAGGGCCTGATCAGAGCCTGGAGGTACTGCGGTGCCGTTCCCCTCACAGCTCCGTAGGCAAGCGCCATGGTCTTGTAGCGGAAACTGGAAGCCAGTGGAGAGAGCGGAGGAGCGGGGTTGAGAGAACTTGGGAAGGTTGAACACCAGACGGGCTGCGGTGTTCTGGATGAGTTGTAGGGGTTTAATGGCACAGGCAGGGAGCCCAGCCAACAGCGAGTTGCAGTAATCCAGACGGGAGATGACAAGTGCCTGGATTAGGACCTGCGCCGCTTCCTGTGTGAGGCAGGGTCGTACTCTGCGGATGTTGTAGAGCATGAACCTACAGGAACGGGCCACCGCCATGATGTTGGTTGAGAACGACAGGGTGTTGTCCAGGATCACGCCAAGGTTCTTAGCGCTCTGGGAGGAGGACACAATGGAGTTGTCAACCGTGATGGCGAGATCATGGAACGGGCAGTCCTTCCCCGGGAGGAAGAGCAGTGTCTTGCCGAGGTTCAGCTTGAGGTGGTGATCCGTCATCCACACTGATATGTCTGCCAGACATGCAGAGATGCGATTCGCCACCTGGTCATCAGAAGGGGGAAAGGAGAAGATTAATTGTGTGTCGTCTGCATAGCAATGATAGGAGAGACCATGTGAGGTTATGACAGAGCCAAGTGACTTGGTGTATAGCGAGAATAGGAGAGGGCCTAGAACAGAGCCCTGGGGACACCAGTGGTGAGAGCGCGTGGCGAGGAGACAGATTCTCGCCACGCCAGCTGGTAGGAGCGACCTGTCAGGTAGGACGCAATCCAAGCGTGGGCCGCACCGGAGATGCCCAACTCGGAGAGGGTGGAGAGGAGGATCTGATGGTTCACAGTATCGAAGGCAGCCGATAGGTCTAGAAGGATGAGAGCAGAGGAGAGAGAGTTAGCTTTAGCAGTGCGGAGCGCTCCGTGATACAGAGAAGAGCAGTCTCAGTTGAATGACTAGTCTTGAAACCTGACTGATTTGGATCAAGAAGGTCATTCTGAGAGAGATAGCGGGAGAGCTGGCCAAGGACGGCATGTTCAAGAGTTTTGGAGAGAAAAGAAAGAAGGGATACTGGTCTGTAGTTGTTGACATCGGAGGGATCGAGTGTAGGTTTTTTCAGAAGGGGTGCAACTCTCGCTCTCTTGAAGACGGAAGGGACGTAGCCAGCGGTCAGGGATGAGTTGATGAGCGAGGTGAGGTAAGGGAGAAGGTCTCCGGAAATGATCTGGAGAAGAGAGGAGGGGATAGGGTCAAGCGGGCAGGTTGTTGGGCGGCCGGCCGTCACAAGAAGCGAGATTTCATCTGGAGAGAGAGGGGAGAAAGAGGTCAGAGCACAGGGTAGGGCAGTGTGAGCAGAACCAGCAGTGTCGTTTGACTTAGCAAACGAGGATCGGATGTCGTCGACCTTCTTTTCAAAATGGTTGACGAAGTCATCTGCAGAGAGGGAGGAGGGGGGGAGGGGGAGGAGGATTCAGGAGGGAGGAGGATTCAGGAGGGAGGAGAAGGTGGCAAAGAGCTTCCCAGGGTTAGAGGCAGATGCTTGGAATTTAGAGTGGTAGAAAGTGGCTTTAGCAGCAGAGACAGAGGAGGAAAATGTAGAGAGGAGGGAGTGAAAGGATGCCAGGACTTGAGACTTGACTCGGACCTGCCCGTCTTGACTTGGGACTTGACTTGGGACTTGAGTGCTAAAACTTGAGACTTACTTGTGACTTGTAAAACAATGACTTGGTCCCACCTCTGATGAGCAGAATTTACATCAACAATGTAGGCTAGATATTGCACTGCCATATTAGTACTAATGTAAGGATGCTGTGCCTTCCACCTGTATACAGTACTTCATAATGTTGTTCAGAGAGACAGAACAATAGTACGACCATCTCATTAGGTATAAGAAACCTTTTGCATACACTTTCAAATATTTGGGTTTAACAAATGGTAACGTCATTTAATGATACCTGTCCTTGTTTATTCCTGGCGTGAACAATAAAACATTCTATGGAGAATCCGAGCAGCCATTGTGTGTTGTTTGTTTTAATGCAGAGTGATGAGGACTTCCTGCTTTCTCAAATATTCCATAAACAGACTGACCCTGACATTCTCTCCATTCACCCCTGCTTCTATTACTGTCGTGTTGACATGTACATTATGGAACAGGAACGCATTATATTCCAGAATACATTATTGATTCCCCTCGATGGAATGTAAAAAGGTTTTGGGAGCTTTATGTTTCACAGAATGCCTACAGTACACATGCATGTAAGTCATATATTCATTATTCCATGAATTACTACTATTAATTGCTATATCAATTACTATATGAAATAATACTATGAATTCGTTTTTTATTGACGATATGAATTACTACTATGAATGAACGATATTAATGACTATATTGATTACTACTATGAATTACTATTTTAATGACTATATTATTTACTACTATTAATTACTATATGAATTACTATATTATTGACAATATTAATTACTACTATGAATTACTATATTAATGACTATATTAATGACTACTATTCATTCTTTATGAATTACTGCTATGAATTACTATATGAATTACCATATTATTGACGATATGAATTACTATATTAATTACTATATGAATTACTATATGAATTACCATATTATTGATGATATGAATTACTATATGAATTACTACTATTAATGACTATATTAATCACTACTATTCATTCTTTATGAATTACTGCTATGAATTACTATATGAATTACTATATGAATTACCATATTATTGACGATATGAATTACTATATGAATTACTATATGAATTACCATATTATTGACGATATGAATTACTATATGAATTACTACTATGAATTACTATATTAATGACTATATTAATCACTACTATTCATTCTTTATGAATTACTGCTATGAATTACTATATGAATTACTATATGAATTACTATATGAATTACCATATTATTGATGATATGAATTACTATATGAATTACTATATTATTGACGAGATTAATTACTATATGAATTACTATATGAATTACCATATTATTGATATGAATTACTATATGAATTACTATATGAATTACTATATTATTGACGATATGAATTACTATATGAATTACTATATGAATTACCATATTATTGACGATATGAATTACTATACGAATTACTACTATTAATTACTACTATTAATTACTACTAGTAATTACTATATGAATTACTACTATGAATTACTATATGAATTACTACTATTAATTACTTTATGAATTACTACTATTAATTACTATATGAATTCCTATATTATTACTACATTAACTACTACTATTAATTACTACTATTAGTTACTACATTAATTACTATGTCTTATAGTAATGTACTGTTAAACAACATATTCTTTGGAATTTACGGCAACATACTGTACCTGGCTGCCAGTGAGTTACCGTAAAGTCAACAGGATTTAAAAAAAAAAAAAATTTTACAGTTCAATTGATAACAAAGATGACCGGCTTGATTTTTTTTTTACATACTTTGAAAGAGCACAATTTATGTGATATTTTACAGAATGATGTTGTGTCCTCAAGATGTGTAGATATTAAAGTCTTAGAAGCTTTCATTCTGGATCAGATACAGACTTTTAAGATACTGTCCTTTCTCTAGGTTATAAAACTGTCATGGCACCTAGGATACATACGTGATGGCAGGTAACCTAGTGGTTAGAGTGTTGGGCCAGTAACCGGAAGGTTGCTGGATTGAATCGCCGAGCTGACAAGGTACAAATCTGCTGTTCTACCCCTGAGCAACGCAGTTAGCCCACTGTTCCCCGGACGTAGAAAACGTCCGGATGGATGTCGATGAAGGCAAATACTATTTGAACCCCCGCACCTCTCTCAGAGGGATTGTGTTAAAGGCAGAAGACACATTTCAGTTGAATCCAGATGGATAACTGACTTCTCCTTATCTTATGGAGTGTTACTTTTTAGTCAGAGGTGTAATAAAAAAAATCCCAGCCCTGCATTACACCTGAGTTCAAGTCGTATTACAAATATTTCATATACTTTAGCTGTGCTTGACTGAGCACAATGGAAGTCATGCAATAGTTACACAAATGCAAACCCTGCCTTATCGTTTCCACTCTAGGCAGGCTCTGGGAAATACTATAAAGGATTTGAAATACTATTTGGACCCAGGTCAAGCCCTGTATTGGTTGTCTGCAGTCTGCAGCGC